>NW_027491052.1:3347500-3947500 GCF_021521415.1 Bidens hawaiensis
ACGATACGGGGGATAAAATCTAGTGTGTGTGTGTGTGTGGGTGGAGTTATAATAAGAAGTGGAGTGTGTCTAAAAAGTGTAGGAAGTAATCTGGTACGTTAGATTTGATGATCTGACGGTCTAGATGAAAAGTGTGTTTTTTAGGCCGTGTGCTTTATTTTAATTCTTGTTTTATAACACTTTATGGGCATATTCGTCCAGTGTGTTATATTATTTATGGAAACATTATTAATCTATAATAGTTATTTTTTTATTCCAAATTTAAAATACAACGCCAAAAAAATCATAAGACATATTGCAGTGTGTTTTAACTTTAATCCCAAATTTAATCCAGTTTTAAAACACAAGACCAAGAACATCAAGAACAATAACACACTATGTTGAACATGATGAATAAAAACACAGTAAACGTCATACTAATACATCAACTTTAAACACTAAAAACACCACTGCCACAATGCACGAATGATTAGGCTGGAACCCGCGTTCCAACATCTCATTAAACACATCCAGCCTTCTTTTAACAACCCGACCTGTACATACCCGTTAATCATAACACTCCAATACACGTTATTCCTCTTCGGCATTTCATCAAACAGTTGGTGTGCAACCTTCACTTTCCACAAACTTCACATATCCATTTATCATCGCATTCCACCAAACAAAATCCTTATTCAAAATCACATCAAACAATCTCCGACGCCCCAAATAATATTTGAACAAGATGGTGGTGATGACAGTGGTAGTTAAAGACGGTGGTAGTTAATGACGGTTGAAGACAACAATGACGATGGTAGTGGCTTTAAAGCCGATTGATGGTGAGTCGAACCAGGCGGTGTGTTATATTATTTATGGAAACATTATTAATCTATAATAATTATTTTTTTATTCCAAATTTAAAATACAACGCCAAAAAAATCATAAGACATAATGCAGTGTGTTTTAACTTTAATCCCAAATTTAATCCAGTTTTAAAACACAAGACCAAGAACATCAAGAACAATAACACACTATGTTGAACATGATGAACAAAAACACAGTAAACGTCATACTAATACATCAACTTTAAACACTAAAAACACCACTGCCACAATGCACGAATGATTAGGCTGGAACCCGCGTTCCAACATCTCATTAAACACATCCAGCCTTCTTTTAACAACCCGACCTGTACATACCCGTTAATCATAACACTCCAATACACGTTATTCCTCTTCGGCATTTCATCAAACAGTTGGTGTGCAACCTTCACTTTCCACAAACTTCACATATCCATTTATCATCGCATTCCACCAAACAAAATCCTTATTCAAAATCACATCAAACAATCTTCGACGCCCCAAATAATATTTGAACAAGATGGTGGTGATGACAGTGGTAGTTAAAGACGGTGGTAATTAATGACGGTTGAAGACAACAATGACGATGGTAGTGGCTTTAAAGCCGATTGATGGTGAGTCGAACCAGGCGGTGGGCAGTGGTGGTGACTTCCAGTGATTGACGGTGAATCGACCATAACCAGCCCTGAGGTTGAAGACGAAGGGACCGGCCATGATTAACGTTATCATGGCCGGCGTGTTAATGGCTACTAAACCTGCTTTTGCTACGCCGCCACCACCACCGCTACCGCAGTCACTCCGCCGCCGCAGCAAACCCTTCTGGCCTCTTGTCATCGCTCTCAATGTTTTCATCGGAGGTAACAGATTTATTATTACGGCATGATGGTGGGTTATTGGTGAGTGAATGGTGGTTATCAAGGACCGACTGATTTCTTCATATCTTGGTTGGTAATCTGGATTTTATTAGACTTAGGGTGAAAGGAACGTAATATATATATATATATATATATATATATATATATATATATATATATATATATATATATATATATATATATATAAACACAAGCCTTTAAAAGCTCTCTAGTTGGCTCCTAAATTCTCTTAAGCCACCAGATTGTTTTATTTGTAAATGAAGGCTTCTTATGCATTTGACCTGAATTCACGGGTATGGGTCCCACCAAACCTAGATAACTCTTAAACGGGTTATAACATCTCATTAAATTAAAATTTAATCTTACCAAATATTTGATAGGAAAATCCTATAAAATAGGAATATATTAAAAATCAATATCTGATTTTTTAAAAAGATATTATTCATAATTAAGAAACAATTTTATAGTAAAAAAAAATAAGCGGATCATGGATCACCAAACCCAGATAGATTTTAAACGAGTTATAACATACCATTTATTTGTAAAACACTTTCATTATCAAACTTTATTACTAAGTTTCTTACAATAAAGAAAATTAAAATCCCAAAAATAAATATTAAAAAAAATATATATATAGAACAACCCCCATAATATGGGGGATAAACCTAGTATATATATATATATATAGAGAGAGAGAGATTGAAAATAAATATAATAACAACTAAATTGATTCCGAAAATAACAAAATACTTATGGACCATCTTAACCTCTTTTGTTATATTCTATCCAATGGGTCCATATTACTTTTTACACTTTTTAAGAAAAAGTCACTTATTATTCTAACATTGCTATATATATATATATATATATATATATATATATATATAGGAGTACGATCATGTGATAACTTTTTGGGAATCGGGAACTATGAGAACCATTTTGGACTACAAAAATAAAAAAAAAATTATAAAACAAAAAAAAAACACAAAAGTAAAAAAAGTATAAAAACAAAAATTCTTATTTATCATCCTAATTTCGTAAAAAACACTGAAAAAAAGAGTTCCCGATTGAGCTAAATTTATACATATATGTATAATATGTACACATATGTTTTTTTATTACACACATGTATAATTTAAGGTAAATGATAATCTACATATGTGTACATTACGTAACTAAAGATTAAATGAAACTATACGCATGTTTATATGTATAATACGAATTAAATTTTTTTAAACCAGAATGAAATATAAGAATTTTGGTTTTTTTACTTTTTAAAAATTTTGGTTTTTTTTTGTTTTATAATTTTTTAAATATTTTTTAGAGGTTTTTTTTAGTGAGTCAAAATGATTCTTAAAGTTTTCAATTTGTAAAGGGTTCTCTTAGATATATATATATATATGTGTGTGTGTGTGTGTGCGCGCGCGCGCGTGTGTGACAAAACTATGCATTGCTAACCAGCATTTGAGTTGATCAAATTTATTTTTATGCATGCTACATGTTTGCTTTTAGGATGATTGTGAAGATGAAAGACTAATCACTTAGTTGTACTGTAAGACTATTATAAATCGAAATATTCTTATTAGTTGTGTAGATTATTTAAATTGTTGTATTTTCTTTGAACAAGTTGTATTTGAGTTGAATGAATGAAATGGATTAACAAATTTTTGTCACTTAATAGTGTCTTGTGAATTAGATACAATCATAGTTGCGTCCTGACATGTTTTATCGTCTTTGGTTGGGGTGTGACAACACAAAAAGAGATGTTCAGCCTAACAATCCAGTGAAGTGCACCAACATTGTATAAGATACCTACGTTATTAATAAAATATATATGGTTCACTTCTCCAACATCTCTCCACACATTTGTTTTAAAGCTCAATAACCAAATACATATTTGATTTCTCACTTTTCCAGCTGGCCCCTACAATAACCTTTTAACCATCTCCGGTTGATTCATAACCAAAACCCCAACAAAATGGTACACGAATATAAGAAGGATATGCTTGTTGTTTTACTTTTGTAGTCACAGATTTCCTACTATAAGCTTACGAGGAAAAACGGAGATGCAAACAAGGCCATTGAAAGAACCAACAAGATCATAACTAAGGAAAGGAGGAGCCGTGAATAAACTAACTCTTCTATGACCAAGTACGTTATTATAGCGATCTTTGTTATAACTATGGTTCATAGGACAATTAATGAAACGAGAACTTGTGATAAAAGAATGCCATAACTTAAACACACGCTTGCAATGATTTGTATCCAAATATATATACTCTTAAGAACCTCGTCATCAACAACTTCTGCCATTGAAACTTAAAACCCTAACAACAATCGTCAGTGGTGGCTCTAAATATCATCCGTATGCATGTTCTAAATCATGAATGCGTCTATCAGAGGTGCACAAAAAACCTGTACTTGGAACCGGACCCAAAAATATACCGGGAACTGGGTTTTTTAATACCCGGGCATTCTATACCCGAAACTGGGTATTCTATACCCGAAACCAGAACCAACCCTAGCCATAAGGTATAGATACGGTTTGCATTTTGAGCTCAATACTCGTACCCTATTTATACCCGTAAATTAATACCCGAAACCGGTCATGCCTTATACCCATACCCGATACAATTTTTTTAATACCCTATATAATACATGAGTTTTTATAGTATATTTTTATATTTACTTCACAACTTCTACGTTTAAGTTTTTTTTTAAATGCATATTATAAAGTAAATAATTTGTATTGAGTGAATTTATGGTTTTTGTAATATATTTTAATTGTTTTTATAAATAACAAATTTAGTTGTTAAACGAATTGAAATATGTATAAAAAGTTACAAATTCAAAACCGGGTAATAATACCCGCTCATACCTAGACACATACCCGTATCTAATACCTGGTTATACCTTAACCCGATCATACCCTACCCGGATACATAGGGTTGAGTTTTTTTCCTCAATAGTCAATACCCTATCCGATTTCTCTCAATATACTCGATCATACCTGAACTCGATTCCAAACTTGAAACTGGTTATTAGTAAAAACATGATTTGTGCACCTCTAGGAATTATCCCGTGGCGACCTGAGGAATTATCCGAGCACGGGCTTCACGGTACTACTTCCGATGCAAATAGTAGAAGGGGTTGAAGTTTTGGTGTGTGGTGCACCTAAAGGAGCCCATGGCAATGCTAAAAATGGTAAGTTTGATGGTGCTTTAGATAGTTGTGGAGAATATCTGACCCGGATCCTAAATGGATCATGAAGAAAAATGCCTATGGGTCGTATGATGGGTGACATGTTATTGCGACCGGATCACAATGTCTTGATTATTAATAGGGGTTCAAGGGCATGGGACCACGGGGGAAAATGGGCATGACCTGAGTTATTTACAAACCGGATGACTTAATTGGCCAAACTAGTGATTGTAAATGGACTTTCCTTTTGAATGGAGCTTCGAGTGTTGGGATATCCGTTTCGGCCCTCTAACTGAATATGCAAATAATTGGTTCCACCGGAAAGCTTGTTGATTATTGTTACCCCGTGTCTACACTCTCCGTTAATAATCAAAACAAGCTTATGCTCAATAATTTGTGTGTAGTAAATGCTATTTATTGGCAATTAATGAATGAAAATGTAGGTGATATAAAAGGCTGTCGTATATTTAATATTTTGGGAATGTGAATAAATAGAGACTCATTCAATTGTAAAATCATTTAAAAGGTTCAATGATACGAAAGAAAGAAAAATTGGGTTAAACAAAGCACACGGTAAACAGATGAAACACATGAATGAATTAGAGCATTCTGGAAGGCCCATCTTAAACGCATCTAGGAGTCATACGCGAATCAAAAATATTATTTCGTGACAAGTTGGGTAGTATAAACTTTCTACAATTTTTTTCCAAAGGGTATATGTAAAGGGAGAGTTGGAAAGACGAATATGAAAAGGGCAAATCGAGTTTTGTAAATACTTATTCCTTTTGTTTTTGACAATTTTGGTTTCCTCGCGTTTGAAGCTGTGGAGTTACTTATCCGTGTTCAGCGGTCATGCATAGTAATGTTATAACTCCAATATCAGCAAATGTAGTTTTTAAAAGATTGGGTTTTGCAATTCAAAAATGGGTAGCGGCGTAACTTGTTGCTCACTTGCCTTCTGTTTCGATGTAATCTAAACATTTAATACTTATATGTAATTTGACTAAAAAATCGTAAGGATTATTAAACATGAATATTATATATTTTTTGTTAAAAAAGACAAAAAACCCTTAGTTGATTCACATTTTACACTCACTGGAGTGAGTGACGGGAGATGGGAGTAAATTGGACAAGCTAATAATTACCAAATTGTTATTATTATTAGTTAATAATTAATATGGACACATTTAGAGCACCCTCGTTTTTACCTTTACGGGTAAAAAGACCACACTCTCGTTGACTTGACTTATATGCTACAACTTAATTGTATACCTAATGCATTCATGTTGGGACCATACTTGACAGTGTGACCATTGCTTCTTAAATTAAGGTACGTAAGATTTCTAGCTGCCCATATCTACCACCAACACATGCTTAATTCCCATGAGTCTCCCATCCCACCATCTCCTCCTATGCCTCCTCCTCCTCCTCCTCCCGTCCTCCCCCGCCGCACCCGGCCACTGGTCCCTCCTCCTCCCAACCATTGGCATCTCCGCCATGCACATGCAACTCCTCCCTAACGACCGTCTCATTATCTTTGACCGTACTGACTTTGGCCCCTCAAACATCTCCCTTCCCGCCAATAAATGCCGCTCCGACCCCAACGACATGGCGTTGACACTCGACTGCACCGCACATTCTGTCGAATACCACATTCCCTCAAACTCCATTCGCCCCCTCACGGTTCTCACTGACGTGTGGTGTTCTTCCGGGTCTCTAACGCCCGACGGCAGCTTAGTTCAAACTGGTGGCTTCAATGACGGTGATCGTGTCGTTCGGGTTTATAAATCTTGTGATGGGTGTGATTGGGAAGAGGTACAGTTAGGGTTGAGTGAAAGAAGATGGTATGCTACTAGTCATATACTACCAGACGGCCGCCAGATTATTATTGGCGGTCGTCGACAATTTAACTTTGAATTCTACCCTAAAATATCACCGGTGGAGAAAGCGAAAGGCCTACCGTTTCTTGTTCAAACATACGACGAACAAATTGAGAATAATTTGTACCCTTTTGTATTTCTTCACACGGATGGAACTTTGTTCATATTCGCAAATAATCGGGCCATTTTGTTCGATTATTTGAAAAACCAAGTGGTAAAGACGTATCCAAAAATACCCGGTGGCGAGCCGAGGAATTATCCAAGTACGGGCTCTGCGGCACTACTTCCGATGCGGATAGTAGAAGGGGTTGTAGCTGTGGTTGAAGTTTTGGTGTGTGGTGGTGCACCTAAGGGAGCCCATGTCAATGCTAAAAATGGTAAGTTTGATGGTGCTTTGGATAGTTGTGGGAGAATTAGAATATCTGACCCGGATCCTAAATGGGTCATGGAGAAAATGCCTATGGCCCGGGTGATGGGTGACATGTTATTGCTCCCGGACCGCAATGTTTTGATTATTAATGGTGGGGCAAGTGGGACCGCAGGGTGGGAAGATGCCCGTGACCCGGTTCTCAAACCAGTTATTTACAAACCGGATGAGTTAATTGGGTCTCGGTTTGAAGTGCAGAACCCGACCACCATACCTCGAATGTACCATTCGGCTGCAGTTTTGGTTCGAGATGGCCGGGTTCTGGTTGGTGGGAGTAATCCTCATGAAGGGTATAATTTCACAAACGTACTTTACCCTACTGAATTAAGTCTAGAAGCGTTTTCACCTTCATATTTGGATCTAATATCATCGAGTTTTCGCCCGAAGATACTTTCTATAGATACCCATTTTCAGTATGGAAAACGGGTGGCTATACAGTTCAAAGTTGAGTCTCCGGTGGACTTGAACTTAATCTGCGTGACAATGGTGGCGCCCTCGTTTAACACACACTCTTTTTCCATGAATCAAAGGTTGTTGGTTCTTGATGGTGACAACACCACTGAGATGGTTGGAAGTTCAAGTTACGAGGTTGGTGTGACGGCGCCGCATTCAGCTAATGTTGCACCAGCGGGGTATTATCTTCTTTTTGTGGTCCATCGAGACATCCCAAGTGAAGGGGCTTGGGTTCACGTTGAGTGACCAAACATTTGTGTAGATTACTTGTTAGTTTGGCAACCATGTTTAAAGTTAAATGAGTACGTTTGTGAAAAGACATTTGAATTTAACTTTTGATGACTCAATATTTACTTTTGTGTCTATGTTAAAATAGTAGTTGGCCGCTTCAGTTTTATTATATACTAGTTTGAGATCCGTGTATTACAAGGTTAATTGATGAAATTGTAAACTTTAACTGTTAAGTGAAACACAATTAACAAAAATGATCATATAATATTAATAAAATTACAATTTACATTAAAATAACATAAATTGCATAACTAATATTACATAAATATGTTGCATATAAGTAAAACCTTCATTGAATATTACATTTGTGATTGTATTGGTCGGTATACACTGTTTATCAAAAATAAAAATATTTAGTTTATGTCTGCTTTAACTCTTGATAAGGTAATAAATATGCCGGCTTATAACTCTTCTGTGTGACAAATAAAATTCTTTAAGTGCATTCTAACCGTAATAATAGTATCCATGAAACCAACAAAAAAAATATCCATGCACATAAAATATCATACCTTTTAATTAATTAATATGATGTCGTTTGAGATCATCTGCTAATGAATGAATCGGTTATGATTTACATTTAATAAAAATATTAAATTCATACATTGAAATGACTTAAAAAATAAGGACTATATATTGAAATTGGCTGAAGAAAAAAAATATGATAATGGTTTTGACAAGTGGCAAGAATATGTAGTCTTTTATTAGACACGGCGGTGGGGATGAACGACGGTGGGAATTAGGGTTTGTTATATGGGTTGGGTATGTGTTATGAAAAGAGATGGACAGAATAATAAAAGGATTCGGAAACTATTATTTGAAATGGTTGACCCGAAATAAAAACCATTTATTGAATATGGGTTAAAAAAAAATGAGGAGTGATGAGAGCTTAACAAGTGGCATAATGAAGTAGCATTTTATTAGAGTAGTAAGATAGTAAGATCATTTACTTTGTAAAGATTATATATATATATATATATATATCACAATAAGCAATATTCATAAAATAGTGTAAGAAATAGACAAATTAGTTCTTCACACATGTGTAAGGCTTTTTCAATGGTAGTTAACTAATTCTCAGATCATTTATTTTAAAGACTAATTCCATTCATTTTCAAGTTTGATTTTAATATTCTTTTTATTTTCATAACTATTTTTAACATATATTATTTCCTCTTACAAATTTTAAAATATTCTGAAATTCCGAATATACAGTTAAGACATGTTTAATTTAGTTTACGTTTCAGTATGATCATCTATCGTAGTCGGATTCCGCCCTTGGTGGCGTTAGAGTTGTAGTGGCTTTATCAATTGTCGTATATTGTTGACTATTTATATCGACGCCCTCGAACGCAAGGTCAAAATCTTGTTGTGATTATATTCTAATATTTTGTTTTACCTTTTCAACTAGGGTTTTACCAGCGCATTGCGTCGAGGCAGATAGGTAACCAGGATGGTGGTAAAACCGAACTGTTATCAGTCCCAAACGTTGTGCACTAACGACACAAGTCCGGCCGGTTTTGGTTGGCGTGCGTTATTGTACCGGAACTAAAACAAAAAAATAAGATAAAAAAGTTATAAAAACTGAGGTAGATCAATGGGGTAGTGTCGGTTAGTAAAACTAGAGGGTTGGTGTTGGTACATGTGTGTCAGTAGTTCATAGTCTAGCATTTGTAATCGAGTCTGTAATGTAATTATGTTTATGATTATGTTTATGTTTTTGTACGTGCGAAGTTGTCAACAAGTTCGCTCAGGCGAACTTCTTGAACCAGCGAAGTTATTGACAACTTCGCCTAAGGCGAAGTTGTCGTGTTTATATACTGTTCAGCCGAAACAGTTTAGTTAGTTGGTTTTTTAGGGTTTCGTTTCAGCTGTTCACTTCGGGTGTTACGTGTCAGTGTCTGTAATAGTGACCTCGAGTCACGTGTTCGGTTATCAATATAACGTGTTCGTTCATTGCTCGTGTGTTTGGTTTATACATATTCTGCACTCGTATCTAACTACGCAGGGATTCCGCACCTGCGCAGATAGCGACATCCCGTGTACGATCCGTCCATGAACCTACAATTGGTATCAGAGCCATCGGCTCGATTGTGAGGTTCGGGATTTCACGCGGGTGTAGAAAACGTCTCGTTTGACCTATTCGCGGGACGTGTTTTTATTGGGATTGTGTTATACTCGTGTTTGACAGTCATTTTCAAGCCATTACATTGATCGGAAACTGCTAGATTGACGAAATCAGATCTGAACAGTTTCCTTGTTCATCGGGCGAAGTTACAGTTCTACAAGCGAAGTTGCCGTCATCGGAAGTAGGGTTTCGGCGAAGATATAAGGATTAAGCGAAGTTAACCACAACTTCGCCTACCCTCATAAGTTCGCCTCAGCGAAGTTATCCTCAACTTCGCTCATCTCCCAAGTTCGCTTACCTCCTAAGTCCGCTCATTCTAAGCGAAGTTATTCTTAACTTCGCCCAGTCAAGCGAATTTAAGACCCAGCGAAGTTACACTTTCCAGCGAAGTTACACTTTCCAGCGAAGTTAACTTTCAAGCGAAGTTATTCTTAACTTCGCCTACTGTGCTGTTTGGAAGATTTTTTTAAATTTTCGGATTTTCGTGTTTTCGCAAAGATGTCGTCAATTAACATCTCCGAGTTGGTCAAGATGGAAGTAGAAGCGGGGTCAGCCACTAAGGCCCCGAGGTTGATGAAAGGAACTGACTTCGTGGCATGGAAGGACAGATTCATCCAATACATTAAATATCAGGAAGCAAAAATGTGAGTGTGCATCCAGGATGGATATATCCCTCCAACTATGCAATACGAAGGTCGTGATGTGGTTAAGAAGTATAGCAAAATGGAGGACGAAGAAAAGAAAATGTATGAGGCCGAGAGCAAGGCCCATGCTGCGATAACAATGGCACTTCCTCAAGAGGTTCTCCATACGTTCCGAAAGTACACTTCTGCGAGAGAGCTTTGGGATGCTCTAGAAAATAGATTCGAGGGGAACGTAGGTATCCGTGCATCAAAGATTAAACTTTTGAAGACTCAGTTCTCCGTCTTCAAATTTTTGAAGAACGAATCACTGGATGATATTATCACCAGATACTATCATCTAATGACAGAACTTAGCAATTATTCGATTGCTTACCGAGAAGAAGAGATCGTTGAAAAGCTTCTCGATGCTCTCCCACCGAAGTGGGAAATGTACACCGTTCTATGAGGGAAGACAGAGACTTTCCTAATTATGATCTGGAAACGGCAGTAAACAAGCTCAGAACTTATGAGCTTAATATGGTTCGAAAAGAAACACCAACAGATCAGATACAAGACCCTGGTATGTATGGTGCAAAGGTTAACTCAGGCTCAAGTTCGAGGCCTGAATCAGCTGCTTATTACTCAAAAGGGGAGTCAGGTTCTGACTCTTCTCATGAAGGAAACGTTTCTGTAAACTCGAATGGTGATGTCTGTTTCGTTGCTGGAGGATCAAGTACTTCAAAGCCTCAAGCATCCACAAGTGGTTTCTCTGCAAATGCCTCAAGCAATAACTATTCCAAAATGCCAATGAGTGTCAAATCTGCTGAAGAGCAGTTTGCAGTCTATGCTTCTTTTATTGCTTCATATGAGAACTACATACAAGGGAAGATTGTGGACCCTGCTGCTCTAGATGAGGATTATGACCAGATCGATGCTGATGATCTGGAGGAGATGGATTTGCAATGGCAAATGGCAATGATTGTGAGGCGAGTTAAACGGTTTATGAATAAAACTGGGAGAAAGTTTGTTGGTGGTAGGCCTGGATTCGACAAATCTAAGGTAAGGTGCTATAATTGTCAGCAATACGGGCACTTTGCCAAAGAATGCAGAAATGAAAGGGTTGAACGTGGACAAGGTCGGCTTACACAACACTCTGGATTTAACAGAGAGATTAATGCCATGTTGACCAGAGAAGCAGGTGAGTACAACTGGAACCTGCATTCAAATGAATCTGGTGAGCAAGCGAACATGGCTGAGGCTGAAGTTGAAGAATGTGAGAAGGTTGTTGGAAATGAGAAAGCTACTGAAGAAGAAACCGCTTTCATGGCAGATGACAAGGATAATCGCTCCGAGGTAAGTACTAAGAATATTTGTACTAGTTGTGAGAATTTGTCTGAGCAACTTACAACGATAACTGATCAGTACGTCCGTTTAGATGCTGAATTTAAAAATCTTAAAGAAGATCATCATTTTACTAAGGCAAGAGAAAACAGTTTTAAAGTTAAAATAAAAGCATGTGAAAAAGATGTCAAAAGCTTAAAAACTAAACTTGCTGAGAAAATTGAAATAATTGATCTTAGTTATGAAGTTTTAGAAGAAAAAACAAAATTGATTGCTGATCGGTATAAACAGATTGCTGACCACCAGGTGAAGGTGGTGGAACTGAATCGCAAACTTGAGCAGTTCAGGAATTCCTCGGCCATCCTAGATCACCTCGTGAGTGATCAAGGTACCTCTGCAAAGAGGGGAGGAATCGGTTATCACGAGGTTCCACCACCCTTTAACCACAACTATACTTATAATCCGAGTGTTCAGAAATCTGTTGATTTCGAAGTTCCTCAGACAACTCCAATCAAGATTACAAGTGTAGAACCAAGTGTTAGCTGTGGCGAAACAAGTTCGCCTGTTTCTAGTGTGAATATTTCTGTTTCGAGTCCAGTCTCATCGGATTCGGATAAGTTGTCCGAATCTGGTCAAACAAAAGAGAAGGTAGGGTTACCCACCGGTGGAGATAAAAATAAAATTTCTAAAAAGAGTTCTCCACTCAATCCGTACGTCCCACCTTATGTGAGACGAACGGCTGGTAACACTGCCTCTACATCCAAACCAACATTTGACAAGAAAAAGGAGAGTCGGTGTTGCTTTAGATGTAACAAATTAGGACATCTAGTTGCAGATTGCCCTCTGAAGCCGAGATTCAGAGGTGTGAGGCCAAATAAAACTGAGGATAAGCGTCATTTTGTTACTGCTAAAAATGAAAACTTTTCAAAGGGCCAAAATGTAACTAATTCAAGTTTTCATAAAAACAAACCTCAGTTTTTCAACCAAACCACAAGATATAACACTTTCAATTCACATAGGTTTGGGAGGCATTACACTCAATCTGCAAGGAGATTTCCTAACAGGACTTACAGAAATTATCCTGATGCTAACTTGAGAAAGCCAGGGTACGGGACGTATCGATCCAAGACCAATTGGTCTTGGGTCCCAAGATTCTAACTCTTTGTTTTATTGTGCAGGAACAGTTGAACAGGGCTGCCAACAATCTTTGGATTGTAGATAGCGGCTGTTCCCGGCACATGACGGGCAACAAACACTTGTTGCAAAACTTAAAACCTGTTCAGGGAGCAAGAGTTAGTTTTGCTGGCGAGAGCGGAGGAAGGATTACTGGTAGAGGAACAGTGTCGAATGGAAGGATGACACTTGAGAATGTGAATTTTGTGGAGGAATTAAAGCACAACCTGCTGAGTGTGTCGCAGATTTGTGATAAAGATTACACTGTCCATTTCACGAAGAATGAAGCGATAGTATTGAAGCCTGGTTTTCAGATACCAGACGAATGGATAGTTATGAAAGCTCCACGTGAAACGAATACATATGTGATGGACATGAGGTCTACTGAAATGGCCACCGGAGAATCTTGTTTAATGACAAAGGCAAGCGAATCAGAATCAGAATTGTGGCACAGGAGAATGGGACATATTCATCTTCGGAAGATGAACTTCATTGTCAAGAATGGGCTTGTGATGGGCGTTCCCTTAAAAAGTTTTAACTTTGAAGACAAATGTATAGCATGCAAGAAGGGAAAGCAACACAAGAAATCCCATCTCACCAAGAAGATTAACTCAATTGCCGGTACTCTAGAACTACTTCATATGGATCTCTTCGGTCCCGTGAATGTACAAAGTCTAGGAGGTACCTCTTACTGCTTGGTGATCACTGATGACTACTCGCGATATTCGTGGGTATATTTTCTGAAAACGAAAGATGAGACGGCTCAAATGGTGAAGAATCTAATTACAAAAGTTGAGAACGTCATGAGTAAATCAGTTAAATACATCAGAAGTGACAATGGGACAGAGTTCAAGAACTTTGAAATGGAAATCTTCTGTCTTCAGAAGGGAATTGAACATCAATACAGCGCTCCGTATACTCCGCAACAGAATGGAGTGGCTGAAAGGAAGAACCGAACGTTAATTGAAGGAGCCAGAACTATGCTGGCAGACTCGAAGCTTCCTGTGATGTTCTGGGCTGAAGCAGTTGCTACAGCCTGCTATGTTCTGAATAGGGTGTTAACTGTTAAGAGACTTGGAAAAACTTGTTACGAGCTTATGCATGGAAGGAAGCCCAACTTGTGCGGTCTTGAACCATTTGGGTCTCCTTGTTCGATTTTGAAGACTAATTCGAAATTTGGTGAAGTAGCCGATGAGGGAATCCTAGTCGGTTATGTTGTTGGGACTCCCAACAGACGGGTCTTCAATACGACGACTTGCAAGGTGGAGGTGGTTTGTAACACTGACATTACTAGTTACCAATCGCCAAAACCAAGCAATGGACCTGCTGAGCTTTTCGACTATGTTAAGCTCTTTAAGTCGTTTAACGTACCTGATTTAGAAATTTCTGAAGAAGACGAAAGAGCTGTGACGAAGATGATATTTGATGAGGAAGAGAATCTATTGCAACGACAGCTGATTGAGAAATCTCAACCTTCCACATCAAACACTATCGGTACCCCAGCGGCCTCAACTGAAGATGAATTTATTAATCCTTTTCACTCTCAGCCAGAAACAACCATTGATGAGATCTCTTCAAATTTGGAAGATAATTTGCATGTCGGTGCTGTTCCGACCACGAGAATTCACAAAGATCACCCTTTGGAGAATATTATAGGTGATGTATCCTCAAGTGTACAAACCAGAAGTAGCTTGAATGAGCACACCTGTGTTTATACAAGCATAAAAGAAACGGGTATAATGAACGAATGTTTGTACTCCTGCTTTATTAGCCAGATTGAACCAAAAAATTATCAAATGGCTCTTAAGGACAGCTCGTGGGTCGAGGCCATGCAAGAAGAGTTGGCTCAATTCGAGAAGATGGAAGTCTGGACTTTGGTTGAAAAACCAAGGAATGTGCATGCTATAGGCACAAAATGGGTGTTCAAGTGCAAGAGAGATGATAAGGGGATTATCATAAGAAATAAGGCGAGGGTGGTTGTTAAAGGTTTTAATCAGCAAGAGGGTATTGATTACAATGAGGTGTTCGCTCCTGTCGCCCGTTTGGAAGCGATAAGATTGTTTTTGGCGTTTGCTGCATTTAAAAAGATGAAGGTATTTCAGTTGGATGTGAAGAGCGCGTTCCTAAATGGGAAAGTTGATGAGGTTGTGTATGTTGAGCAACCTCCGGGTTTTCCTGACCCAGACTTTCCTGATCACGTATACAAGTTGAGCAAGGCGCTATATGGATTACATCAGGCACCTCGTGCCTGGTATTCAACGTTATCAGACTACTTGCTGGAAAATGGTTTTGAAAGGGGATTGATCGACAGTACGTTGTTTGTGAAGAGAGAAGGATGTGACTTCCTGCTGGTTCAAGTCTACGTGGATGATATCATTTTTGCTGCATCAAGAGCATCCATGTGTCAGGATTTTGAGGCTGTCATGAAGAAACGATTCGAGATGAGTGCTATGGGTGAACTAACTTTCTTTCTAGGATTGCAGGTTGATCAGAAGAAGGACGGGATGTTCATTCATCAGACGAAGTACGTTCATGATGTGCTGAAGAGATTCAAGATGGAGGACAGTTCTCCATATGACACTCCAATCTGCGTCAATCACAAATTGGGCGCTGAATCAGATGGTGACGCAGATGTGGATCCAACTCTGTATCGGGCGATAATAGGTTCATTAATGTATTTAACTGCTTCTAGGCCTGATATAATGTTTGCTGTTTGTCTTTGTGCACGTTTTCAGGCAACTCCGAAAGAATCTCATTTGAAAGGTGCAAAGAGGATACTACGGTATCTCAAGGGCAAGCCGAAGCTGGGGTTGTGGTACCCGAAGGGAGGAGACGTTGAACTGGTGGCATATACAGATTCTGATTATGGAGGATGCAATCAGAGTCGGAAGTCAACCACAGGAGGCTGTCAGTTTCTTGGAGGAAGATTAGTTTCCTGGCAGTGCAAGAAACAGACATCAGTTGCAATCTCAACATGTGAAGCTGAATACATGGCAGCATCCAACTGCTGCTCTCAGGTTTTGTGGATTCAGCAACAATTGCGCGACTATGGTCTGAATTTCTTACTCACTCCTATTTTAATTGATAACACTGCCGCCATCTCAGTAATTAACAATCCCGTGAAGCACAGTAAAACTAAGCATATTGACATTCGTCATCACTTCATACGGGATTGTGCCGAGAAGAAACTGATTAAGATCGAAAAAGTTGATACGCTGGAAAATTTTGCTGATCTGTTTACAAAAGCGTTTGATAAATCCAGATTTCAAAACCTAATTGAGCTGAACGGGATGATCAATCCCGAGTAACCATGTCTTTGTGTTTATTTAAAAAAAAAAAAAAAAAATGTGTCATTATTGCTTAAAATTAGTCGGTTACCTCAGTTTGATGGACATATCCTCGGATATGTTTTGGTCCTCGTTTCGACTTAGAGAATGAGGATCGCCATTAACCAGAAGACTGAAAGTGACCGGGGCAGTTATGACGTGTGTTCTTTCAGTTGCTGAAAATTAGTCGGTCATTCTTAGTAAGAAGGACACATACTTGTATGTGGTCGGTCCAGTTGATCCATTGGATCTTCAGGATTGCCGTTTACCTGAAGACTTTGACTTGATTGGGGTGACTGAAGTCAAAAGTTTTGTTAAAGGGAAATGAAATTACTTTTCAAGTCTATTACTTCGTATGAAGTAAATGTGCTATGTTTAACAGAAAATTGATCTAACCTTGGAAAATGATATATATACTGATTGTGTGTGCTTAACTGGTGAAGTTATTAGGCTTAAAAGGCTTTAGGACAATCATTGTATGTCATGGTAACTTTTTATGGTGCGTAAAAATAGATGTGATACAAACTAATTTTACTTGATTTTACGTGGAAACTCCTTAAGAATTTTGTGTGTCTTCATATATATCTTTTCGAATGATAGGCAGAAAAGCGATTACCCAATCATACACGAGCCCATGTGTGTTCTGATTCCCGTGAAGAAAGCGTTTCAAGACACTGCAGTGATCCAGATTCGGGACTTGCAGTAAAATTCTACTTTGAAGTATATGTTCAAAAAAAAAAAAAATAAAAATAAAATAAAATAAAATAATAATTTTTTGAGGTATTGTAACATATTAGTAATCATAAATTCAAGACTTCTCTATCTTAGAGCAAGATGAAGAACGGGAAACAGAAGAAGAATACATACAAGATAATCAGACACTATGGGTCGAAGTCAATTCGGGGTGACTTGGGGAAAGCCAAATACGCTTTGAGGATAGATAGGAGGCATCACTATTTCTGAGTTGTTGCCCACTTAAATTTTAAGGATTAATTGAACCTAACTCGTATCACAGAAACGATGAAAACCATCTTAAGTATATTACCTGCTTACAACCTGTCTCTATATGTCATAATACAGCTAAACACGGATCTATGTAACAGTCACATAGTTAGTATGATTCCTG
This sequence comes from Bidens hawaiensis, assembly GCF_021521415.1. Lineage (NCBI taxonomy): Eukaryota > Viridiplantae > Streptophyta > Magnoliopsida > Asterales > Asteraceae > Bidens > Bidens hawaiensis. The sequence continues at coordinate 3,365,181 of NW_027491052.1, forward strand.
TTAGGATCTTTTCTAAAAACGTAGTGGTCCCTGACTAGACTGAAATTTGATCCCTTATTTCGTTAAATTTTTATAAGTTTTTCTATTTTTGTAGTTGTATTATTGTATAACTGGTTACTTGGACATGATCATTTTTGTTTAACTCTTTTTGGAAGCTTCTAATGTTAAGTGCAAGATTTTTCAAACTTAAAGGGTTGATTTTGAAATTACGGGCGAAGTTGTTGAATTCGGCGAAGTTGTGCTTAACTTCGCCTAGGCGAAGTTAAGCGTAACTTCGCCTGAACAAACTCTGCCCTATATAAGGACTTTTAAAACTGGAACAGTACCATTATTTTCAAATTTCCGGCGAACATATAATCAAAAAACAGTTTATCCGGCGATCGTGTTTGCTTTTCGATTTCGATCTTTATTTCCAGTTTCTAGTGTTCATTGACGGTATGTGTTGTCAATATCATTCCCAAACTTACTCGTTCTTTATAGTTCTTACCCGGTTCGAGAACTCGGTTCGTGAACATTCAAAACCTAGATTTTCAACCTTATGTTACGTGTTCATGGGCGACCTTTACGTCTTAACACCATTATTATGTGTTGTTCGTCTCTCATTGATCGTCAATTTGTGCGAAAACATCGGATCTTGGCCGATTGAATCTGAACAGTCGCCGTTTCAGATTCAGGCGAAGTTATGGTTTAGGCGAAGTTATCCGTAACTTTGCCTTGAACTCAATTTCGCCTGAGGCGATGTTGTGATAAGGCGAAGTTATCATCAACTTCGCCTATACCAATTCACTTAACAGTTTTTAGACGAACTTACAGACGAAGCGAAGTTGTTCCCAACTTCGCCTCACCTTTAAGTTCGCCTGTACAGGTTTAATCACAACTTCGCTCGTGGTACAAAGCGAACTTGTGTGTTGCTTAAACGTTGTCTAACTTGCTTCGTTTTGCGCAGATATGGCTGCTGTTGGCGGTGCTGGTGGTGACGACGGTGATGATCAACGACAATTCTTTCCGGCCCATAACCAGTATATCATTTTAGATCCAGACGCAAGAGGCGTAGAAGACTACAGGGAGATTATCACGTTTCTCCAGAGATCAAGAATCTTTCATGCGATCACAAATACACTGCCCATTTCACTGCCTAACATAGAAGACTTTTGGGAAACAGTATACTATGATTGCAGGCCTGAGCCCCCGGTGATGCGAGCAACCGTCAATGGTCATGATGTGCAGTTTTCCTCGGAAGATATACGGTTGGCTCTGCAGTTTGGTGAAGAAACAAGAGATGACCCAACGGAGTTCGTAGCTCCTTTTCGTGATGGAGCGTATTTGAGGATGGGTTATTCGGGTCCGCTGGGGGACTCGCAGAGGAGGAAAGGGTTTTTGCGGGATCAGTGGCGCTTCCTGATGCATGTATTAATTGTATGCATGTCTGGGAGGAAGGCAGGAACGGATGGGATGGGCGCGACGATGCAGTCTGCCATGGCTGCGCTGACTTACAACCGACGATATTCATTTAGTCAGCTGATCTTTTACGAGATCGATCGTCAGAGGAGGGCTGTGGCGCGCGAGCGATTTATCATGTATCCTCGGTTCTTACAAATGATTTTGAATCATGTCGCTCCGTCGCTACCGCAGAGACGCCCTATTAGATACGTCGAATGCGTGACGAAACGTATCTTTGCTCAGTGCCGCACTTCGAGCACTCGTAGCAAGCCTGAGCTGCGTCCCAGGCATACTCCATTATTCGGGTATCTCATCAACCCGGAGTATGTTCCTGCAGGAGGGGACGAGTTCATAGACCCACAGCCACATCAGGCGGCAGCACCCCATGCTGTACCAGCTGCGCCTGTTGTATCTACTGTGGTTTCTGCTGCTGTGCCAGCTGCTGCATCTTCTGCTGTGCCTACTACTGAAGATGTCGATCTTGATGCTGCTTTTAGCGGCCATGGATTGTTTGATATGGATGTCTCAGTTTCTCAGGTCATGGATGTTACTAGAGCAGTTACTTCGGTAGCTGACTCGGATCTTGACGAAACGTTTGCTGAAGCGAGACGACTGATGGTGTCTCGGGAGAGAACTACGGGAAAGAGGCCGAGAACTGTTAACGAGGATGATGAGGAAGTTGATGAAGAGGAAGCAGTTCAGATTGTGCTCAGACGTTCAAGAAGAGAACGGACAGGTATGGGTTCGGGAGCTGGAGAATCTTCAAGGCTGGTACGTTTTGCTCCACCTGCCTTGTCTGGTATGTCTCTTATTCCTACTACAGCACATGTTACTGCTGTCGAGACGTCGGCCCCAGCAGTTGTGTCTCTACCACCCCAATCGCTTACTACACCGGTGGTGGTTGCACGATTTGTGGAGTCGACCGTCACTACTACTGCAGGGTTACCAAGTGTACCACCTGCGGTCACTTCTGCTGCTGATGTCCCGCCAACTCCAACGCCTACTTCTGACTCCGAAAGGATTGCATCGCTAGAGCGGATTGTTGCTGAACAGTCAAAGACCATTCAAAGCCTAGTGGAATCCAATCAACTACAAGCAGCCCTCCTGGTTGAACATGGAAAAGTAATAGATGCCTTCAAGGCATTCTTGGCATCTCAGGGGGAGAAGACTTGTAGGGGAGATGAGTTGAGGACGAAACGGAGAGAAGATCATGACGATGATCCCAATGCACCGGAAGGTGCAGGTGGTGAGCTGCCAAGAACCTCTCAGGCTCTTGGGGCTTCCACAGCTGAGGGGGAGTCTACAAGCGCAGCCGGTGACGACGTTGTAGATGTTGATGATGATGCTGATGTTGAAGATGTTATAGATGCGTTGAAAGAGTTGGATGAGGATGAAGATGAGTTTATGGATGAAGATGATGTGCTGCCGGTTCATGAGATCGAGAGGATCGGAGAGCAGATTACTGTTGAAAACGTGATAGAAGAAGGGGAGATTGTTGATGACTCCGTGGAACACGAGATTCCGGAGGTGAGAGACCAGAGTTGGGTGATGAGAGCGTGGTGGAAGATACTGAATGGGAGGAACAACCGAATTGGAAGGAGGGTTGTGCTCACTGGTTCATAAAGACGAAGAAGCCGGCGGTCCCTAAGATGTTCAGAAAAAGTTACAATATTAAGGGATACGCAGAAGCTAAGAAATGTATTATCTGCTGGTTATATGACGAGCAGCTGCGGCTCTTCGTGATCAAGAGATACGATGGCATTCAGTACTTCAGGAGAACGTTGAGATCTCTAAACACACTGCCAGAATGTGAGGTAAAAGATTTAGCCAGATTGGGATTGATAAACAGAAGTGAAGACAACATGGCTAGAATCATCGGGAAGATCGTGTGGAAGGAGTGCGTTAAAGAGAAAAAGTTTGAGCTACTGAGACCACAAAAGGGGAAACTTGTCGAAGACAAGGATAGAGGTCTGAGAGTTGATGGAAAACCTTGGATGGTTATGAAATATAAACCGATCCGGTGCCTTAAAGAAGTACCGATGAAGCTCATGCCCAAGGACGTGCTCAAAGACCTAAAATGGTGGTTCGTGGATTGTGAGACAGCGGAGGCGGTAATGGAAGATGAGGATGAACAAGAAGTGCTTAGGGTTTACGACCCGATGCATCTTGTTAATCTATCGCAGGCTGATCTGAAGGTGCTCAACGAGAAGAAGATCTTCTACATTCCTGCTTGGAAGGATCAAGCTAGGAAATATCAACGGGTGGTGTCGGTATGTGTTAGAGAAGGAGCGCACGCGTAGAGATGCAAGATTACAAGACTCAAGATTTGAAGATCAAGATATGAAGCTACTGCCAAGGGGGAGTCTGTTGGTACATGTGTGTCAGTGGTTCATAGTCTAGCATTTGTAATCGAGTCTGTAATGTAATTATGTTTATGATTATGTTTATGTTTTTGTACGTGCGAAGTTGTCAACAAGTTCGCTCAGGCGAACTTGTTGAACCAGCGAAGTTATTGACAACTTCGCCTAAGGCGAAGTTGTCGTGTTTATATACTGTTCAGCCGAAACAGTTTAGTTAGTTGGTTTTTTAGGGTTTCGTTTCAGCTGTTCACTTCGGGTGTTACGTGTCAGTGTCTGTAATAGTGACCTCGAGTCACGTGTTCGGTTATCAATATAACGTGTTCGTTCATTGCTCGTGTGTTTGGTTTATACATATTCTGCACTCGTATCTAACTACGCAGGGATTCCGCACCTGCGCAGATAGCGACATCCCGTGTACGATCCGTCCAGGAACCTACAGTTGGTAAAACCCGACCGTTGTCGATTCCAGGCATTGAATCTACGCAAATTCGGTTGACTTTTGTCATGTTTGTTACAGTACCGGAACTAAAAAAAATTATCTTTCGCTCGGTTCCATTCGTTACGGTAGTTGAACTAAAACAAAGCGCGTTGAGTTTGCGCGAATTCGGTCAATTTTCGTCATGTTTGTTGCGATACCGGGACTAAAACAAAAATAATGGTATTCGGTCAGTTTTTGTACCGTTCATTAAGAACCAGAACTAAAACAAAAATTAAAAACAAAAACAAAATAAAAAACAAAGCGTTGCTCCAATAAGGTGTCGTTAAGTGACCCAACAAAAAACCTTACTAATTACTAATTTATCTATATAAATTAGTACATATTTTATAAATATACCACATAAATAGATACTTCTTGATTATATTAATATGTAAAATATACTAAGGGTATGTTTGGTTGAAGTTAATGGAATGAAGGGGGAATGGAATGGACAAGGGAATGAAATGGATCATTACCATTCATTTTCCTTGTTTGGTTAACATATAGGAATGAAATCATTTATTAATTTTTATTGTTTGGTATCTAAAAAAAATTGTCGAAATGAAATAGAAATAATAAAAACACTTCTATCTCAAAATACTTTTTAAATCAAAAAAAAAAACCTACAATGGCGACGGTGGTAGCTCCGGCGACAAAAATGGTGGTGACGGTGGCGGTGGCAATGGTGATGGCAGCGGTGGTGGTGTCGGCGGAGTTGGTGGTGGTGCCGATGGTAGTTGTGGTGGTGGTTGTTAGGTGATGGTGTTGTTGAGAAAGTAAGGTGAAGGAGGAATGGAATGAAAAAAAAAAGGGGGATGGGAAAGAATGGATTTGATGGAATGGGATTCCATGTGTAATGGATGATTCCATTCCATTGAGTAACCAAACACCACTTTTTTCATTCCTACGTAACGAATCATTCCATTCCTATTGTCATTTCTACGTACCAAAAGCTACCTAAGGCTAAATAGTACCGAAATATATGAACCTTATTATACCACCTCAATGTTTAAATGTCGTTATTATGCCTTAAACAATTAACGGTGGCCCACTAAACTAAAATGAAATGAAGTTGACAAAAAGGTCTACATATAATTAACCACCAAGAATCAAACCCGGGTTGAGAGGAGATATGACATAGAATCAAACCTATAATAACCATCCTGTCATACCTTTATTTATATTTGTTTTGGAAAACTATCTTTTATATACTAAAGAAAGCTTTATGAAAAGCAAGTTTATATACTATATATAGATAATATGTGGCTGGTGAGTTTTTAAATGGCTTTGAGCTTGGAATTATTTGGAGATACGGGTTTATCTTGGAACCTTCTTAGGAACATTGGGCTTGGCTTGAAATTTTGTTGAGTTGCTGGCCTACTTTATTCTTTTGTTACATAAACGGGGTCTGCATTCTTTTTTTAGCAGCCAACATATCTTTGCACCTACCCTAGAAACCCTTTTGGTTCATAGGTTTTATTTGAAGGACTCGCAACTTCTGTGAATTCTATCTGGTTCTTATTCAATCGTTAAGATTTTGTTTTTCACACCCCAACTTAAGACGGAAATGCCGGGGTGTGAACCGTAATTCACAGCTCACAAGGTACAATCATACAATATAAAATATGACAATATCTAATTAATTTATTTATTTCAAAATTCAAATAAAATGCACAAGTTTCAAAATATGACAATAACAATTCAAAACAAATAAATAATTTCAAACTAAATGATAGAGTAAATATTATTTATTTTATTTTCTAAGGTCTTTCTATGCGTTCTTCACTTAGCTTCAAATCGACTGATACCTGCATATGCGTAAAAAATAAACAGAGATTTGTCAACAACACATGTTGATTGAGATGATCACCAGTTTCGACACTAATAATAATATATATAATAAATAATAAATGATAAATGCTAAATACACAAACAAAATAACGTGAGTAATAATCATCAACCCATGAGCAAATAATGTGTCAGTTGACCGTTGCTTGCGAATTAGGCATTGGCTACTATGAATAGCATACAAATGTGATTGTCGGTTGACCATCGCCATTCGAACGGGCTTTGGCTACTAAGACGACGTATGATCATACTTACTGCGATATATTATGATGGACCTCTCTGAATGTGATAAAATAAACACTTAAACAAATAGCAATTAGCATTTAATTGAAATACACACAATATATACGTTTGCGAGTTTGTATATATATATGATATAAAAATATGGATTAGATACGCATATGTCCCAAAATGTTTGAAAACAGTAAAATAAAAGGGGAATGATATCTCACCTTATTGTTTAGGCGAGTGTGCGAGAAATAAGAATAAAAACACAAGTAAACGAATGAAACGTCCTTTAACGTGCTGATTGAGATAAACTAAATAGACCCGAAACTTAGAGATAATAAACTATGATTAAAACCGAGAACATAGCCACTGGAATCGATCAAAATGGATGTCTAGAACTCTGGTTATGAGATAATTAACGTTTAAGCGAGCTGGTACTAACCAGAATCCGTATAGCGAGTCGGAAGTTGGGTTTTGGTCAATAGTCTTAAAATCTCGAAATGTAAGGCCCCGAACCCCGGGAACCCCACAGTTGGTAACCATTCAAAACACTCGTAAAAATAAATAAACTTAAAAACAATTCTTTTCATTAAAATAAGCATCACAGAGTATAATTCGGCGGAAAACGTAAATAAGTAAACGAGTTCCCAAAAACCCGGGAATTTTGCCCAAAATCAACATAATTGTATTTAAATAAAAACTTTAAAAATAAGTGTTTAATAATAAAATCTTCACTTCACGTATGCCGTTCACCGTCCAAGTAGCTTCGTGAACGTCCAAGCGATAAGGCATCCTCTTCCTAACCTGAAACTCACACTAACATGCACACAAAGTCAGTTTAAGCTGAGTGAGTTCAAGTTTTAAATAAGTAACAAAAGTCTTAATAATCGTTCCAACGGTTTTAAAACGGTAAACGGAAATACATCGGTTGGGTCACCACATTCAATAAATAACCATCCTTACGTATGAGCATCTCTATACGTGCATTCCTATATATATCAATATATATATATATATATAACATTCAATAATAACATTCAGGGCCGAGAAAACGTACAACCCAAACACGTAACATTCAGCGCATGCAAACACAAAAGTAGGCATACGCAACATTCAGTAGTCGAGACGACTACAACATTCGCCAAATATTGGCCATTCTATAATATATATATACATACACACATTCTTTAACATTCCAAGGCCTACCAATACTAGCAAGCCTATGTAAAATCGTTTAAAACATTTCATCAAGCAAAATCGCTTAGGTGTGCATGCTAGCCCAAAACTTAAAAAGAGTTAAACGCGGCATCAAGAACTCATCTGAAATCAACCGAACACCTGCAACGGGCTAGGAAGTCCCTAAGTGCACACTCACAAGTAAGGGCCTATAAATTGTACACAACGCGTCACTAAACTAGACCGTAAGAACACACTTTCCTAATGGGCCGTTCAAGCCCAACACTTTGGCCCGAGGCCCAACAACTTGGGCCGAGGCCCAAACCATACCCAATTACTTTACCTCAGCCCCTAAAACCTTTTAATTAACCGAACCCACCCTACTATCATGATCGGGGTTAACCATGATGTACAATTTACCCGCTTGCAAGCCAATCGAGTCGAATACGCGCGAAATAAGTTCTTAAATCATTTGTCAAGCAAATCAGCCCCAAATGGACCGAATCCCCATCATAGCCTGCTCATTTATCCTAAACATGCCACACGAGTCGATATGGGTGGCGGTTCCTTTTTACAACACTCACTTTAACGTTTAAACGGCAATTTGCGCACAACCGACTCGATTAGCTAATCACCAACCTAAACAGCCCCGAGTTCCAAAAATTTAATTTTTCCACAGCCCTTAAACCCCCATAGGGCTGTACAAACTGATTCGGTTGGTCATTCGATCGATTAACACATCAAACTCAACAATTGCCAATTCTACACCCGGTAAACCCTAGTTTTCGAACTAAAATCGATTGACCGACCTAAACACCTTCAATGAATACGGCTTTTAAGTATGATGTACCACACATAACTAAGAGGATTTTGGTGCAAAAACCTCACTCAAAACAGCCCCGGAAACCCTCAATTGGACAGCCACCCGGCTAGCCTACAACAAGCCATAAATCGATCAATACGCGCGTTATAACGATCAATTATGGTGTAAAATACTTGGGGAATCATAGTACATACCTTGAATTGAAGTTCTAAGGCTTAGAATTGGCTGCAAAAAGAGAAATTCGTGGGTCTTGGGTCCTTGCTTCCTGCCGATCGCAACAGGGGGGGGGGGGCTAGGGTTAATTTATGTTATAACATAATATATTACACTCTAGTCCCTCTAGATTGAAGTGTAAGGCAAAATGAAAGAAAAAGTTAGGTTCTTTAACGTACCGGGATGACGTAAAGACTTCCGAGAAACGTTGGATAAATCCCGAGAATTATACATACTCTACAAGCTTAAATTCTTGAAAACGGAATTAACGGGCGTTACAAGTCCACCCCCTTAAAATGGGATTCGTCCCCGAATCCCGATGCGACAGGAACAACTGCGGATAGAGTTTCATCATCTCGTCTTCGGACTCCCAAGTAGCCTCGAAACCCCTACGGTGCTATTCACCTGAAAACTGAAGGCAGCTGGGGTGATTGGATTTAAATCGTCTTCGAAATATCATCGGGGAAGTGATATTGTTATTCAGCTAAAAGCTTTTCAGATAGCTTAAAGTATTTTCAAATGAAAATTGATCTAACCTTTGAGAAATGATAGATAAATTGATTTTGAGTGCCTAACGTGTGAAGTTATTAGGCTAAAAAGGCTTTTGATTAGTTATTGATGTGTGTGGAAGCTTTTCATGATAAGTAAAAGTTGAAGTGATACAAACTAAATCTGCTAAACTTAGTGTGGAGAGTCATTTTGAAAATTTATGCATGTCCCTAGACACATCTCTCCGAATGATAGGCAGAAAAGCAATTACCCAGTCATACACGAGCCCGTTAGTATCTTGATCACCAAAAAGGTTATATTTCATAAACAAACAAAAAAAATTATTATTATTTAATATATCATTAAATTGTTTAATAAAAGCTTAAAGGGGTCTCAGGGAACTACAGGGGTGGGGCACTCAAATAAGTTCTAAACACCTTGAATGTAAGGCTTGTAAGTCCAGATGGCATGTAAGTCCAACGTTCAACCTTAAAGCTTAATAATCATTTTGTACAGAGAAAAATATTTTGATCAAGTACTAGGGGGTTGGAGTCAAATTGGGGTGATCTGGGGAAAGCCAAATACGCCTTGAGAATAGATAAGGGGCATCAGAGGTCCATAAGTGATGTCCATGTAAGTCTTATGCCTAATCGAATCTAATCATATCACTATCGCAATGAAAATCATGAAAATTACCCGCTATCAACCTTTTCACTATGTCACAATAATGCTGAAAATGAATCATTTTGAAAGTGCCTTACTCAATATGATTTCATGTTCGGATCTTTTCATAAAAAGGTGGTTCGTTTTTAAATAGTTGAAATTTGATCCCAATATACGTTGATTTTCTAAAGACTGGATAGGTAAATTTTGTTTTAGTTTAGTTTTTATTCTAATTTTATTTTATTTTTAATTTTTAGTTTTTACCTCATGTTTACTCATGTCGAAACAAATGCCTTAAGAAATCGTTTTCAAATGAATCGGGATTGTTTTTTAGATCATGAAATTTGACGGTTGCAAACAATGTCGTGGGCCATTCAGTTGGGCTGAATGTGTCCATAATATTTGTGTTATTGTTCGAGTCATCTTTGGTCCAAGTTGTTTGTGTTAATGGTGTTCTCGACCCATCCTGGTTCTCGACCTAGATGGGTATATCAGAAGTTCAAAAGGTTTTGTTTGCAGATTTGATTATGTTTGGAAGGGAGTCAGTGGTTTATTAAGGTCCTTCATCCGTTGGTCATGTTTGGAAGATTTGTTGAGATCGAGGCAGATGTTGATGCTGTTGGTGTAGCTGTAGCTGTAGCTGAGGAACATGTGGTTCCTGCTCAAAGGTACAACAGTCAGTACCTACTACTGAACAAGTTAAAGAGTTTGAAGCGTTCAAGAAAAAGCTCCAGTTGACTGCATTGAAACCTCCTCAATCAGTCACTGTGACACATGTTGAAGATGATATTAACGAAGAGCCAGCCACCGATCTTATTCTACGCAAACGACGAAAGAAATATCCGAGACCGGGCGTGTTGGCTAGTGATGTGATACCAACTACTCAACCAACTGTTGCTGAGCCCGTCACTATTGAAGCTCAGGCACCTCAAGGCCCATCTCTGCTGCTAAACAAACTCAAGAACAGAGTTCTGAAGATATCTTTGAGCACGACTAAAATCAAGCAATAAACCAAGGGGGAGATTGTTGGGCTATATTTTGTGGTTTATGCTTGGTATTTTTAAATTTAGATTGGGCTTAGTTAGGCATTTATGTGTAAACCGAAATCTATTGATTTTAGTGGGATTTACTTTGTTTTGGGCCTAGGTTAGTAGTCTATATATAGGATGTATGCTTACATTTGTAGGGTTGCCAGTTGGTTCCTGAGTGGGTCATCAGTGGGGTTGTTCGTTCACGTGGTTATTAGCCGTCTAAAGGTTTTCTTAGATGAGTATTGTATTGCTAGTGCTTAAGCACCCGACATTAATATTAATGTGTGTTTTGAAGCCACTCTGGTGTTTGACGTGTTTGTGCTTTGTTTGTGTTCTTGAATCATCTAGTGTTGGACTTCCGCGCCAACACCTAGATTGTTGATATCATAATTGTAGTGATCCAGATTCGGGACTTAAAATTGGTATCAGAGCCTTAGACCTATTCAGGCTCGTTATTGTGATATCAAGGATTCAAGATCTTGATTTATTGGTGGTTTGCTTGTATTTTCGGTGAACAGGTGATCGGAGAAGAAGGACAGTCAATTTTGGGAAAAGATTGGTTTTGGTTTGGAAAGAAATCAAAAGCTTTTCAGATAGCTTAAAGTATTTTCAAATGAAAATTGATCCAACCTTTGAGAAATGATAGATAAATTGATTTTGAGTGCCTAACGTGTGAAGTTATTAGGCTAAAAAGGCTTTTGATTAGTTATTGATGTGTGTGGAAGCTTTTCATGATAAGTAAAAGTTGAAGTGATACAAACTAAATCTGCTAAACTTAGTGTGGAGAGTCATTTTGAAAATTTATGCATGTCCCTAGACACATCTCTCCGAATGATAGGCAGAAAAGCAATTACCCAGTCATACACGAGCCCGCTAGTATCTTGATCACCAAAAAGGTTATATTTCATTAAAAAAAAATTATTATTATTTAATTTATCATTAAATTGTTTTCTAAAAGCTTAAAGGGGTCTTAGGGAACTACTGGGGTGGGGCATCCAAATAAGTCCTAAACACCCTGAATGTAAGGCTTGTAAGTCCGGATGGCATGTAAGTCCAACGTTCAACCTTAAAGCTTAATAATCATTTTATATAGAGAAAAATATTTTGATCAAGTACTAGGGGGTTGGAGTCAAATTGGGGTGATCTGGGGAAAGCCAAATACGCCTTGAGAATAGATAAGGGGCATCAGAGGTCCATAAGTGATGTCCATTTAAGTCTTATGCCTAATCGAATCTAATCATATCACTATCGCAATGAAAATCATGAAAATTACTCGCTATCAACATTTTTACTATGTCACAATAATGCTGAAAATGAATCATTGTGAAAGTGCCTTACTCAATATGATTTCATGTTCGGATCTTTTCATAAAAAGGTGGTTCGTTTTTAAATAGCTGAAATTTGATCCCAATATACGTTGATTTTCTAAAGACTGGATAGGTAAAATTTGTTTTAGTTTAGTTTTTATTCTAATTTTATTTTTAATTTTTAGTTTTTACCTCATGTTTACTTGTGTCGAAACAAATGTCTTAAGAAATCGTTTTCAAATGAATCGGAATTGTTTTTTAGATCATGAAATTTGACGGTTGCAAACAATGTCGTGGGCCATTCAGTTGGGCTGAATGTGTCCATAATATTTGTGTTATTGTTCGAGTCATCTTTGGTCCAAGTTGTTTGTGTTAATGGTGTTCTCGGCCCATCCTGGTTCTCGGCCTAGATGGGTATCTCAGAAGTTCAAAAGGTTTTGTTTGCAGATTTGATTAAGTTTGGAAGGGAGTCAATGGTTTATTAAGGTCCTTCATCCGTTGGTCATGTTTGGAAGATTTGCTAAGATCGTGACAGATGTTGATGCTGTTGGTGCAGCTGTAGCTGAGGAACATGTGGTTCCTGCTCAAAGGTATAACAGTCAGTACCTACTACTGAACAAGTTAAAGAGTTCGAAGCGTTCAAGAAAATGCTCCAGTTGACTGCATTGAAACCTCCTCAATCAGTCACTGTGACACATGTTGAAGATGATATTGACGAAGAGCCAGCCACCGATCTTATTCTACGCAAAAGACGAAAGAAAGATCCGAGACCGGGCGTGTTAGCTAGTGATGTGATACCAACCACTCAACCAACTGTTGCTGAGCCCGTCACTATTGAAGCTCAGACATCTCAAGGCCCGTCTCATGCTACTAAACAAACTCAAGAACAGAGTTTTGAAGATATCTTCGAGCACGACTAAAATCAAACAATAAACCAAGGGTGAGATTGTTGGGCTATATTTTGTGGTTTATGTTTGGTATTGTTAAACTTAGATTGGGCTTAGTTGGGCATTTATGTGTAAACCGAAATCTACTGATTTTGGTGGGGGCTTTACATTGTTTTGGGCCTAGGTTAGTAGTCTATATATAGGATGTATGCTTACATTTGTAGGGTTGCCAGTTGGTTCGTGAGTGGGTCATCAGTGGGGTTGTTTGTTCACGTGGTTATTAGCCGTCTAAAGGTTTTCTTAGACGAGTATTGTATTGCTAGTGCTTAAGCACCCGACGTTAATATTAACGTGTGTTTTGAAGCCACTCTGGTGTTTGACGTGTTTGTGCTTTGTTTGTGTTCTTGAATCATCTAGTGTTGGAATTCCGCGCCAACACCTAGATTGTTGATATCATAATTGTAGTGATCAAGATTCGGGACTGACACCCCCTCTTACGAAAACGAATAATGCCCTTCCAGGGAGAAACTTTTAACATAACCCGATCCCCAGCCTCAAACACAATAGGCCTACGCCTTCTATCTGCATAAGACTTCTGACGATCTTGCGCGGCCTTCATAAAAGCCTTAATCTTATCGAGCTTCTCAGTCGTAGCCTCAACCACCTCGAAACTACCCAACTGTTTCTGACCAATGGAACCCCAGCAGACTGGAGTCCTACACCTCCTACCATACAGCATCTCAAACGGTGGTATCTCAATCGTGGCGTGATAACTGTTATTATTCGAGAACTCTACCAACGGTAAGTGACGATCCCAACTGCCCCCAAAATCGATTACACAGGCCCGCAACATATCCTCAAGAGTCTAAATGGTCCTCTCGGATTGACCATCCGTCTGCGGGTGATAAGCGGTACTGATAAACACGGATGAAATGGTTGAAACGGCGTTTTTACGGTTCAAAAGTTCGTTTTTGTGCACTAGCCGAAACCCTAAGTTAAGGGCTGTTATGTTGATGAAATATTGCTTGGTTTATGATATAGGACTTGTACCTAGCTTTCTTAGAAGCACAAGAACCTGAAAACTTGATTAAAAAGTCGGAAACGAGCCAAACCCGCTAAGGTAATGCCGAAACACTCGCTTATGGGCTATTTAGGTTAAAGTTGTGATGTGCATATTTTTAGGACTTGAAATTTTTCAGGGACATCAGGGACCATGACAATAAGTCCCTATTAAAATCTGGTAATTTTTCGACCATCCGAGAATATTTGGCGAATTTATTACCGAATTGGGACGTTTATTTGGGAAAAATAGCTAAAATACTTCAAAAATTATGAAATTTTTCTGGGAACTCAGATTTGATGTATTTTGATCACATATAAATTTTGAGATCATTTGGAGAAGTCTAAAGGTGTTTTGTACATATGCGTTTGTGCGAATTTTTATAGCCGAATTTGGGCCGAAAAGAATATTGAACAAGCTTTTTACATTCTGGAATTGATATAGATTATTTTGGGACATGATTTGAGTATTCAGGAATTTTGGTGGAATTTTTGGAAATTTTTTGAGATAAACAGACGATTTTCAGGCGAAATATAGCTGATAAAATGAATTTTTATAAATTAATAAATTAATAAATCAATAAATAATTCCAGAAATATTTTTATAAAAATCTAAATATTTTAATTGATAAGTGGCTAAATTTTCATAATTTAATGATTAACGGTTAATTAATTATACTAATTTGAATATTAAGCAAATTCAGTTTTTATAAAAACCGGTAAGTTCGCGACTAACGAACCTGCGGGAATATCAAAATGCCAAGAGTGATCAAAAATCATATTTTTGGACAAATTAAGTAAAAACGAACTTTTCTATGAAAAACCTGGACAATCCGGATGGATTGTGCGCGTTTCTTCTTAAATCAAACTGAATAAACGGAAACGGGCCCCGTGGCTAATCCGGGACCCCAGTATGTGATCCTTCATTATAACTTAATCATTTTATTAGCCAATACATTTACCCAAGCTTATTTTCCCATAACTGTTTTCTGAACGCGTAAACGAACAACTTGGCCCAGCTGGGAAAACGAGAATCTGAGCCAAGTTCAGTTTTAAGTATTAGACATTGAACAATATCACAACCTAAGCCTATTACCACTTTCTGGGCGTTCCAGCTATACCCAGATTAGTTATACAGCCCAGTTTAGTACTGAGATTATAATAATATTAAAATATTAATATTATTATAATATGGACTATAGGGACTAAGTGATAGCAAGGGAAACGAACCCCGTGCTGATCTCGCACTGAGTGCCTACAAAACCGTGATTTTCATGACCCTTCTTTTCAAACTGTTTACAAATTTTTGGGGTGAAAAGCATGTTCATATGCATTATCTATCTGAAAACGGTTCAGAACGAAAAATACCTGAACCTTCATATATGAAAAATTCCTACAAACATAATGATAAACTACGTGCTGAGGAAAGGTGATTATTATCGTGATTGATATATTAAATGGAAACACTACGAATGCCAAAACATAATGAAATCATACGTGACAACCTGTTTATACAAATACGCTATATAATGCTAAACACAACAGGTTGAGGAAATAACGTGGTCTGTAATGACCATGGGGCTATTGTGGGCGGAAGGGGGGGGGGGCACAATAGTACTAAACTAAAGTTGAGTATGGCCTATGAGCCAAGTTCTGCTGCAACTTATAAATTAAAGTTGAGTATGGCCTATGAGCCAAGTTCTGCTGCAACTTATTAAACGAACTAACTTGATTATGACGTGAATGTTAAGAAAATAATGTAATTATGCGTATTGTGGGCGGATGGGGAGCCACAGTATTTGGTGATACGTGATAAATACTATATGTGTATATGTGTCTATATATACATGCTTTGTGATTAGCCGTAGGAAATACTATGTGTAGAATATACTAATTATTTGCTTGTACACTATATAATGTTTGAGTTTACGTGGAATCATTGTGGGTGGAAGGGGGACCACAGTGGTTGATGTTAACGCGGAACCGTTGTGGGCGGAAGGGGGGCCACAATGGTTGAGTTTATGTGGAACCGTTGTGGGAGGAAGGGGGTCCACAGTGGTTGGTTAAACATGGAAATTGGAAACAGGTAGTACTAACAAACAATCACGATTTTACCGAAATTTCGAATACATATTATAAACTTACATGTGTGCATATTCACACAAAAAGATATGGCTATACATATTTATACAAACGTAAATACATATTTTTACATATGCGCGTACATACAAACTATGACTGTGTGGTACGCAGAACTGATTTCGTTAAACTTATGAAACTCACCAACTATTCGTAGTTGACCTGTTTTAACATGCTTTTCAGGTAATCAGATATGAGAAGTAATTTCCTGTGCATTACGTGTCTGACTGATGATTGATGTCGTGGGCATTTGAGTTAGAAGTAAAGTAATTGAAGAACCGGTTTGATTGTATCACCTAGTTTGTAAAAGAGATTAGAATGATGTAATATATTGTAAATTAGTTAGTAATGTTACTTTATGAACAATGTATTTGATACTAGTTGTATCTGTTGCATTTCCGTTTTACGCTTCCGCAATTCGCTTAACGGGGTGTGACAAAAAGTCTCTCGGATCGGCAAGAAATGAGCGCTCTTGGTCAATCTATCAACAATTACCCAAATAGTGTCATAACTACCCTTAGGAGTACGAGGCAATTTAGTCACAAAATCCATAGTGAGGTGCTCCCACTTCCACTCAGGTATTTCTAAAGGTTGAAGCTTCCCGAACGGCTTTTGATGCTCGGCCTTAACTTGTAGACACGTCAAACACTTACTCACATACTGAGCCACCTCAAACTTCATCGCAGGCCACCAATAATTTTTCTTCAAGTCTTGGAACATCTTGGTCGCGCCCGGGTGAATAGAATTGCGCGACTTGTGTGCCTCATCCAAAATTTTATCTCTGAATCCCCCATACTTCGGTACCCATAAACGACCATCCTTATACTTCGCCCCGTCACCGACGTCTTCCAACAATTTATCCTGACCCCAAACACGTTCTGACATAATCCATTCCACCTGCAAAGGCTCATGCTGAACGCTGGCTATTTGCTTCAAAATATCGGGTTTAAGGATAAGCTGGTAAGATTTTACACGAATCGGCTTCGGTCTCTCCTTCCGGCTCAACGCGTCAGCCACCACGTTAGCCTTACCTGGGTGGTACATAATCTCCAAATCATAATCCTTAATCAACTCCAACCATCGACGCTGGCGCATATTTAGTTCCTTTTGTTCGAAGAAATAATTTAAACTCTTATGATCGGTATAGATAACGCAGGGAACACCGTACAAATAATGCCGCCATAACTTAAGCGTAAACACCACGGCCACAAGCTCCAAATCATGGGTAGGATAATTTGCCTCATGAGGCTTTAACTGCCGTGAGGCATAAGCGATGACTCGACCTCGCTGCGTCAGAACACACCCAAGCCCCTGATAAGAGGCATCAGAATAAACCACCAGGTCATCGGTGCCATCGGGTAAAGCTAAAATCGGTGTATGCGTCAACCTGTTCTTCAACTCGAGAAAAGCCTCCTCCTGCTCAGTACCCCAAACGAACTTAACACTTTTCTTAGTCAACTTGGTCAGTGTAGAAGCAATTTTCGAAAAGTCGGGAATAAAGCGGCGGTAATACCTCGCTAAACCCAGAAAGCTACGGATTTCAGATGGAGAGTTAGGAGACTCCCATTCATTCACGGCTTCCACCTTTGAAGGGACAAACAGAATACCACTTGGGTTAATAACATGACCCAAGAATTGAACCTCACGCAACCAGAAGGAACACTTAGAAAATTTCGCATACAATTTGTTCTTCCGCAGAGCCTCCAACACTTCCATGAGATGACCGGCGTGATCGGATTCACTTTTAGAGTACACTAGAATATCGTCGATGAACAAATAACCGAACGATCAAGCATCGGCCTACACACCCGGTTCATAAGATCCATGAATGCAGCCGGTGCGTTGGTCAAACCGAAAGACATCACAAGAAATTCATAATGCCCATAACGAGTGCGGAAGGCAGTCTTAGGAATATCTTCCTCCCGAATCTTCAACTGATGATACCCGGACCTAAGGTCGATCTTCGAGAACCAACTAGCTCCTTGGAGCTGATCAAATAAATCGTCGATCCTTGGAGGAGGGTACCGATTTTTAACAGTGAGCTTGTTCAATTCACGATAGTCAATGCACATCCGCATGCTACCGTCCTTCTTTTTAACGAACAGGACCGGGGCACCCCAAGGTGAGATGCTTGGTCGAATAAAGCCCTTATCGAGCAAGTATTCCAACTGAGGCATAAGTTCCTTCATTTCATTCGGTGCTAGGCGGTAGGGAGCTCGGGCAACGGGTTTGGCGCCCGGTACAAGGTCTATCTGGAACTCGACCTAGCGATCCGGCGGCACATCTGACAAATCATTTGGAAATACATCCGGGAAATCTAGAACAATAGGAACATCACCGACGGTAGCCACCTCGGTATTTACGTTTATAGCATACGCCAGATACGCCCCGCACCCCAGCTGCATCAACTTTCCCGCCTTAAGCATGGATATAATATGTGGCGTCGCAACATTCCGATCACCGAAGACAGTGATTTGGGTCCCATCCGGGGCCCTCAAACGAACAAGTGTCTGACCACCAATGATTTGAGCATCAACACTCGCGAGCCAATCCATCTCGAGCACCACATCGAAACAGCCAAGCGGCATCAAATACAACCACACCGGAAATCTATACCCAGACAACTCGATGGAACAACCCTGAATAGCCCTAGTCACGGACACGGATTTTCCTACGGCGACCTCAACCTCAAACACATCGACTACGCGCTCGGGTGATTTATTCAACGAGGAACAGAAGGCGGTAGACACAAAATTTCTACTGGCGCCCGAATCAAATAAAACTGACGCCTGTAACTCATCAAGCAGAAAAGTACCTGGGATGATATTATACTACTGCTTAGCTACACGGTCAACACATACGATTTCAAAGGAACAAAAAATTATAACGGTGGAATGAAAGCTAAATAAGGAAAAGTACCTGAAACGACATCCGCATCCTCTTTTGCTTCCTTCTTGGAGATGTTGAAGGCCCTTGCCCTGGCCTTCGGCTTCTCTTCCATCTTCCCTCTTGAGGAAGTCCCCTAACCGGACCCCCCCACCTTACTGGTAGGACAGTTTGATGACAAGTGACCGGAACCCCTACAGTGGAAACAAGTCAGAGTCGGACACTCGAAATGAGGGTGCCCAACCTTATCGCAACGAAAACAGGTGCCGGACCCACTCTTACACTCCCCCTTGTATATTTTGCCGCACTTCTTGCAATTACTGAATGTCGCATCCCTCCTAAACTCAGAAGTCTCAGTCTTCACCCTTTTCCCAGACGAACTAAAATTATTTCCCCCGGGCCGCTTACCATACGAATTAGTGTTCCAAGTCTTCCTAGCCTCGGTCGGCGGTAACTTCTCCCTCTGATCATACAATGTACCTGCCAAGATAACCACCGAGTGAAAGGAGTTCATGTCAGTGGTGACCACACCCCTATGAATATCCACCGGAAGGCCCTTCACATACTTCTTAATCCTTTTTGCCTCAGGGGTAACCAGATCGGGACAAAAGCGAGCCATCTTGTTGAACTTTGTGGTGTATTCCCGATGTGTCATACTGCCCGCCTCTAAGGTCAAGAATTCCTGTTCAATTTTATCCAATTAGTGCGGAGGACAGAAATGATCGAGAACCAACTTCTTCAAGCCATCCCAGGTCATCCTCCTAATCGATCGATCACCCATAGCATGCACCAAATTATCCCACCAACATAATGCCTCGGAACGAAACGAGGCGGTAGCATAAGTGACCATGTCATCTCCCTTACACTTACTAACCCTCAGAACGGCCTCAATCTCTCTCACCGACTGATGAGCTGCCAAAGCATCCTTAGTACCATCGAAAGAAGGAGGGTCACACTTTTTGAAGTCCCCATACGAACAACCCCGAGTAGATACACTAATT
Organism: Bidens hawaiensis; assembly: GCF_021521415.1. Classification (NCBI taxonomy): domain Eukaryota; kingdom Viridiplantae; phylum Streptophyta; class Magnoliopsida; order Asterales; family Asteraceae; genus Bidens; species Bidens hawaiensis. The sequence goes on from NW_027491052.1 coordinate 3,385,209, forward strand.
GTCTGAACCTCATCCTCATCCCCACTCGGTACATACACCTCTTCCTCGACCAGTGTCTCCTTACCCTTCTTCCCTTTATCCGAAACTTTACCAACCAATGATTCTTTCGTGGCCCTAACGGCCTCTGCAACGATCTCGGGAATGGCGCTATGGAGCACCTGGTAAACCTCGTCGGCGATAGCCGCGCGCATAGCAGGATCTAAGGCGGGGTTATCCCCGTCCTCAAGAATCGGGGTCTCTTCCCGCTGGGGAGTAGGAATCTCTCTCTTGGCTTCGGCACGTGGCTTACGACCACGGCCGCGAACACTAGGACCACCTCTCTTAGCAGCTCGGGTATTAACCATGACTTATCCATACAAAGACAGAATTTTAACACGGTCAAGTACAAGTGGTAATTAAAACATGTAAGGTAAGGGTAAACTGCTACTGACGTTGATCAAGTGTAATTAGTCGTTTACTTTACCCGCCCGTCCTAATCACCCCCTGCCCCTAACCACGTTAGCCTTCTATCTAACACTTAAACAGTTAATTGCATACCTGGAACTTTATTTAAAGGAATGACTAAATAATTAAAAGTTACCTCTTGGCGTGCAGCTACTCGCGGTGGGCATACTGGTCTCTTTTTTACAGTTCGAGTCCAAGCATTCGGGGATGCTCGGATCCTTCGAACCATGGCTCTGATACCAACTTGTAAGGCCCCGAACCCCGGGAACCCCACAGTTGGTAACCATTCAAAACACTTGTAAAAATAAATAAACTTAAAAACAATTCTTTTCATTAAAATAAGCATCACAGAATATAATTCGGCAGAAAACGTAAATAAGTAAATGAGTTCCCAAAAACCCGGGAATTTTGCCCAAAATCAACATAATTGTCTTGAAATAAAAACTTTTAAAAATAAGTGTTTAATAATAAAATCTTCACTTCACGTATGCCCTTCACCGTCCAAGTAGCTTCGTGCACGTCCAAGAGATAAGGCATCCTCTTCCAAACCTGAAACTCACACTAACATGCACACAAAGTCAGCTTAAGCTGAGTGAGTTCAAGTTTTAAATAAGTAACAAAAGTCTTAATAAACATTCCAACGGTTTTAAAACGGTAAACGGAAATACATCGGTTGGGTCACCACATTCAATATATAATCATCCTTACGTATGAGCATCTCTATACGTGCATTCCTATATATATATATATATATATATATATATATAACATTCAATAATAACATTCAGGACCGAGAAAACGTACAACCCAAACACGTAACATTCAGCGCATGCAAACACAAAAGTAGGCATACGCAACATTCAGTAGTCGAGACGACTACAACATTCGCCAAATATTGGCCATTCTATAATATATATATACATACACACATTATTTAACATTCCAAGGCCTACCAATACTAGCAAGCCTATGTAAAATCGTTTAAAACATTTCATCAAGCAAAATCGCTTAGGTGTGCATGCTAGCCCAAAACTTAAAAAGAGTTAAACGGGGCATCAAGAACTCACCTGAAATAAACCGACCACCTGCAACGGGCTAGGAAGTCCCTAAGTGCACACTCACAAGTAAGGCCATGTAAATTGTACACAACGCGTCACTAAACTAGACCGTAAGAATACACTTGCCTAATGGGCCGTTGAAGCCCAACACTTTGGCCCGAGGCCCAACAACTTGGTCCGAGGCCTAAACCATACCCAATTACTTTACCTCAGCCCCTAAAACCTTTCAATTAACCGAACCCACCCTACTATCATGATCGGGGTTAACCATGATGTACAATTTACCCGCATGCAAGCCAATCGAGTCGAATACGCGCGAAATAAGTTCTTAAATCATTTGTCAAGCAAATCAGCCCCAAATGGACCAAATCCCCATCAAAACCTGCTCATTTATCATAAACATGCCACACGAGTCGATATGGGTGGCGGTTCCTTTTTTCAACACTCACTTTAACGTTTAAACGGCAATTTGCGCACAACCGACTCGATTAGCTAATCACCAACCTAAACAGCCCCGAGTTCCAAAAATTTAATTTTTCCACAGCCCTTAAACCCCATAGGGCTGTACAAACTGATTCGGTTGGTCATTCGATCGATTAACGCATCAAACTCAACAATTGCCAATTCTACACCCGGTAAACCCTAGTTTTCGAACTAAAATCGATTGACTGACCTAAACACCTTCAATGAATACGGGTTTTAAGTATGATGTACCACACATACCTCGGAGGATTTTGGTGCAAAAACCTCACTCAAAACAGCCCCGGAAACGCTCAATTGGACAGCCACCCGGCTAGCCTACAACAAGCCATAAATCGGTAAATACGCGCGTTATAACGATCAATTATGGTGTAAAAGACTTGGGGAATCGTAGTACATACCTTGAATTGAAGTTCTAAGGCTTAGAATTGGCTGCAAAAAGAAAAATTCGTGGGTCTTGGGTCCTTGCTTCCTGCCGATCGCAACAAGGGGGGGGGGGTTTGGGTTAGTTTATGTTATAACATAATATATTACACTCTAGTCCCTCCAGATTGAAGTGTAAGGCAAAATGGATGGAAAATTTAGGTTCATTAATGTACCGGGATGACGTAAAGGCTTCCGAGAAACGTTGGATAAATTCTGAGAATTATACATACTCTACAAGCTTAAATTCTTGAAACCAGAATTAACGGGCGTTACACGAAACATAACCAAAAGTCTTCTAGACCAAAAGTCGGTTCCGACCAGAAGTATGAGAAATTGATTAGTCAAAGTTATTGATCAATATGCCCTTAAACGGGTTTTGAATTGAATTGACCTGTCAATACCCCCTCAATCTCAGAAATTGATTGAGGGTTATTGACAAGTGAGTAATAGTGAACAATTTATCAGTTAACATCTTACCCGGATAATTCTTGAGTTGATGGGAAATCGAGGTGAATGGTCAGAAAAGTGTCAAAGTCAAACTGCAGCTTGTAAACTTCGAGTAATAAATCAAAAACGAGAGTTTAAACATCGGGTTAATGTATGTGACGGCTGGGAATTCAATGTTTCGATAACATGTAGGGTTTGGAGTTGTGGTTTGTTTATATGGTTAGTATATCAACTTGTAGAACAAGAAAACGACTCGCTTTGGTAAAGGAATAACATATTGATGACGAGTCTTGAAATCTTCGATATATCGATCAAAATACAGAGAATGAACCTAGACACTACTCCATAATAGATTAAATAACTTGTTGCTCAAATTTCGTGATTTAGGGTTGTTTAGGGAAAGATTTAGCACTAAACGAGAATCAAAAACAAATTTGGCTGAAATTGGGTGTTCTTCGTGCCTCGCGTAGGATCAGAAACTCCTCCTTCGCGCTGCACGAAGGGGGGTCTTCTATCAGATTTTGATTTTTGGCAGTTTTAGTCACTGTAGTTCCAAAAATGCATTTTAAGCCATTTTAAGCGATTTTAAGAGTTTCTAATGGCTATTTGGCATAAATGAAGTTTTAAAATTATAAACTAAATTAAAAACAATTAATTACAATAAAATTCATGATTTTATTGATACGAAAGATTCGAATTACATTCCCAAATCGGGTAAACAAATACGAAAAAATCCGAGATGTTACATTGTTCAGTCTATTAATCTCAATCTATTGTCAGTGTATTGTCCTTAGTGCATCGTGAAGAACATATTGTTTGGTTTGTAATTCTTGGATCTGTTTTGAACATTATAAGAATTTGGTATACTATTTTGACATGGTATTAGACCAATATAAGCTCTGGTCGATTGTTTATTGACGATTCTAGTTTTTCCGCTGGTAGATCTGATTTCCAAGGATTCGGGCTTGTGTCTGGTTGATTGTTGATTGGTGATTCTGGTTCTTCCGCTCGTAGATCTTATTTCTAAGGATTGGTGGCTTAATAAAATCCTGGTGAGATCTTTCTATATCTTTTATTTTTCTGTTGGCAGTAGGTATTGTGTTGTTGGGTAGTCAAAACAATTTATTTGTAATTTTGTGTGCTTCATATGTGTGACTGTATTGTTTTCATGCATGCATGCAAGTGTTTGCATGATTATTTTTTTCTTATTTGATAAATGGGTGACTCTAGCAGCCCGAATGTTATTGAGATTAGTAAATTGGATGCTAGCGATCCCTTGCATCTTCATGTAAGTGATTCTAGCACTTTAACTGTGGTTGTAACACCCCGGCTTAAGCGGAAATGCTTGAGTGTGACGTGCAGATTACTCAAAACACATGTGACACTATTAAGTGGCAATAGTATCATTAATCAATTTAAAACAACACATACACAAGTTTGAAAATATGAAAATACAAGGAACTAAAAACAACGAACAACTTGCATCTTGATCCATTATTTTGATAACCTAAATCTATTGTTTTCATCGAACTTCGTCCTCTAATAATCATAACTGTAGCATGTATATAAAACAAAGTCAACTAACAAGTAGTTGGTGAGAATCACACATGTTTGATATATACGTAAAGAAAATCATACAATTCTATGAACAAGTGTAAATCGCAAGTAAGGTCCTTTCAAGTTGGTAACAACCAACGTACTCAGATAATCCCATACAAGGTCCTTTCCAGTTGGTAACAACCAACGTACTCAGATCGGGTATCCCTTTTCCACTCATAACACGACGGTTCTGAGTGCAAAAGGGGGCTTATGATCATACTTATCACTCGAAATTGAAGTTGAAATTGAAGCAAGCAGTCAAGTAAACACACAAGTATATAATACGAATTGTAGTTTAAAAATGAACAACTAAGTAAATGCTTTGATTAGGATATGGCCAAATGTAAAAGCCTTTAAAATGGGGGTGTGAGAAACTCACCTTTGAAGTTGATAATAAACGAAAGACGATAGCTTTAAGCGCGTCAACGAAACCGAGGTGATCGAACTTCACGAACTATAATTAAAAACAAAAATAGAATCTAACTATCGGGATTATAAAATAATGTTGTCACACCCCGACCAAAGGCGGCGGAACATTCCGGGGCGTAACGTATTGATTTGGCAGTAGCTCAAATGACACTAATTAAAGTGACAATAATTATTTAATTTCATTAACATTAAACAAGTACACAAATTTAATAAGTAAAACAAATACATTATAACTTGTAATTTGAATAAATATTATAAGGTCAACTAACTATCTTCGATCTTGAATACATCAAATACTTGAACCTGTAGCATGTATAAAAATAGAGTTTGTCAACACGAATGTTGGTGAGAATACATAAGTTTTAGTTGTATATAAATATAGGTAAATCACAATTCATATGTAAATGGTGAGCATTACAAAACTTATGAAAATGTAAACAACTAAGTAGATGTGGACCCGTTCCTATTGATACAAAATCAATGTACTTGAGTAAATGTATGATCATACTAGACGAGAATAGATGAGGATGAGATACCAACCACCAAACATAAAATAAACACTTAAGCACATAGAGAAAAATCATAAAGCATGCAATAATCACACATAAACATAAATTGAATTATGTTTTAAATAGATGAGGAAATAAAACATTAGTAAAGTTAATAAGGTATACATGCCACCCCCAAAATATAAAAGATGCAAAAAAGGGGTATGTAAACTCACCTTAACGAGTGGATTAACGAAGACTAGATGACGATAAATTAATATAAAAGCGGCTGAGCTCCTCGGGATAGGTCAACAAATGTTCCTAGTTATTAACGATAATATTAATTAATTAATGAAATAATTATAATAACATGACTTATTCCGAAATTGGGATTCGATAGGGTTCTAAGTACAAGTTTGCTATTAGAAAATTTATTAGTTTAGTTTTCAATATTTCGGTTTGTAAACAGGCTGAAAGATTTGGACCTTTTAGGGTTTAGATTATTTTATTTATTAATTATTTACTTAATAATATTATTACGTTTACTATTTGTAAAAATATAACTAGCGCGTATAAACAAATAAAATAAAAATAATGCAACGTGATAAAACAGTTACCAATCGGTTTAAAAGGAGTTTGGAGCCTTTATGGATTTAAGTTATTATTATTATTTTTATTATTTTTATTAGTTGCATTTCGGTTTAACCTTTAAATAAATAAAATAAATATTAATTGTTGATATTATGATAATATATATCTATGTATATAATAATGGGAAAGTTGAACGAAGGTTTATTTGACTAGCTAAAAGTTCGGTTTATTAAGCGAGTAAATAAAAATTATAATAGGTTTTTAAATTGAGGAAATACACACACACACACACACACGTGTGTAACGCCCGTTAATTCCGGTTTCAATAATTAAAGCTTGTAGAGTATGTATAATTCTCGGGATATATACGACGTTTCTCGGAGGCCTTTACGTCATCCCGGTACGTCTAATGGCTTAACATTTCTTCCAAGTTGCATTATTATTAAATTCCGGGGGCTAGAATGAAAATGTTTTATGATATAACATTAAACAAAACCTAAACCCTAATCCACAGCTGCTGCTGCGATCGGCCCCTTCCAGCCACCCCCTCCCTTCCGTGCTTCAACTTTTTGATCGATTCCAAACTCCTAGAAGTATTTCAAGGTATGTACTACAAACCCCAACACTCTTTTTGTTCACCCCTAATCGTTTTGATGCTCAATTTTGCCGAAACTTTTCGTTGGACAGATTTTCGGCCAAGGTGTAATTGACCCACTTCCCGTGGATAAAAATTAGAGTTTCCAGTGTAGAATGATCCCCAGGTATGGCATTTACATCATATTAAAATTTCGTCATCATTGGAGTTGTCTAGGTCGGTCAATCGATTTTAGTTCGAAAACTAGGGTTTATCGGGTGTAGAATTGCAAATTGTTGAGTTTGATGCGTTAATTGATCGGGTGACGGACCGAATTAGTTTGTACAGCCCTAGGGGGGTTTAAAGGCTGTGGAAAAATTATTTTTTTGATGCTCGGGGCTGTTGTGGTTAGTGCTTCGTCAATCGAGTCGGCGGTACACGAATTTTCGTTTAAACGGTAAAGTAAGAGTTGTAAAAGTATCTGTCAACCCTATCAACTCGGGTGACATAATCTTGACGAATGAAAAGATTTAAAATGGAATTTGATCCATTCGGGGCTGATTCGTTTAACAAATGGTTTTAAGGTTTATTGCATGCGCATTCGACCCAAATTGATTGTCCTTGGGCCTTGGGCCAAGTGTTGGGCCTTGGGCCAAGTCGTTGGGCCTTGGGCCAAGTGTTGGGCCTTGGGTCAAAGTGTTGGGCTTGAACGGCCCATTAGGCAAGAGTGTTCTTACGGTCTAGTTTAGTAACGTGTTGTGTATAATTTACAGGCCCTTGCTTGTGATTGTGCACTTAGGGATTTTCTTAGCTCGGTGCAAGTGTTCGATTGATTTCAGGTGAGTTCTCGATGCCCCGTTTAACTCTTTTTAAGTTTTGGGCTAGCATGCACACCTAAGTGTTTTTCTTACTTGATGAAATGTTTTGAATGGTTTTACATAGGCTTGCTAGTATCGGTAGGCCTTGGAATGTTATGGAATGTGTATGTATATATATATATTTATATATATTTAGAATGGCCATTATTTGGCGAATGTTGTAGTCGTCTCGACTACTGAATGTTGCATATGCCTACCTTGTGTTTTCACGCGCCGGATGTTACTTGTTTGGGTTGTAGGTTTGCTCGACCCTGAATGTTTGTAGTCGTCTCGACTACTGAATGTTGCTTATGCCTACTTTGTGTTTGCATGCGCTGAATGTTACGTGTTTGGGTTGTACGTTTTCTCGGCCCTGAATGTTATTATTGAATGTTATATATATATATATATATATATATATATATATATATATATATATATATATAGGAATGCACGTATAGAGATGCTCATACGTAAGGATGATTATTTATTTGAATGTGGTGACCTAACCGATGTACTTTCGTTTACTGTTTTAAAACCGTTGGAATGATTATTAAAACTGTTGTTACTTATTTAAAACTTGAACTCACTCAGCTTAAGCTGGCTTTGTGTGCATGTTAGTGTGAGTTTCAGGTTAGGAAGAGGATGCCTTATCGCTTGGACGTTCATGGAGCTACTTGGACGGTGAAGGGCATACTGGAATGAAGAATTACTTATAAACCTTTTATTTCATATGACTTTTAAAAGTTATAATTAATTTTGATTTTGGGAACTTATTCATCTATTTACGTTTTCTGCCAAATTATACTCTGTAATGCTATTTTAATGCAAAGAATTGTTTTTAAGTTTATTTAATTTCTCAAGTGTTTTGTATGATTACCAACTGTGGGGTTTCCCGGGGATCGGGGCCTTACAACGTGTAGGGAAAAGTTAAGCGATAATTTATTAATTTATTTTGGAAGTTTAACGGGGTTGATTCAATAAACGAGTTTGCAAACTATTATTAGTTTTTCTTTAAAAATAATTACTATTTAATAACATACAATAAAGTAGGTTAATTAAATCAAAAAGTAAAGTAAAATAAAATAAAAGGAAACAAAACCGGGCCAGGGGGTATCGAACTCGCTCCCTGGCCGGTTTTTGGGTTCTAATGCGCCACACACCAGCCAACTGTGCTGGTGGTTCAGTCTGAACAAAGCCTGAAACGAACAGGCTAAGTACAGATACATAATAGATCCCTAAACCCTTTAGAACCCTAAATCGGCTTTAATCCCAATTGATAAACGATTATCTTCTGTTAATTGAAATTGACAAAGGGTTTTGATTACTCGATTAAAAACGCATCATATACATGTTACAATTACCAGATTTGATGACTAATTGAATGAGGACGAGATAGATAAAGGTTCTGTCTGGATAGGAACTTGAACTTTATTGAATCGGATAACTAAGTTGAAATTTATAGAAGGCTTAGGCCTGTGATGATCTCAGGATGGTGTGTGGTCGTTCAATTGATTTATAATCGAGTATTTATAGCGATACAAGAACAAAAGGTCCGCGGTTCATTCTTAACGAATATCGAATCTTTGGACGTCAATTAGCTGTTAATTACTCATACCTACTATATACTTTGATCCCGTGATGAACAAGGAACTTGCGCGTTCAATCTCGTTAATTACGGCTTTAATCGTGGATTCAAATGAGAGGGGGGGGGGGTCGCTAGTTCGTGACGGGGAGAGAGAGGGAAGAGAGAATGAATTTTTTTTTTGATTAATTGCAATATAGTCCTTGTACAACGGTTTATGGTCTAAAAGGTACAAGAACTAAAATGTAGGTGGGAAACATGCATAATCGGTATTTTAAACGCAAAAGAAAATTAGTGAAAATTCTTTGCTTTATTTATAAAGTGTGGGTCGAAAATAACAGTTTTTTTAATGGGTCGGGTTTCGTGTTTGGAAAATAACGAATGTTACAAAAGTCAATTAACAAGTAGTTGGTGAGAATCACACATGTTTGATATATACGTAAAGAAAACCACACAATTTTATGAACAAGTGTAAATCGCAAGTAAGGTCCTTTCCATTTGGTAGCAACCAATGTACTTAGATAATCGCATGTAAGGTCCTTTCCAGTTGGTAACAACCAACGTACCCGGATCGGGCATCCCTTTTCCACTCATAACACGACGGTCCTGAGTGCAAAGGGGGTGTATGATCCTACTTATCACTCGAAATTGAGGTTGACATTGAAGCAAGCAGTTAAGTAAACACACAAGTATATAATACGAATTGTAGTTTGAAAATGAATAACTAAGTAAATGCTTTGAATAGGATATCCCCAAAATGTAAAACCCTTTAAACCGGGGGTGTGAGAAACTCACATTTGATTTTGATAATAAACGAAAGACGAAACCCTTAAGCGCGTTAACGAAACCGAGGTGATTGAACTTCACGAATTATAATTAAAAACAAAAACAAAATCTAACTATCGGGATTATAAAAGTTAAGAAATTTGGTTTTAGGAATTATGCATTATTTTAATGTATTTTTTATTATTTTATGGCATTTTATATTATAAAGTTATTTTAAGCTTTACGGAATTTTTAACGATTTTATATTATTTAAATATTATTTAACTATTAATTTAATATTAATATAAGAATTACGTTTATGGAACATCGGGTTTAACAGTATAGATTTTATCTCGTGTATCATTAGTTTAGCGTATTTAAGGATATTAACAAACGAATAAAAATAATGTAATATTATCGGGCTTTACGAAACTTATGAATATGAAAAGGTTAGTTTTGAATGAAAAGTGATAAAATTTAGTTTATATTTAATTTAAATAAAAGACATGGCTTAAAAATGAACAATAACATAAACTAAAAAATAAGTGACTAGGCCCGGGTTCGTACGCGGGTCCCTTGGGTCATAAACACATGTCTTAATCAGTTGGACCAATTGCTTAGTTGATTTAAGATTAAAAACAAATATATATACATATAAATGAAACCCCTAAAATCTTAAGTGTCGCGATGTGGTCGCTCCCCCTTTTATGAAAACCACTAGATTGTTTGATTTTTAAATGGAGGCCTCTCATTGATTTAACCCAAATTCATGGAAACCCCCTTTTATGCATAAGACTTCTGACGATCCTGCATAAGATTAAAGCATTTATGAAGGCCGCGTAGGATCGTCAGAAGTCTTATGCAGATAAAAGGCGAAGGCCTATTGTGTTTGAGGCTGGGGATCGGGTTATGTTAAAAGTTTCTCCCTGGAAGGGCATTATTCGTTTTCGTAAGAGGGGGAAGCTCAGTCCGAGGTTTATTGGCCCGTTCCGTATATTGACCCGAGTAGGTGAGGTAGCATATAGGCTGGAATTGCCCGAAGAGCTCGCGGGGATTCATCCTACTTTTCACGTGTCCCATCTGAGGAAATGCTTAGCGGATGAAGAGGCCCATGTGCCTCTCGATGATATTGAACTCGATAGTAAGCTGAACTACGTTGAACAACCGATTGCTATTCTTGACCGTCAGGAGAGACGTTTGAGGAATAAGGTGGTTAGACAGGTGAAGGTGCATTGGAAACACCGTAGGGGTTCTGAGGCCACCTGGGAGACCGAAGACGAGATGATGAAGCATTATCCGCAGTTTTTCCTGTCGCATCGGGATTCGGGGACGAATCCCATTGTAAGGGGGGTGGACTTGTAACGCCCGTTAATTCCGGTTTCAAGAACTAAAGCTTGTAGAGTATGTATAATTCTCGGGATTTATCCGACGTTTCTCAGAAGCCTTTACGTCATTCCGGTATGTCTAATCGCTTAACATTTCTTCCAAGTTGCATTATTATTAAATTCTGGGGGCTAGAATGAAAATGTTTTATAATACAACACTAATAAAAAAAAACCAAAACCCTAGTAGCAGCCTGTCCGATCGGCCAAGAGACCAGCCCCCCTCCCTTCCTTGCTTCAACTTTTTGATCAATTCCAAGCTCCTAGAAGTAGTTCAAGGTATGTACTACAAATCCCCAACACGTTTTTTGTTCACCCCTAATCGTTTTGATGCTCAATTTTGCCGAAACTTTTCGTTGGACAGATTTTCGGCCAAGGTGTAATTGACCCACTTCCCGTGGATAAAAATTAGAGTTTCCGGTGTAGAAAGATCCCCAGGTATGGCATTTATATCATATTAAAATTTCGTGGTCATTGGAGGTGTTTAGGTCGGTAAATCGATTTTAGTTCGAAAACTAGGGTTTATCAGGTGTAGAATTGCAAATTGTTGAGTTTGATGCGTTACTCGGTTGGATGACCAACCGAATCAGTTTGTATGGCCCTAGGGGAGTCTAAGGACTGTGGGAAAATTATTTTTTTGATGCTCGGGCCTGTTTTGGTTGGTGCTTGGTCAATCGAGTCGGCGGTGCGCGAATTTTCGTTTAAATGTTAAATTGAGAGTTGTAACAGGGAACCGCCAACCCTATCAACTCGGGTGACATAATTATGATGAATGAAAAGATTAAAATGGGAATTTGGCCCATTTGGGGCTGATTCATTTAACAATTTGTTTTAAGGTTTATTACGTGCGTATTCGACTCGATTTGATTGCCGACGGGCAAGTTGTTGGGCCTTGGTCCAAGTGTTGGGCCTTGGGCCAAGTTGTTGGGCTTGAACGACCCATTAGGCAAGAGTATTCTTACGGTCTAGTTTAGTAACACGTTGTGTATACTTTACAGGCCCTTGCTTGTGATTGTGCACTTAGGGATTTCCTAGCTCGTTGCAGGTGTTCGATTGATTTCAAGTGAGTTCTTGATGCCCCGTTTAACTCTTTTTAAGTTTTGGGCTAGCATGCACACCTAAGTGTTTTCTCACTTGATGAAATGTTTTAAATTATTTTGCATAGGCTTGCTAGTATTGGTAGGCCTTGGAATGTTATAGAATGTGTGTATGTATATATATATATATATATTTTAGAATGGCCAATATTTGGCGAATGTTGTAGTTGTCTCGACTACTGAATGTTGCGTATGCCTACTTTGTGTTTGCATGCGCCGAATGTTACGTGTTTGGGTTGTACGTTTTCTCGGCCCTGAATGTTATTATTGAATGTTATATATATATATATATATATATTGATATATATAGGAATGCACGTATAGAGATGCTCATACGTAAGAATGACTATTTATCGAATGTGGTGACCTAACCGATTTATTTCCGTTTACCGTTTTAAAACCGTTGGAATGATTATTTAAGACTTTTGTTACTTATTTAAAACTTAAACTCACTCAGCTTAAGCTGACTTTGTGTGCATGTTAGTGTGAGTTTCAGGTTAGGAAGAGGATGCCTTATCGCTTGAACGTGCACAAAGCTACTTGGACGGTGAAGGGCATACGGGGAATGAAGATTTTATTATTAAACATTTATTTTTAAAAGTTTTTATTTAAAGATAATTATGTTGATTTTGGGCAAAATTCCCGGGTTTTGGGAACTCATTTACTTATTTACATTTTCCGGCGAATTATACTCTGTGATGCTTATTTTAATGAAAAGAATTGTTTTCAAGCTTAATTATTTTTTTACGAGTGTTTTGAATGATTACCAACTGTGGGGTTCCCGGGGTTCGGGTCCTTACACCTCGGGGACAGGAAAATTTTAAATTTCTGGTAATCTAGGATTCCTACTTTGTTTGTACTCAAGACAACATCCGAACATAGATTATAATTCCTTAAAAGTAATATATAACGTCGAAGTGATTATGAAACCAAAGTAGTGTTTAAGAAAGAAACAAAGATAAAAGAAAGGAAAAACAAAAGGAAAGGAAAAATGAGAATACTAAGAAGGATAGTAAAAAAAAAATTAGGAAGTTGATTATTCACTGAAAGAAATAAATAAAGAAACATAGTAGTGATGTTACGCACTTATGCAACTATAATGTTCCCCGAATACTGGAATTATTTTGTAAGTATAACAAGAAAAGAAAATCTTTCCAAAAAGTTAGAACTAAGAAGAGTAAGGAAAACTTCTGCTCACTATAAGGAAAAGAGAATCAAGGAAGCTATGATTCTTGTTCTTGAAATAATCAAGGGCATTACTGCAAGTCAAAGCCAGTTAAAGAAAGACTGTTCGAAGCTTATGATAGTTTTACGTTTGATAATAATTTAGGAGACAAAACCTGCAAAAGGAATGCAGCTTTAACAAATATTCAGGCTTATAACCCTAAAGAATATCATGTATAGTCACTCTAAGATGATTAGAAGAGCAATAAGGAATTGTCCTCATTAGTAAGTGTATAAGTGAAGAAATTATCTAATATTCTTTACACATGTCTAAGGTAGAAGCTCTTGAATAAATAGAATATCTTGATTCAAGATAAAGATAGAGAACAATATACAACGTAAACAAAGAAATGTTCAAAAAGCTTATTCAAAAGAAAATTTTGTCCATTCTACGAAATGGATTAGGTTCAAACCTAGAATCATAAGAATGCTAGTACAAATCTCAAGGAATATAATACTGAATTCCTTGAATATTGTTGACTGGTTCCACATTTAGTTACCCTAGACCATAATACAGTAACTTGTTATATATATGAGTTACCAAGAGAAATAAGGACTTGCTAAAGATCCAGATTGTTGAATTGGCCATGGAAGTAGCTGGATATTTAAATTAATAGTAAGATGAAAATTTAAGGGTGGAAAAGATGGAAGGAAAAAGAACCAAAGAAACCGAAAGATTTCAAGGAAAATATTCCCAAGTCAGCAAGAAAACTTGTGGCAGGAAATGTATCGGAAAGTGATGACTAAAAGAAATAGATAATTGCAATAAAACAGGTCACTTTAAAGATTGCCCAAAAATAAAGGATAATTAAGAATGAAATATGACAAGATATTAGTGACAAAAGAAACTAGAGATATCTAACGGCAACCAAGGAAAAAGAATAAACATGATCAAATCAATGGAAAGTCAAATAGATTAGTTAACTCCTGTGCGTAATTGTAACTCGTGGTTAAACGAGAAAATTTTAGCATACGGATTGTGTCAATACACGAGAATGCTCATATCTTTAAAAGAAAGATAATCGAGTATCTAAATCTGACAAGATTTTCGGACACTAAGAGTAGATATCATGTTAGTGTAATTTATCATTTTGAAGGAAACGAGAAAGGAAAAGATAACTTTCATGTCATAAGATACGAAGGATAGTATTGAAAGAAATTTCTACCAAACCATAAGATATGTAAGAAAATACAGCTGATAGGACATCAGCTATGGTTGATCAAAATAAAAATAAACTCGAAAATATATGATTGATAGCATATCAAATATAATTGGTACTATCGGAATATAAGGAAAATCAATGATCGAATCATAAATGGAAAACTGAACCCAAGAAGTGATATGACTAACATCAGTAAATGTTTGGAATACAAAAAGTAAGGTAAATAATTAAACACAACTGATCACTGTGTTTAGCAATTTACAATTACTCATAACATTCTAAACCATTGACTGATTACATCACATAAGATGTAAAGTTAGCAACAGCCCTGAACAATTCAACCATTCTGCAGTTAAATTTAAGAATCAGATTAGAAAGAATCTAATCGTAAGAACATCCACACCTAAGCCAACGATGACTAGAATTTATTTCAAGGTGGGGAGAATGTAACATTTCGGATAGATCCCCTATTTATGTGGCTGAAATATTTTCGAGATAAGTAATAGGAAGAAATGAGATAAAGAAAATAAAAGCATAGTATGGAGATGAGAAAACTCCATCCCACATAGGAAGTGGGAAAGGAATGAAAGAACTTTATAAAATGAAATAACAATTTAAACGCTTAAAAACATGCTTCGAGCTTGTGTGATTGATCTAGGAGGAAGTTGGGATGATCATTTTCCTTTGAAGGAATTCTCGTATAATAATAGTTATCACATGAGTATTCAGACTGCACCATTTGAAACATTGTATGAACAAAAATATAGAACACCTGTGTGTTGATTTGAAACTAGAGATAATCAAACATCTAGACATGAAATAGTCCAAGAAACAATGGATAAGATATTACAAATCCATGAACGACTTAGGCAAGGGATCGACAAAATAATTATGCTGATATTCGCCGTAAGCTGTTAAGAATTTCAAGAAGGCGAGAAAGTTTTATTGAAAATATCACCTTAGAAAGGTGTTGTACGATTCGGTAAGAAAAGAAAATTAAGTCCTCATTCTGTTGGACCATTCGAAGTATTAGAATGAATCGATATTGTAGCTTAACGCTTACGTTTAAAAAAAATGAAAAGTATACATGATACATTTCATATTTCTAACTTACGAAAGTGTCTGGCTGACGAAACTTTAGCTACGCCTTTAAAGGATGTTAAAATCAACGAAAATCTAAAATTTTGTAGAACAACCTCTACAAGTTGAAGATCTCCAAGTTAAGAAACTTAAACGTCGAAAGCTAAAGTTAGTCAAAATAAGGTGAAACTCCTGAAGAGGACCAGAGTTTACTTGGGAGTTAGAATCGGAAATAAGAAAGAAATATCCACATCTGTTTTAGCGAATCTCGAGGACGAGATTCATTCCAAGGTGGGTAGGATGTAACACCCACAAAATTTTGGTTCAAATTTGACAAGTTTATAAAGATAAAGGACCAAAAATACTCATGAGATAAGTAATGGGAAAAGTAAGATAAAGAAAAGAAAGGATTTTTATGTCAAGAAAATAAGTAAGAAAACTTCATCCCACATGGAAAGTGGGAAAGAAATGCAAGCACTTTATAAGGAATGAGTTTTTCATAGTAATGTTCTTGTATGGCTAACCACTTTCACTAGTCCTAGCGGAGGGTGCGAAGCACCCGAACACATAAGGGTCGGGCGATGGGCGTAATGTGGCGTTTTGATGGAGCACTTTGCACTTCGCACGCTCGCATCACCGCGAGCCGCATAAGGGCCGCTTTAGTATTTTTGAACTGTGGAAGATAGACCAAGACCTGACAAGTTAACAAAGTCTAAGGGCTGAAAATAAAATTTTTGTTTTCTAGACCCATCGCTTTACGCGACGGGTAGAACATATTGATCATCGCGCTACGTGATGGTGTTTCCCAGGAATTTAGAAAAAGGGGTGTCGCACTACGTGATGGTCCAGAAGGAAGGGGGTATCGCGCTACGCGATGACCAGGTTAAGCAACCGGATCAACCATGTGTCAACATGTGGCAAGATCTTGTGAATTGCGGCGTCGCGCTACGCGATGGCCTATAGAGAGGCCCATCGCGCTACGCGACGGTAGGCAAAACTTTGCCTATAAAAGGGGGCTATGGGTTTGATGCATTTTCATCCCAAATTCACACTCACTTTCACACATATACCTTAGGAGGCGTGCCCGACCATTGTGAGGTTCCGAGGCTCTGATTCCTCGTAATTCGTGCAAGAACTTGAGTTTTAACGATTCGTAGATGTGTTAAGGGAACTGGAAGCGAGGTCCTGATGATTTAAGTTTCAATTAGTGATAAGGGAGTAGAAGTGCTGCCCGTGCAAAGCTTAGGCAATTAAAATACCCGCATGAGGTAGGGGTTCTGCTTAAATTATTATTTTATTATAATTATAATGACTTAGACTATAGTCAGGAGTATAGCCCGAATCTTGATTACTAATAAGCATAACATACCTTTTCATTAGTAAAGGTCATAGTAAAGTATTGTTTCTTAGTAATTAAGAAACATAAGGAATAAAATAATATTTCTTTGTGATTAAGAAATGCACGCAAAGTTTATAATTAGATTAAAGTTTCTTCTTGTAGAAGAAACCCAATATGGATGTTTCTTCTTGAAGAAGAAACATAGTATATGATTAATGAATAGACAAATGGACTAAATATCCAAATGTTTTATAGAAAGAAATTAATTGTCAAGGTTAAGCTATATAAAAAACACTATAGGTCTGAAGCTAGATTGTTGATCTAGATATTTATACAAAGGTTGTTCTCATACTATAGGTCCGAGATAAAAAGAATGCATAAATCAGAAAGATACACTGATCAAGAACAAAGGTGAATACGTCTAACCTTTTTAAATGATTTATGATTTGAATACGTCTAACCTTTTTATGTGATTTATGACGTGAATACGTCTATGTACTGTTTTAAAGATTTACTATGGAGGGTTATCCATAGATAAAGAGTCAGAAAAGATTTATATGAGGATTGGTACGAATCCACTATGTTTATGAAATGTTTACTCTTATAAACTATGGACTGTTATCCATATGTAAATAGTTATGAAAGTATTTGCATGAGGATCAGTTCAAATCCTCTAAAAATGTTTTGATACAAGGTAGTACTAAACACTCAGGCTAAAATACATGTGTCTGGATCCTTATATATCTGTAGTGGGCACACTACAGACATGACCATGAGGCAAGTGACTGTCTCTAGGGCGAGTGAAGTCTAATTATGTGGTCTATGGGTATTTTTAGTTCCGATGAGATGGGATTGAGACCCACTGAGTCGTTGAACGCTATTGGTGTTGTATCATAACGAAGATGATTTGTATATGATTATGTATGATGAATTATGAAAACCTTTTTGTTGAGTCAGTGTTATTCACCAGCACATAGCTGACGTATTTTCCCCACATTTCAGGGAAACGGTAAAGGTTAGAACAAACAAGCAAGACAGGTAAGAAGATTGAGGACATAGTCATTAGAGATGATTGATGGCTCAGATATTTTATTTAAAATACTGTGAAGAATCTTATTTTAAAATGACAGGTATTTTAAAACGGGTATTAAATTCCCGAGATTTCAATATAATGGTATTTTATTCAAAAGACTTCTCTAAAAGAACATAACTCTGATATATTTGCAAAACAGGTACCAACTATTGGTCATACGCCTAGTCCCTAGGGCGGGGTGTGACAAATTCAATACATAATTGAATTTCTCATTCAATGTTATTGAATTGCAAAGATTTAAATGGTTTCATCATGTGGAAGTCTCAACAGTCTCTTCTAGACTATTCCAACTTCCGACCAATCAAACACAACTTCCTACACCGTTTAAGTTTAACCATACAAACTTGAAGATTTGATATTTCATTCATCTAAACTTTATTATTAAATAACAATTATATTAATAACAAATATAATTATTATTTCATAATTTCCAACAAGGTTTATAAGACTAAACCGCTATGGGGGGCAGAAGGGAGGGGGAGGGGGAGGGGCACGGTGGGCTTCAAACACCGCCGGAGGGGCGCGGTTAGGTGGGGCGCAGAGGGGGGAGCAGTGGAGGGGACGATGGGCCCGGAAGGGAGGTGAGCGAGGGGGGGGGGGGGGGCACCCCAACGGTCAAATTTCTATCCCACCATCTTCACACCAAATTTAACCATCTTCACAACATTCATCTTCACACCAAATCATGAATCCTAACTCGAAACCGAACCCGAACACCAGCTCAAGCTCAACACAGAACCCAAACTCGAACCCGAATCAAAACCCGTGGGATCCGAGTTGTATGTGGTGGGCTAGTTTGCTAGCAAATAACGTCGACCTTAGCAACCCGTTCTATGCAAACCAACAACGACCGATGATTCCTCCACCCATGCCACCGTTTACCCCCCGATATGTTCTTTCGGGTACCAATGCCGTATACGTCCTCGCAAGTACCACAAACCCAAATACCCGAAACGCAAGTACGACGTCCGAAAAGAAGTCATAAAAAAAAAGAACCCGGATGACGTTCGAACAACTGAAAAGGTCGAACGACAAATGTGGGAAGCGGACGAGGAAATGGCGTTAGCGTTAGCGTGGATCGACTCTTCCGAAGACTCGATTCAAGGTATATTATAAAAATATTTATATGTTTTCCATGTTATATTTTTTTGTTTACTAATATTAAGCTTTTATATGTATCGAAGGTAATGGCAAACATTCGTCGGAGTTTTGGGTACAACGCACCAAGTTCTTTGCTTTAATGGGTCGAGGAGAGTATCGCGGGAATGATTCCATCTACAACAAATGGAAGTCATTACGCACAAAAATAACCGACTTCACAGCCGTTCACACCCACGTTGTGAACAACAGAAAAAGCGGCATGAGCGATGCCGATGTGTTGGAGGCCTGCTTAAAACAATACAAAGCCCTCTATAATAAAGATTTTAGCATGTTGGATGTTTGGAGACAATGCATAAGCTCGCCAAAGTGGCATACGGTCCTGACATCATCACCACCGCGACCGTCCAAACGGTCAAAGACAACGTCTACTTCGGCCAATCAATCGTCGTCGCAGCCCATGTCCGATGGTCGTTGTCAATTTAATCTAAACGAGTTGGATCCGGAATTAGTTTTTGACGAACCGGATGAGTTGCCACGGCCGGTAGGAAGAGATAAAGCAAAGGCGACGGCTAGAGGTGGAGGATCTTCGTCCAGAACCACATCCTCTAAGAGTTCCGACATGAACTCGCATCTTGAAAACTTGGAGCGGAGGCGAGCTGAGATTGCCAACATTAAAAAACAAAAACAGTATGGCCTCATGAAAGTGCACGAAGAAAGAAAGGCGATGCTTGCGGAATACAAAGCGATGCACTTGGAGCGAACGAAACAAAAGGAACTCGAGCTCATCACAAAAGATCTATCGCATCTAGATCCTGTGTCGTGGGTGGTGATGGAAAAAAGAAGAGCAAAGACATTGGCCAAATATACAAACGAGGACGAGGACGAGAACGACGAGCATTAGTTATATTTTTATTTGTAGGGTTTTTATTTTTATTTGTATTGGTTTTTTTATATGAATGTTTTTTATTTTTATTTGTATTGATTTTTTTGTTTTATAAAAAAAAAGAAAAAAGGTCGGGTTTCGAAGCCCCAATGCCCATGTAGCGCTGATGTGACACTGTGAAGGGGCTTCGAAGCCCCCCACCATAGCACGCAGCGTAAGAGATGTTTTCTCTACCAGTGCGCCACCAGCCCGTGACACAAGTTCATCATCTATCGTTCCCATTTTATATAATATAAATTCAACAATCAACTATGAGAAGAAAGAACAGCATTTCCGTCATAGTTGACAAAAGGCAAAGAACCAAAATATTTTTGTCCGTAATAATAAAGAGATCAAAACTCAAATGGGAAGACAACATTGTAGCAGACAATGTCTTTTGTCAAGTTGATCAACTTAATGGCAAAGAATCTCTTAACCCCTTTATTGCAAGTTGCAACCCATGTTACAAGTATGTAACAAAATGAGTTTTCGATTTTAGTTATATATTTATATAAATTATAAAGATTTATATAAAATTTTAATACAAATAAACAAAATAAATATGTACGTATTTAAGGGTATAGAAATACCCTCATATTTCTAGCTCATATGACAACCCAAATGCCTTCACTTGCGATGTCTTGATGTACCACAAATAGCATATAATACCCCGCGGGTGCAATATTTCCCGACGGTGGTGCCGTTACGTTAACTTCATATGTCAGTTTCCCGACACTCTTGGTTGAGTTACTGCCATCAAGAACCAACAACCTCTGGTTCATTGAAAACGAGTGCGTGTTAAATGAAGGCGCCACCATTATTACCGAGATACGGTTAAAAACCACATGGTTCTGAATTGTGAATCGGACCGCTAACTGTTTGCCATATTGGATACGGGTTCGAGTTAAGGGTGAAATGATCTTGGGTCGAATTTTAGATGAATCCAGATCCAAATAGGGTGGTGAAAATGCCTCCATGCTTAATTCAGTAGGAAAAAGTACATTTGTAAAATTATAATATGTATGTGGGTTACTTCCACCAACCAAAACCCTCCCGTCCCGAAGCAAAATTGCAGTCGAATGGTACATTCTCGGTATCGTGCTCGGGTTTTGTACATCAAAACGAGAATTAATCGGTCGGTATATTACCGGGCTCAAAACCGGGTTCCTCCCAAGCTCCCACCCAGCGGTCCCACACGACCCGCCATTTATAATCAAAACGTCACCGTTTGGTAGCAACACCATATCACCCATCACCCGACCCATAGGCATAACTTCCATAACCCAATTTGGTTCCGGGTCGGATATTTTAATCCGACCACAAGTACTCAAAGCTGCATCAAATGTCCCATGTTTAGCATTCATATACGCCCCTTTAGGTGCACCCCCACAAACCATAACCTCCACAACCGCTACATTCCCTTGTACCACACTCAATGGGAGTAGTACTGCCGACCCCGTACTCGGATAATTCCTGGGCTCTCCTCCAGGAATATCCGGGTACGTCCTCAACACTTTATTTCGCGAATAATCAAACAAAATCGAGCGATTATTCGCGAAAATAAATAAATGACCATCCGTGTTAAGAAACACGAATGGGTATAAATTATTCTCAATCTTGTCCGGATCAGTCGTCTGCACTAAGAACGGCAAACTATAAGCTCTCTCCGACAACGTCAATTTCGGGTAAAATTCGTAGTTAAACTGCCTCCGTCCACCGATCACAATCTGTCGACCGTCGGGTAATATATGATTAGTAGCATACCATCTCCTTTGAATCAACCCGGACTCTATCTCTTGCCAATCACCACTACCATTACACGAATTATTAAACACCCTAACGACGTGATCACCATCGTTATACCCGCCCGTCTGGACAAGGCTTCCATCGGGCATTAACGCGCCCGAAGAACACCAAACATCGGTTAAAACCATGAGTGGACGAATGGAATTTAATCCAACGTTGTATTCGACCGAATGAGCCGTGCAATCTTTCGTTAAAGCGCTATCACGTGAGTCGTTTCGGCAGCGTCCGTCGGGTAGGGAGATGTTGGAGGCACCGAAATCAGTTCGGTCGAATATTATTACGTGATCGGACGGGAGAAGTTGCATGTGCATGGCGGAAATGCCGATATTTGTTTGAACGACGGACCAACTGCCACCATTGCCACCACTACCGCCCGCGGCTGCGGCGGAAAGCGGGTAAAATGCGGTGGCAAAGAGGAGGTAGAGGAAAGAAGACATGGGTGAGGACTAGGAGGGTTTCAGATTTGTCTTCGTTAAATATATGTAGATAAGATAGCTACTGCACGTCACTTTATTCCTAACTTAATATCATGCACTAGTAACCAAAAAGACCGCCAAAAGAGTATTTTGTATTTTTCGACATGGAATGTAATTTATAAAAGGGAGTATTTTGTAATTATGTGATTTTGATTGTTATATCATAGGTACTCACATGATCCAATTCATTAAATTTAATTATTAAGGTATATTGGTTTTTATTAATTTCAACTTTTAACGTATTTGTTCTTAATGGTGCGCGACTAACAGAATCCTAACGTCGTTAGTTTCAGATAGCCGGAAAAACATTTTTGGCTGGAAAACTCAACATTTTCGTTCCAAACATTTTGGTAACTTTGTATTGGACCTTTAGGAACCTTTCTCTAGTAAAAGCCCTAATTATTGAGGTCGCCGGAAACCCTAGAACCATCGTTGGGATCGGTTGATGGTGCTCAAGTGGTGGTAGTTGGTTGACGGTGAGTCAATTGGCGGTGGTTGTGGTGTTCAGGCGGTGTTTTCCGACAACAAATTTGACTTTTCTGGCCAAAAACGTTTTTCCGACAACCTGAAACTAACGGTGTTAGGATTCTGTTAGTCACAGACCATTAGGAACAAATATGTTAAAAGCTGGGACCGTCAATAGCCAATTCATTAGTCGGGACCGGCAGTGACCAAAAGACAATAGTTGGGATTAATAAAAACCAACATAACAATTATTAATTAGCTTTTATTTTTAAACGGTTAATTTGGATTATTGGCGTGTCACTAACCCACACGATCATCTCAATTCTATTCAGGGGTGTAATTTGAGCCCCTATTTTTTTTTTCTCAAAGAAAACATAAATCTAAGACATCCTCTTATTAAATAGATTTTTTTTGGTGACTCATAATTATTAATTAGCTTTAATAATAATGATGAAGGAATATTTAATTTGAAGATACTCAACGTAATTATACAGACATTCACCTTAATTATATGAGATCTTTTAGATATCCAAAAATTAAACAAATACAGTACGACAGTACGTGTGGACAACTGGACATTGAACGGTAGTACTATAAAATACTTTTAAGTAGATCTATTTACAAAGAAAAGTGTATTTCGGTAATTTAACTGCATTGACTTAGTCATAATAAATAGACAAGGACAATTCAAATTGCATAGTCATAATACATTTACATTCCATTTTGCTAATTTGCTCATTACGATGTTTATGAGAGCACGGAAATGTACCGTCCATATGTATGAAATCAAGTTGAACCAAATATAAATCGGGTGTACATTTATGATATACGAGTCAGATTAACATTGACAACAAAATATAGTAGCATGCCCTATTAATTATGATATACGAGTCAGATTAACGTGTCAATATCTAAATTATTTATTTCATATAATTCATGTACGCAAAAACACAAACATTGTCTCGAATTAAATAAACATTAAAACTTAAATAAATAAGAACAAAGTCCGTCTTGATTACTCATGCAACCTAAAGTCCAATCTAATCTTTAATCTCTTGCTTCATCCAATATAGTTACCTATGCCATGCGTGAAAATATATAGTTTGTCAACATAAAGTTGAGTAAGTAATCACAGTTTTTGAATACATATAATATCGAAAATGACAATTCCTTGCGATAAATATGAACTACTACAACTAGCATAACAATAAATATAAAAATTGTCTTTTCACTTGAACCACATAGATAACGAGCTACTCCGACGGCGTATGATCATACTAATGAGGATGAGGATGAGATACCAACCACCAAAACATAAAATAAACACATAGTCACATTTACACGTATAACTAGTTGAGCAATATCATATAACGCAAATAGTTGAATTGTAGTGAAAAATGATTAACGCATAACGCCCCCAAAATGTAAAACGGTAAAAAAAAGGGGATGTGAATTATTTACCTTATGTGAGTGGATTAGCGAGGATGAGATAATATTAAAATGTGAGGATGGACACGTTTCAAGCCTTCGTGATATGTAAATAAAGATGCCTTAGTTGTTAACAATAGTAAAATTAATAAATGAGGAAAGGAAATAGTAAGACATGACGATTTGAGATTTAATGGGATATTATTATTTTCAACGTCATTATTGTGATTTAATCGGTTTGGAAGATTTGGAGTCTTTTAGGGTTTTATATCATTATGTTTATTATTATTGTTTCCATTTATTATTATTATTATTATTATTATTATTATTAGTGTAAATATTATTTGGTAAATAATATAAACGATATACTTTATCAATATTTATAATTTTCAAGTTAATGAATTTGACTAATAATTAACCGGCATTAAGTGTTAATAACATTATATATGTGTTTAATGAAACATTAATATTAATTATATAAAAAAATATTCATATGTATATATATCATGGGAGAATTTATTCGGTTCTTTAAGCTAGATCGGTTTGGAAAAAAAATATAAATGAATGAATAAATAAATAAAATAATATTTGCTTTATGTGTATGTAAATGTATATAGAAAAGAAATAATATATATATATATATATATATATATATATATATATATATTAATTACGAAATCATAAGTTCGAAAAGACAAGGAAACACAAGGCTGGGGGTTCGGTTTCATTCAAGTACTGCTTTTAAATCTATATATTGCAATTAAAATTTGTTAGAATAAAAGAAAATTAATAAACAAAAAAATATCAAAAATGGGTCCAAGGGGGTTCGAACCCGCGCCCTGGCTCGTTCCTGCCTCTTAACCAAACATGCATATTCCAACAGGGCAGGTGCTTAACATGTTTATTACAGCAGATAGTTTTAATATATACCCAATAGTTGATCAGTGTTTTTCCCCAAACAAGCCCTAGGTTTTCAAATCCGATTGCGATGTTATTGTTGATTGAAATTGATTTAGGGTTAATGTTAATTGGTTAAAAACGACCAAAAAGCACCCTCTAATTACCGATTAGGAGGCTGTCAAGGAGCAGGTCCTCGCGGCTCTGGGCTCGAACTCAAAACATGTGCTAAGGGCTTCGAATATCAAAATTGTGGTTAGGGTTAAGTGTCTTAGGATTGAGAGTATTGTGTGTGCAAGTTTAATTGCATTATAGATGTGTATTTATAGTGGTTTAAGGTTAAGGCCAGCCGCAGATTATTTTTGGTTAATTAGTTATCATTCGTTAAGCGTTTTCCAAGGTTAAGGTGTCGGTGGAATCGAAATTGAGTGGAGAAACATTTTCGTATAATCAATTCCGCGATTATGGCCGAAAAATGCGAGTTGCCATTGTATGGAGAGGTGTCAGCGGTTTTAGGAAGGAAGGAGAGGATTTGAATATTATTTACAAATTGGTCCTTGAGCTTTAGAGATTGGTGCAAATGGGGATTAAAGTTAGTCTTGGGGTTGTTTTTTCATATAATTGATAGTTTAATAAATATATAAAAAATATAACAACAGGTCGAATAGTAAATAAAAATCTTAAAATGGGTCGGGTTTTATAATCCAAAATTTAACGAATGTTACAGTATTCACAACTTTTTGAAAATTTCGTCCCGAAATTAGAATACAAGAAAAAGAAAAATAAGAATAAACCCAAATTACTAAATCATTTCCGTAATAAATGAAACAACACAGACGTTCGAGTGACCCGAAAAATGCTATAAATGGGTAATATGACAAGTCCACTTGTATATAGGATGTACCAGCGGCGTATCCACCATGATCTTGTCATATTACATATCATTTGTGGCGTTATCCTATAGTCCCTCGGTTCTGAGTTGTTCGCACACCAACGTACCAACCATGACTTCCATGCGAGGGTTTCGGTAATTATGCGTGCACTCATAATTACTTATTTCGTCGCATGGTCCACATGGTTCATTCCTGTTGGGTGGGTTAAAATCATACATACATATTTAAGAAAAATCTTTTTTTTTTGAAAATCAAGATGAAATTTGGGATAAAGCCGAAACAAAATTTAACGACCATTGAAAAATAAAGAAAATATTTGAAGTCAAATATCAAGATAACTAGTGTAACACCAAAACGACTGAACAACCTTGAATATCAAAATTCTTAGAGTTAATGTAAAACGTTTGAAAGACATAACAATTTGTCGGGTATTAAAACGGAAAACTCTTTTTATAGTAAACGAAAATAATCATCGCATTAGTTAAGTCGAATATACGAAACATTGGGGTTATTGAGAGGCTAAAAAAATGTGTAAACATATGATAACCACAAGAAACCAACAAAATTAGAGAAATAATGACGCGTCGTTAGTTGTGATATTCCCGAGGAAGTTTAGCCGTCATGGGGAGGGTGTAAGTTTTTGACGCTCATATTGAGATAATGATAAATCTTAAATGAGAACATAAAATCAATAAAATAAAACGCATACATAGGGCTCCTATTAGATAGCTATGCCTTAACCAAGTACACAGCCCCGGTTCGAAAGTGACCGGTCATAGGTAGCCCAGATTACGGTTCCTATTAGATAACTAGGTACATAGCCATGCACATGGTCCCGGTTTCCACTAATGATTACGTTCGAGGTCACCGGTCATAGGCCGTTAAATTGAGTTGATCATGAGCAAACAATTATAATTCTAAAGATAAATATAAGCAATACTTGTCGTGCTTTATGAGGAGAGTAAATGAAGATGAATATTTTAAATGTAAACAAGGATTCATTAATAATATTGAAAGTTTGAGTACAATGAGACATTATTCAAAATAGAATAACAAAAACGAAAGTAATAAATGCGAAAATGATAAATAAAAATGTTGCTTGCAGCGTTCATCTTCTCGGGGTAGGTCTTTGAGCATAAGGACTATTGTGAAATGGTGTCATGATTTCTAAGTTGAATTTCATTGGCTTAATTCATTTTGGTTTGCTCGGCTTGGTTTGGTTGAGGTTGAATAGCTTGGATGGGCTGGGCTTGCGTTGGTTGGGCTTGGTCGGCTTGATCGATTTGTGGTTGGAAAGTTTGGGTTTGATATATTTGGAGTTGGCTGGTTGGGCTTGGGTAGGTTTGAATTTGATAAACAAGTTTTGGACATGTGTTGCGCAGATGGCTTGGGCTACTGCAATGATAGCAGGCTCGTATAGTGGGTGCATAAGGTGGGGCATATGATTGGTGATATGGTTGAATAACGGGTTGGGGAATGGGGGAGTTGAGTTGCGTTTTCATAGGCTCTCGGCAATATTGGGTGAGGTGGCCGAATCGGTGGCAATTGGTGCATACTCGGCAAGTGTATTGGGCCGGATGGTGACGTTGGCAAGTGTTGCAATATGGGTGTGGGCCGGTGTATGGTTTCTTGGTTGGAGGGGCTTGTTGGGTTTGTGGTTGGGCAATGACATAGTTTTGTGAATTGGGCTTTCGTTTGTTATTGCGGTAATGAAATGAGTTGTGATTGTGGTTGTGTTTGGAGGATTCGGGTTTGAGGAATCGAGCTTTGAGGATTCGGGCTTGGACTCTTTAGCTGGCTCGGATGCAGGCTTATCATTGGGCTTCTTGGAACTCTTCCGTGTCAAGGTCCTAGCCTTAATGTGGTTTTCAGTGAGGGTACTGGCTAGGGTAATGGCATCATGACGTTCCTTCGGGTCACGACTAAGGATGGAATCTTGGATTTTCATCGGCAAACCCGTGATGTACTTATCAATGGCACGCTCCAAAAGAGTAACCATGTGCGGGATAAGGACGCTCAATTCGTGAAACCGATCGTCGTAAGCGGTATTATCACCTCCCTCTTGCTTCAAATTCCAGAACTCTTCTTCCAATTTCCGGAGTTCATACTTCGGGCAGAACTGGTCTAGCATGAGTTTCTTGAGGTCATCCCATGGCAAGGCCATGGTAACCTCAGCCCCAAGGTCTTTCTTTGTGCTATTCCACCAAGTAAGGGCACTCAATTTGAAAACGCTTGACGCATACATGGTCTTTTTGTCATCCAGACATGCACAGTGGAGGAACGTGCTTTCCATGTGCTCGACCCATTGAAGAAGGGTTGTAGCACCATCACTCCCAAAGTAATCGGTCGGGTTAGCGATGGTGAATTGCTTGATAGAGAAAAGATTAGGGTTCACGGGAATATTAGCGGCATTCACGGTTTGGAGTTGAGAGATGAGTATTGGGAGGGCTTCCACGATTCCCTTCGTGATGCAAGATGACATGCTACGGCCAGAGTTACCGATGCGGCGGGTACGGTTGATGAGGCGAGAAGACATGCTGCGGGGAAAATGTGTAAAATTTATGAGACTAGGGTAAATATTGTAAATATGCGTGTTTGTGTAAATTGATACTTGTGAATTTTGTTTAACAATTTGATGTTGAGCTTTTGGTTGAGGTTGAGAAGTGCATCATTTATGGAACAAAGTTTTATTATCATTAACATTATGAGGAAATAAATAAAATAATAACATAACTTAAAATTGAAATACAAGGTTTTATTTGTTGGTTAGGATTTCATGAATCACCATGGTTCTTTACAACAAAATGAAAATATCG
This sequence comes from Bidens hawaiensis, assembly GCF_021521415.1. Taxonomy (NCBI): domain Eukaryota; kingdom Viridiplantae; phylum Streptophyta; class Magnoliopsida; order Asterales; family Asteraceae; genus Bidens; species Bidens hawaiensis. The sequence continues at coordinate 3,414,134 of NW_027491052.1, forward strand.
AAAAACAAAAGTTGGTGAATATATTAAAATAATAAAATAACTTAAAATTGAAATATAAGGTTTCATTTATTGATTTGGATTTCATGAATCACCATGGTTCCTTCCAACAAAATGAAAATATCGAAAAACTAAATAAAAGTTGTTGAAATATTTATGTAATAACTCCACAAAATCGATGAAAATTGAGTTGTAAGGGGTGTTGAGATAGATGGTTGAAGTACTTCGGGAACCACCCCGTATTTGTGTACTTCACCCAACTATTCAACTAGTATACAAAACGGAAAACCGAGTTTAACCACGTATCACCGTGAATTCAGTTATAAATTAAGGAGGTGATCGCCACATGACCATGATTGAAACAATGAGGGTAGTAGATTCGTGAACGTTTGGTGTGATACGCTTTGGCCAAACAAGTTTCACACTCACACCTCACCCTTCAGGAAGGCAACCAGGTCTCACGACTGGTTGAGATGTATGCGCATTGCACTTCCTTAGGCTCGCAAGCCTTGGTGTCAAGGGATCGGTGTACAGGTGTGTCCCCCTTACAGTTACTACGTATCCGTTACACGAATCATCCTCAAGGAGAGAGGAGTTAAAAGGTGGGAATTCTTAAGGAAATTCTCGATTAAAAAGCGTCCTAAAATTTTGAAAAAATGATTTTTGAGGCATAGCCTCAGAATAAGTGTGTGCTTTCGTGTACAATTGAATATGATAAAAAATTTAAATAAATTATGCTATCTACAAAAATTTAAACAAGTAGAGTGCACATATAGGGACCCTAATCATGCTACTAGGTCGTTACGTCTAACCACCTATCTTATAGCCTTCGGCTCTGATACCAATCTGTCACACCCCACCCTAAGGCGGAATATGCTGGGGTGCGACTTAATTGTATCATAGCTCAAAACACACTAAAGTAAATACACGTGTCAATATCTAAATTATTTATTTCATATAATTCATGTACGCAAAAACACAAACATTGTCTTGAATTAAATAAACATTAAAACTTAAATAAGTAAGAACAAAATCCGTCTTGATTACTCATGCAACCTAAAGTCCAATCTACTCTTTAATCTCTTGCTTCATCCAATATAGTTACCTACGCCATGCGTGAAAATATATAGTTTGTCAACATAAAGTTGAGCAAGTAATCACAGTTTTTGAATACATATAATATTGAAAATGACAATTCCTTGCGATAAATATGAACTACTACAACTAGCATAACAATAAATATAAAAATTGTCTTTTCACTCGAACCACATAGATAACGAGCTACTCCGACGGCGTATGATCATACTAATGAGGATGAGGATGAGATACGAACCACCAAAACATAAAATAAACACATAGCCACATTTACACGTATAGCTAGTTGAGCAATATCATATAACGCAAATAGTGGAATTGTATGGAAAAATGATTAACGCATAACGCCCCCAAAATGTAAAACGGTAAAAAAAAGGGATGTGAATTACTTACCTTTTGTGAGTGGATTAGCGAGGATGAGATAATATTAAAATGTGAGGATGGACATGTTTCTAGCCTTCGTGATATGTCAATAAAGATGCCCTAGTTGTTAACGATAGTAAAATTAATAAATGAGGAAAGGAAATAGTAAGACATGACGATTTGAGATTTAATGGGATATTATTAGTTTCGATGCTGTTATTATGATTTAATCGGTTTCGAAGATTTGGAGACTTTTAGGGTTTTATATCATTATGTTTATTATTATTGTTTCCATTTATTATTATTATTATTAGTGTAAATATTATTTGGTAAATAATATAAGCGATATATTTTATCAATATTTATAATTTTCAAGTAAACGAATTTAACTAATAATTAACCGGCATTAATTGTTAATAACATTATATATGTGTTTAATGAAACATTAATATTAATTATATAAAAAAATATTCATATGTATATACATCATGGGAGAATTTATTCGGTTCTTTAAGCTAGTTCGGTTTGAAAAAAAAATATAAATGAATGAATAAATAAAATGATATTTGCTTTATGTGTATGTAATGTATATAGAAAAAATATTATAATATATATATATGTGTGTATATTAATTACGAAATCATAAGTTCGAAAAGACAAGGAAACACAAGGCTGGGGGTTCGGTTTCATTCAAATACTGCTTCTTAAATCTATATATTGCAATTAAAATTTGTTAGAATAAAAGAAAAATATTAAACAAAATAATATCAAAAATGGGTCCAGGGTTTTCGAACCCGTGCCCTGGCCCGTTCCGGTGTCTTAACCAAACACGCATCTGCCAACAGGGCAGGTGCTTAACATGTTTATTGCAGCAGATAATTTTAATATATACCCAATAGTTGATCCGTGTTCTTCCCCAAACAAGCCCTAGTTTTCAAATCCGATTATGATGTTATTGTTGATTGAAATTGATTTAGGGTTAATGTTAATTGGTTAAAAACGACCAGAAAGCACCCTCTAATTACCGATTAGGAGGCTGTCAAGGTGGAGAACGATGAGCAGGTCCTCGCGGCTCTGGGCTCGAACTCAAAACAGGTGCTAACAGCTTCGAATATCAAAATTGTGGTTAGGGTTAAGTGTCGTAGGATTGAGAGTATTATGTGTGCAAGTTTAATTGCATTATAGACGTGTATTTATAGTGGTTTAAGGTTAAGGCCAGCCGCAGATTATTTTTGGTTAATTAGTTGTTATTCGGTAAGCGTTTTCCAAGTTTAAGGTGTCGGTGGAATCGAAATTGAGTGGAGAAATATTTTCGTATAATCAATTCCCCATAGTCGGGAAAGTTAGGGTTTTGAGTTAAAACACTTTTGGACGACCTAACTCGACATAATTGAGTTTCTAGGGCACTTTTAGAGAAGGAGAGCAGCCTACCATCACTTCTAATCATCTCAAGGCCATAGATATGATCCAAATCATCGTAATCAAAGAACGAGAGATGCCGAGACGTGGCTAGATCCTTCGAGTCATACCTGGGATGTATAGTTTGTAATCTTTCAGTTTATCCCTCATGTACTAGAACAACTAATTGTAATTGTTTTGAAGTTAATCTATGAGTATTGATGTTTAGTATGTTCGTACAATCAGTCAGTTTAGGTTTATTTCGATCACAACGATTAGTTTGACGGCTGCTATAATAATTGCTCGTAGGATTGTTTTGACTTGTTAATTGCGATAAAGCATACGTTTGACCTTAGTTGAGTCACACTGGTAGGGACCGTTTGATAACCAGTTCCGGGTGTTAGCGAGCGTGGATGCCTAAGGTTCAACCGGTTAGTCAGTCTGTAATTGACACAAGATAGTTTATCTGTTAAGTTGCATGAGTTTGCTGTTAGGCTACTTACTTGGATTCCCGGGTGTGATTATACATTAATCCCGTGTATATTTTATTTATTATTTTATTAGTTTTGTTCGTTTTCTCGTAAGATTTGTATACTACTAACATTGTTTTATGTTTTAGGTTTCGGGTTTTAATTTCGGTGAAAAGAGGGCGAAAAACGAGCAAAAACACGCCGAACCGGAGAACCGACGCGTCAGGAAACAAACCGGACCGAACCAGGAGTGAACCGGACCAGCATAGTGGACCAGACCCCCCCTTGGGCCGGTGCGCCGCGCGACGGGGGAGGGAGAGCCTGCCGCGCGTCGCGGCGGGTGATGGCGGTGCTAGATTTTCCAGAATGTGCGTTTCGTAACCGTCTTAACCTATTTCTGGACCCCTGTTGCCTATAAAAAGACCCCTAAACTCACAATTAATCATACCTTGAAGTCCAGACGAATTTGGTGAGTTCCGAGGCGACCAAGACGAGTTTCCGGCAGCTTTGGAGTCGAAGAATTAGCTGGTGTTGCGCATATTAGTTGAAGGCGAAGAACATGGGTTCTACCTGTTATTTCTTTCGTTTTCATTATTTTATCGCCATGAATTCTTATATGTTTGTTTTGTTTAAACCTAAGATGCTAGGCTAAATTGTATGAATTGCCTAGGCTTATGATGAACTTATTTTGATGTTTTGATTTGACTTTGGGATTGTTTAAGTTATGGTTTTTATGATTTAGTAAAATATTTATCTATAATTAATTGATGCATATGGATACTTAGGATTGTTTGATGAGTTTTATTCCATAGTTTTCCTTGATTAATGTTTGTCATATGATAGGATTGCTATTAGGTCAATTACTTTGTGTTTTTGATTATTTTATGATTGATGTCATGATAAGATCCTAGGAATAATATTTTCAAATAAATCTAAGTGTGCTGCTAACCTAAAATCTGTAAAGTGCTAGGTTATTGATAAGTCTTTACTATTTAATCTTGCTAGATTTAGTTCTTCATAAGGAGTCCGTCTAGGGTTGATTATTTATTATTGTTTATCAAATCAATTAAGTATAGTAAATTGCCTTTGATTTCCGCGCTGTAAGGTAGGATTTCGTATAAAGGAACTAAATTATAAACAATTGGGTGACCGTAAGCGAACTTGATTTTTAATACTGGTGTGCGTTAAAACTTGTTAGAAATTCATAGGTTTCCCTTGAGAAGGGTCAGGGGTCCTGTTCGGGTTTTCTTATAAGTGTCTATTTTACGATCCTAGTCCATAACTAAATAATTTCCCGAGTCAATTCATTACTGAAATTTAGGGGATTCTAGCCTAGGTAGTTTTCTCATCATCATCTTATTTTCTTAACAAACTTGGCTTTCGTTTAAATTACTTGTTTTCTTAATTAGTTTTTAATTATAGTATTAAATTAGTATTTTAATTAAAAATCCCCCAAACAAATATAATTAATAAGTCGTGTTTTGTAGTCGAGTCTAATTAGCTAATAAACGTAATTTAAAGAGTCTCATGGGTTCGATATCCGGACTTACTTAGCTTTACTAGAGTCGATCGGTTCACTTGCCGGTTAGTAGTTTAGTCGAGTTTTAGAGAGTCTAGAGTATTATTTAGTGCTTACTTTTAGTTAATTTAGTTAATAAATATTAAACTACTTCAAGCACATCAAAAACCCAAATCCATTGGCTAGTGTGATCAGCACTGTTAACTAAGTTACTTCATAAGTTTAGGAATTGATTTCACTTCACACTGACCATATACTCCTCGTGGTTCGACATCCTACTTAACCTGACTAGCTTAAGGTGATTAGGACACTGATTTACTTGTTTTTTACTTGATAGCGACATCTAGCATCAAAATGGCGCCGTTGCGGGTGAGTTAGTGCGCTTAGTGTTTTGTGATTAATTGATTTCTTGGTGTAGTTTAGTTTAATTTAAATTAGTTGTTAATTTTAATTTTAGTTTAGTTTTATTTTCCCATTTTACGCGGGGTGTGCTAGTTGTGCAGGTAACAGGTTTATGCACACCCGCCATTCAGGAAGAAATTCCCCATTCGTTTACGAGCCAGAGATTGAACGAGTAGCTCGGCATAACCGAGTTCAGATCAGAAATTCAGAAATGGTTAGGGTTAAGTGTCGTAGGATTGAGAGTATTGTGTGTGCAAGTTTAATTGCATTATAGACGTGTATTTATAGTGGTTTAAGGTTAAGGCCAGCCGCAGATTATTTTTGGTTAATTAGTTGTTATTCGTTAAGCGTTTTCCAAGTTTAAGGTGTCGGTGAATCGAAATTGAGTGGAGAAATATTTTCGTATAATCAATTCCCCATAGTCGGGAAAGTTAGGGTTTTGAGTTAAAACAATTATGGACGACCTAACTCGACATAATTGAGTTTCCAGAGCACTTTTAGAGAAGGAGAGCAGCCTACCATCACTTCTAATCATCTCAAGGCCATAGATATGATCCAAATCATCGTAATCGAAGACCAAGAGATGCCGAGACGCGGCTAGATCCTTCGAGTCATACCCTGGATGTATAGTTTGAAATCTTTTAGTTTATCTCTCTTGTACTAGAACAACTAATTGTAATTGTTTTGATGTTAATCTATGAGTATTGATGTTTAGTATGTTCGTACAATCAGTCGGTTTAGGTTTATTTCGATCAGAACGATTAGTTTGTCGGTTGCTATAATAATTGCTCGTAGTATTGTTTTGACTTGTTAATTGCGAGAAAGCATACGTTTGCCCATAGTTGAGTCACACCGGCAGGGACCGTTTGATAACCAGTGCTGGGTGTTAGTGAGCGTGGATGCCAAAGGTTTAACCGGTTAGTCAGTTTGTAGTTGACACAAGATAGTTTATCTGTTAAGTTGCATGAGTTTGCTGTTAGGTTACTTACTTGGATTCCCAGTTGTGATTTGCTTTGTTTGACTGATAAAGTACTTGATTAATTGTTCGTTTAGTATAAAACCCAAATCCATTGGCTAGTGTGATCAACACTGTTAACTAAGTTACTTCGTATGTTTAGGAATTGATTTCACTTCACACTGACCACATACTCCTCGTGGTTCGACACCCTACTTACCCTGATTAGCTTAAGGTGATTAGGACACTGATTTACTTGTTTTTGTCTAGATAGCGACAGTCTAGCATTAGGGGGGTGGATATGGAGGCCGACAATGGGAAGAGGGGGAGAAAGAATAAACTGAAATAAAATTAATTTGAAAAAAATTGCAATTAGGTCCCTAGGGTTTGAATGATTGATCAATGATTTGAAAAGTTAAATACAAGGGTGTAAATTGCACTTCTTAAATAGTTTATTAAATCGTTTAAAATAATAATTACTCGCGTAACAAACTAAACATATAATGACCAAATAAAATAATAACAATAATTTATCATTTTTATTTATTAACGAAGATCCAGATAATTAAACAAAAGCAAATTTTTAAACGGTTCGAGTTTTCAGGTTCAAAAATTAACAGATGTTACAGTCTTCACAAATTTTCAGAAATTTCATCCCGAAATTAGAATACAAGAAAATTTACAATAAAAATAAACCAAAATACAAAATCATTTCTGAAACAAGACAGATGTTTGAGTGACCCAATAACGCTATAAATGGGTAATATGACAAGTCCACTTATATATACACTACAAAAAAAGTTCATTTAGTGGCACACATTTTGTAACAACTCGGGTTTCCACATATGACTTATATCCATGACCCGACTCGTTTTATGGTTCGAAAAATTTTAAACAATGAAAAGTAAGCACGTTTATCGAGAAATTTTCATAAAAGTTATAATTATTTAATATATATACTAAACTTTGGAAAATGTACAAATGTAACCCAAAATACAAAGTTTGATTCCTTATTGTTCCATTTAAACTCTTCAGGGACTAAACTGCAATTAACTTTTATAACCCAATAACCTGAACCCATTAACCCATTTACCAAACCCGTTAACCCGTATCTGTATACCCAAATCCGACCCGTTTAGTTTACTTGAACCTCAATTAATGATCTAAACTTGGAATTGAATCAGGGTTGTGATCTCTTTTACCATAAATGGCCTAAATAACAACTTTAATTAGGAAAAAACGATCATTTATTATACGTATTGATTCAATTGGTAAACTGTCTTTAACATAAAATCGTTTTTATAATCCAAGATGCATAATAATTCAATTAATCTCGTCTGCACATCTCTAATACCAGCGTGAACAAAACCCCTGTGGTTAATTGGATCATCCTCAGCCGTTCATGCCTCGTTCGTCGTCTATTTTGGTCGGCCCTGTGGGTTTCGATTAACCTGTGTTTAATCAGCGATAAAGGTAATAGATTGTATGTTTAAATTCGTCTTTGGACGCTAAACAATAACCCTAACACTAATTAAACGAACATTGAACGAATTGATTGATTGATGATCTAGGGTTCATACTCAGATTTTGGTTATTTAATTACTGTATATGTTAAACTGTTTATAACTTTTAACCAACTGACACCCTAGCCCAGTTGGCTAGGGTGTGTGTGTTCACGTGTTGGCCGGCCGCTCACGTAGGTTCGAGTCCTGGCTGATCCGTTTTGGTATTTTCATTTTTTTAATTGTTTTAACTATATTTTAAATGATTTATAAATATATTATAATTAATATTAAATGTTAAATAAACAATATTTTGTCTAAATCGACATTATAAACGTCAAACGTTCGTGTCAATTAGTTTCGTTACACGCTTTCGTTTATATATATATATATATCCTATTATTAATAATAAATCATTATTATTTTATTAATAACCGACATTAAGGCTTCTCGTTGTTAAAGTATTTTATGAAATTTACTTATATTTATTAGACGTATATATATATATTATTTTTAAAAGAAAATCTATAATAAACGAATTAAAAGTATTAATTATATTTTTACCATCGAAATTCGTTAACGATTTTAAGATATAAATTTTACTATAATTACATATTTAAACGAATATTATTATAATAGATTTCAACTTATATTTAATTAAACTAATTATTCGTAGATCCGATTATATAATAAACAATAATTCTTATAATTGAGTAATAACTAATAATATTGTTTTTACAATAACAAAAATCCATATAGATCAATCGTTCACTCCATAACATACCAAACATAATTGTAACTCAAATCATATCGAATCATAAATTCATTATATGTATTATATCATCTATAATTCACTCATCATATCATCTAATTAGGATTCTTGTCGATAATTCTCGAGGAGTATGATTATCGTCTTGTCGTATTCATTCCCGTTTGGCTTAATCGATCAGGTGAGTTTGATCATTCCCCTTTTTATACACTATTTTCAAACGTTTTGGGGACATATGCGTACTTACTTTTATTTTCTATCTATATATATACACAAAATCGCAAATATAATCATTGTGTGAATATCAGTTGAATGCTATTTGCTATTTGCTACATGTTTAATCGTTTACTTGATAACGTTTTGGAGAGGTCCAACATATCCCCTTGTAGAGGGTTCTCATTAGTTTGATCATACGATCGTCTTAGTAACCGGAGCCCGATTCGCTTGGCAAAGGTAAACCGACAACCTTAGTCATTGTAATCAATGCCCGATTCGCTTGGCAACGATTTCATTGGCACACATGATTTGGTTATATGCATGATTGATATGATTCGATTGATTATTATCACATGGTTGGTTTCCGCATTTATCATTTATCAACTATATACATATATATGCTATTATTTAATGTTTCAAAATTGGTGATCATCTCACTCAACATGTATTGTTGACAAACTCCATTTTCTATGCATATGCAGGTTGCTTAGATTGAAGTATGGATATTTAGTCAAGACCATAGGTTATATAGAAGGCAAACTTAAAGTTAATTGATTGTATTTATTTATTTGAATTGTTTTGTTGTATTTGATTATTGTGTGTACATTTGAAATAAAATAATTAATTAGATATTGTTACATTTTATTTATGATAGTATCTTCGAGCTGTGAGCAATCGGATCACGCCCCGGAATTTCCTCCTTAGGTTGGGGTGTGACACATTTTAATGACATTTAGCTCTTGTGCCACTAATTTAGGTTTTTAATGGCACGCTGTGTATGCCATCTTTGTTTATAACACATTTCTATTGACACTTAGTTTTTAGTGCCACTAGTTAATGATTTTAGTGGCACTTCGCGTATGCCACTAAAAACCTAGTGTCATATGTTTTTAATGGCAGTTTTTTTTGTGCCACTAATTTAAGTTTTTAATGGCACTTTAAATATCCCATATTTGCTTAGCACACATTTTTAGTGGTAATTAGTTTAAGTGTCACTAATTAATGATTTTAGTGGCACTTTGCGTATTCACTAAAAATATAGTGACACGCATTTTTAATGACATTAAGCTTTTTTTGCCACTAAATAAAGTTTTTAGTGACATTTGAATAAACCATTTGTTAGCACCAATTTTTTGTGGTACTTAGTTTTAGTGTTACTAATTTATGATTTTAGTGGCACTTTGCGTATGATGCTTCGCAGTTTTATTAATTTACTTTAATTTTGATCTCACGTGATAAGTAACAAAATTTTATTGATATTTTTATTTTTCTAATACATGTTAAGAGGGGAAGAACAAGCATCACTTACATGAAAAAAAATCTATTTTTAGAAATTGACTTGGAAATCTAAGGTTTGCTTAATAATGCTTCACAGTTTTCATTTTCCAAAAGAATTTCATTTATATATATATATATATATACACACACACATTCAGAGAAAAAAAGAGTGTCTCGTGAGCGGCTCGGATTATTTGCATCCCTAAACAAAGTTAGTTTTGATATGGTTGATTTTAATAGTTTATTATTAGTTTTAGATAATAATTAAGCCGGTTATACAAGTTAGTGTCCATATTGTTAACATATCGTAAAGTCTTTATTTTTCTTATTAGGTACCTCGCATGAAAATTAAAGATGGTGAAAGAGGTTAACGAGCGTGGCTAAGTTTCCAGTTTTTATTCAAATATATATTGCTTCCTTTTTATATGTTTGAAATTTTGACTTGATTTGAGGGTTATTTGACATTTTGTATGTGTTTGGGATGCGATTAAACTTTTAATTGTGGTAAACATATTATAATTTATATATTTAAGAGTTTTATTTTTATTTTTATTGTTAAAAGGCGCAACTAATACTCCAAAAATTTGAAGTGACTCTAAAAAAAATTGCCACTAAAGCTCTACAGTTTAAAGTGACAGCAAAAAGTGTTATTAAGGCCATAGTTTTATAGTGGCAGACAAAAATAATAACACTAAAAGGTCAAAGTTTAGTGGCTGACAAAAAAGTGTCACTAAGTCCAAAAATTTGTAGTGACAACACAAATAAAGTGTCACTAATAGTCCAAAGGTTTTTAGTGGTAGATGAAGAAAGTGTCACTTAGTCCAAAGTTTGTATTGATAGAGAAAAAAAAGTACCATTAAAAGTCCAAAAAGATTTTAATGGAAGACGAAAAAAAGTGCCACTAAAGGCCCAAAATTTTGTAGTGGCAGACGAAAAAAGTGCCACTAAAAGGCTTTAGTGGTAGCGCTTCTAGTGACACTTTTTTTGTGTCACTCATTCCAAAAGGGTTCTTTAGTGTCACTTCTTTGGTTTCTTGGACACTTTTTATGTTTCATTAAATGGCTTTTTATTTGTAGTGATAGGATGTACCAACAACGTATCCATCATGATCTTGTCATATTATATACTTGGTTTTAAAAAGTGAGAGGCGAAGAAAAGCGATGGGGTTTAAAACAGAAGCGTGAAGCGCCAGGCGTAAAAGCAAGAGCTTTTTGTACATGAGGTGAACATACTTATATGATTTTTATATATCTATATATCATAGGTTTTTAGCATCCCGACTGATAATGTAGCTATATTTAACCATTAAATATGACTTAATATATAAACTACATATACATACAACCACAAAAGCATATTATACAACATTTAGAAGCTTAAAAACCACTTGTGTACAAAAGGCGGGCACTTCAACTTCGCCTTAGGTCGCTTTTTGCCTAAAAATCTCACATCAGACTCGCCTTTTAAACATTGCTCGTCTTGACTAGCCTAAAGAAAAGAGGCCCTCACTTTAGGTCGCCACTCGCCTCGGCTCGCCACAGACACGCTTTTTTAAACCAAGATTATATATCATTTGTACCGTTGTTCTATAGTCCCTCGGTTCTGAGTTGTTCACAAACGTACCCACCATGACTTTCATGCAAGGATTTTCGTAATTACACATGCACTCATTATTACTTATTTCGTCACTTGGTACGCATGGCTCGTTCTGTTTGGTGGGTTAAAATCATACACAACATGTATAAGAAAATCTTTTGAAAATCAAGTTAAAAGTTTGAATAGAAACAAAACTAAATTAACGATCATTGAATCCAAAATAAAGAAACTCTTGAAGTCAAATATATCAGGATGAATAATGTGACACCAAAGTTTACAATAATCAACAAATTAGTTGAATACTTAAATAACGGGATTCTTAGAATTTAAGAATATCAAAGCAAATCGTCAAAAGATAAAACGAATTAAAAGGGTATTAAAGTAAAGGGAAAACCCTCACCATTAAGGGTAAAAAAGAGAACAAAAGTAATTATCATAATAGTTAAGTTAAACACATGGAACATTGTGGTCATGAAAGACTAAAATCCTTGTAAACATATGATAATCATAAGAAACTGTCAAAAATTAGGATAAGTGAAATAATGACGCAACACGTTAACAATGTTATTCTCGGGGAAGATTGACTATTACGAGGAGGGTTTAAGTTTGAGACGCTCCCATTGAGATATTGATAAATCGCGGATATAAATCATAGAAATAGTATAAGTACATAAGGCTCCCATTAGATAGTTATGCCTAGACTAAGCATGCAACCCTAGTTCAAAGTAACCGGTCATAGACAGCCCAGATTATGGCTCCTATTAGCTAACCGTGCACATGGTCCCGGTTTTCATTAATGATTACGTTTGGGGTCACCGGTTATAGGCCGTTAGATTGAGTTGAGCATGAGTAAACAAATATAATTCTATGGATAGTATAAGCAATGCGTGTCGTGCTTCATCAGGAGAGTAAATGAAGATAGATATATCAAATGCAAACATGATTTCATTAATAATATTGAAAATTTGATAGTACTTGAGACATTATTTAAATGAAAGATCAAGGACAAAAATATTAAATGTAAGAAAAATGTTGTCCGTGACGCTTGTCTTCTTGGGGTAGATGGGTCTTGGGCATAAGGACTAGTGTGAAGTGGTGCCATGACTTCTAAGCTGAAATTCATTGGCGTTGATGTAGTACACACGTCCTTGCGTACCCTGGTTGGTTTGATTCACTTGAGTTTGCTCGGCTTGGTTTGGTTGAATTTGAATGGCTTGGATGGGTTGGACTTACATTGGTTAGGCTTGATTAGCTTGGACTTGCAGTTGGAAGGTTTGGGCTTGATATATTTGGAGTTTGTTGGTTTGGTTTGGATAGGTTTGGATTTGATAAACGAGTTTTGGACATGTGTTGCAAAGGCGGTTTAGGCTACCACAATGATAGCAGGCTCCCATGGTTAGGATTGCAGGCGCATATGGTAGGGCATATTGTTGGTGAAATGGTTGATTAGTGGATTGTGGGATGGATGAGTTGTATTGGGCTTACCTAGGTTCTCGACAATAGTTGATGAAGTTACCGAAGCAGCCACAATTGAAGCATTTTTGGCATTGTGCGGTAGTGGGGTGGTGATACTTGCATGTGTTACACAAAGGATAGGTTCTCCTGTACAGATTCTTGTTGGGTTGATTTTGGGTATCATGGATTGGTGAGCGGTTCGGGTTGGTTAGGGAATAATTTCGGTGTTTGCTTTTGTTGTTGTTGGTGGTGGTGGTGGTGGGTTTCGATGAGGTTTCGACCTTGACCTCGTTGGAAGGTTCGGCTATGGCTTTTTCAGTAGGCTTTTTTGGTACATTTATGAGTCTAGGTCCCAGCCCTAACATGGTTTTCTGTGAGAGTATCGGCAAGGGTTATAACATCATGGAGGATTTGAGTATTACTACTTAAGATGGAGTCTTGAATTTGCATAGGTAGGCCGGAGATATAATTATCGATGGCACGCCTGAGAGGAGTGAGCATATGCGGGATGAGAAAGCTTAGTTCATGGAAACGGGCATTATAAGTCACATTGTCACCACCTTCTTGTTTCAAATTCCAAAACTCTTCTTCCAACTTTTGGAGCTCATACTTGGGAGAGAACTTCTTGAGCATGAGTTTCTTAATGTCATCCCATAGCCTTCCCTCCCTAGAGAGTGTTTTTTACTATTCCACCAAGTGAGGGCTCCTAGTTCGAAAACACTTGAGGCGTAGGTGGTCTTTTTATCTTCCGGGCATCCACAATGAAGGAAGACACTCTCCATACGCTCGAACCATTGGGGGAGAATGGTAGCACCCTCGGCTCTAAGGTATTCGGGCGGGTTTGCGTTGGTGAATTGCTTGAAGGAAAAAACAATTGGGTTGGTAGTTGCGGGTGCGATGGCGGCATTCATGGTTTAAATTTGGGTGATGAGGGTTGGAAGAGTTTCCACAATTCCTCTAGCAATGCGGGATGACATCTACGGCCTGAATTAGTGGTTCGACAGTGACGGTTGACAAGGCGAGAAGACAGACCGCGGGGGCAAAATGTGTAAAATTTCATGAGCTTCGGCTAATTGATGTAAATATATACGTTTTTGTGTAACAGAAAAATTGACACATTAAATAACTCTTAAATGAATTTGAGGATTTTAATTGTTCTATGATGTTAACTTTAAATGAAAAGAGCATTTAATAATATGGTATAAAAGTGATTTAGGAGTTCATAAATCAACATGATTCCTTTTAACAAAATGAGAAAAAAAACAACCTTGATATCCATAAGAAAAATAAATAATAAAAACTTAGTTGTTGAATTATCCATGTATCACAGTGGTTTATTGCAACCAAAAGATCAAAAATCTATTAAAATCAAGATATGGGGTGTTGATGCGAACGGTTGGGGTATCCATGAACCACCATGGCTTTTCCCACCCATTCATTCAACTAAAACAATATAGGGAAAAAACCTAGCTTAGCCACGTATCACCATGAATTCGATATAATTAAAGAGTGTGATCGTCACATGACCATGTTTGATGCAATGAGGTTAGTAGATTCATAGACATTTGATGTGATATGATTTAGCCTAATAGGTTTCACATCCTCGCCGAACCCTCCAGGAAAGCAACCAGGTCTCGCGGTTGATTGAGATTTATACGTATTGCATTTCCTTAGGCTCACAAGCCTTGTGTCAAGGGTTTGGAAAACAAATGTGCCCCCTTCCAGTTACTACATATCCATCACACAAATCATCCTCAAGGAGAGGGGAGTAAAATCAAAATTTGTCGGAATTCTTAAGGAATTTCCCAATTTAAAATAGCATCTAGGGTTTTGAAAATGATTTTGAGAGTAAAACATAGCCTCATAGTTGTGTGTGTTTTTGTGTACAATAATATGAATAAAAAAATTTAATTATAATTAGGCTATGAACGAATAATTTAAACAAATATGGTACACGTATAAGAACACGCATAGGGACCCTAAACATACTACTAGGTCGTTATGTCTAACCACCTATGTTATAGCCTTCGGTTCGGATACCAATCTGTTACACCCCAACCTAACGGCACAACATTTTGGGGCACGAAAATATTTGTATAATAGCTCAAAGACACTAAACAATAATACGTGTCAATATCTAAACTTATTTATTCATATCAATCGTACATAAAGAGTTCAAAAAAAAAAAGAAATACAACATAAAATCTTTTATTAATTATACTAGAGTCTAAACTAAATTATTCACTTCATATAACAACCTGCATTATGCGTAAAAATAATTTGTCAACAACACATGTTGAGCGAGTAACCACGGTTTAGTATAAATATGATGATGATGATGAATAAACAATTTCTTGCGTTAGTGAATAACATCAATTAACATAAACAAATAGACGTGCCTTTTTTAACATGCCACAAGATTTCGGACATGTTTACTTGGATCGATTTGCAACCAATAAGTGTGTCTTTTTGAACATACCACTAGATTCGGACATGTCTACTCGGATGACATATGATCATACTATGAGGACAAGGATGAAGATGAGATATCAACCACCCATAAAAGCAGTAAACACATAAATCATATAGCAATCAACAATTAATCGAGCAGCATCACAACTACGCAATTAATGGAATTGTGTTTAAGTGAAATAATATAATAACAGTAGTTTCTAGTGCGCATAATGTCCCCAAAACAAAATAAATAAAAGGAGAATGATTACTTACGACGACGAGACGGCGGTGATGTTAAGACGGATTAGTTAATTAGTCCTTTAAGGAGTCCTGACGAATTCTCCTTGTTTAAAGTATAATTAAATGAATTGATCTATCGACATAAACAAAACAAGATATGAAAAGTATGGTTTATAATGGATTTGGGATTGATAAGGAGTTAAACATATTTTATATTAATTTTGCAAGAGTTGAATTAAAAGTGTAAATGATTTAAATGTTGCGACCCTTCAATAATAAAATGCTAATTTACTATTAACGAAAACTTGTTTTGAAAGTTTAGTGATGATAAGTTCTTTTAGATGAGTAAGACTATTTTTAGTTAATTTATTTATCAATAAGTTATATTAGGTTAAATCAAGAAATATATATTTATAAATATAAAGTTATGTATATATAAAATATAAAGATAAAGTTATGTATATATATATACATACACACAAAAAAGTTTAAATGACAAATTATTTTGTGAGATTATGGCATTTAGTTTGTCAAAAGGTTAAAATCAATACTAGTTTTTATTATATATATGGTTTAAATATTAACATTTAACTAAAACAAAAAAAATATAAAAATTATAACAAATCTAGTCACCAAGGGGCTCGAGCCCGGGTCTTTGGATGTTCCGAGTTTTATCAAGGTGTGAACTGGCCAACTTTTAGCTTTCAAAGCAAACGCCACCAGGATACAATCCACATATCAAAATATATATGCCCAATAGATCACCTTGTTAAATTTGCAATACCACATCACCGGACCACCAAATCCCATTCTTCCTTTGACAACTAGGCATAACCTAAGCACATGATCACTTTTTTCCTCAGTCGAAGAACAAAGTATGCAGCCAGCAGATAGCAGAAGCCTATATGCGACAAGTTCTTAGGTAGAGGACTTCGGTCTTGCAATAATCTCCATATAAAGCATGAAACTTTTAGCAATATCCACTTAAAATAATCGAACCCCTTAACTTGTGAAACCCTCAAGACTTGGACATGCAACATTCTTCTCAATGATGTGACTGAAAATACTCCATAAGTGCCAATTATTCCCTTTCTACCTGTCTTCATCATCCGAGTAGTTAAAACACCTTACCAAACTTTCAAGATCTTCTAGAACCAATTTTGCCACAACCGCAAGCAGGTTTTTAACCCACCAAACCCTATTTGTTCTAACCGATTTGAGTAAAATTAATCTACCCCCAAAAGAAATGAAATATTCTTTCCACGCGTTTAGCTTGTTTTTGAATCGGTTTATAAAAAATCCAATGCTTTACTAAATTCATATTTCCTCCCGAAGGCAAGCTATGGAACATGCATGAAAGGAATTGAAGCTAGCCAGCTCACAATTAAGAGTTCTAGCCAAGCGAGGAATAACAGTCTACACAAACACCAAAAAGCTTGATTTTTCTCACATTAGTCTTTAAAGCCATGATCAAGTGAAAACTTTTGCGGATTCCAGGCAAGTTAAGCAACCTCAACCTCACCTTGGACCACTCTCCAACAAACAAACCATCATTCGTGTACGTCACGTGTGAAATTTTTGGGCCATCATTTGGTAGCATAAGTCTTTCCATGGCAATTATAAATAAAATATGATGAAAAGGGTTCTTCTTGCCTACCCATCATCCTCATTTTTCTAGAATTAAAATCAAGCATCAATTCACTCTCGAAAGAAAGAACACTGATCCGTCATCTTCATTCTTGGTTTAATTTTAATCTTTTGTTAATCATCTTCATTCTGATCATGTTTACATAAGTATGTTGGGCTCACACGTTCCCAAATAGTTACACAGAATTATAAACCTTTTGGTTTGTGTTTTGATCCTTTAAGAAAAAGTAACTTGCAGAGTTCTTATGATTTGTTATTTTTCTTAGTTCCAACACTTAAAACACATTATAATAGATGTATTGGCTTATCGGAGCCAAATTTGGTGAAATTAGTTTGTTAAAACGCCATTTTGCCATTTTTGAGTCCAAAATGGTACAAAACACCAAAAAAAAAATAAAAAATTAATAATAATAAAATAAAATACCTACTTCATACCAATCAGACCAAACAGACCCATAATGATCAAAACACTATTTTATAGAAGACCCAGCTTTGGGTCAACATTCAATTACAAATAAAAAACATTCACACCCATATATCATGTTTCTACTCAGTATCCAAAGATAATCCATTGAAGTAGTTTTTATTCATAACCTTAAATGTTAAAACAACCAGAAGCACTAACTTGTATCCAATAATGTGCATGGAAGGCTCAATATCTTCAAAGGTCTAAGGCGAAATGAAAATTTGAAGGCCTTTTTGATTAAACTATCCTGTATCTAATGCTGAATAATATTTGCCATTTTAAAATCAAATCAAGTGTAGATTCGGGTTTGGATGGTGTGATTAATTAACATACTATATGAGCATCTATATCAAGAGTATAAAAAGTAAAATGTAATGATTTTTGTTGCAATTGGATTGCCTCTTTCATGGTTGCATCACTAGCGAAATGAAAATCTACCATTTGTGGAATAGTCATCTTCTATTTATTCCCTTTATTTCTTTCTTCTATATTTTGAGCTATTTCCGTAAGTTTTTTGGTCTTGCATAAGGATTTAAACTATTCCATAACTTTTGTTTTCCTCGTAGGCGGCTTTAGATGGCTCAAGTTGTAGTGCTCTGATCTTAATGTTATAAATTTTTTTTTTTTGCATCAATAATCGAAGTTTTATATAATTTACTATAAAACGATTACAATAAAGTGGCAGGCAAACGGGCAACAAGCTGCGCTATTATTTTTGGCTTGCATATATAGACCTTTAAACAGCTCGAGTTGTATCACTGTATGTCCGTTTTGTACTCAAGACCTTTGGTTTCATTCGAAGTATTGCTTGATACGACGGGATGTATAATTAAAATACATCAAAACATGATCATTATAAAGACGGAAACAAAGATGACATCCGATTAGATAAAACTTCAATCCATTCCACATCAATAAAATTCAAACACTTGGAACACTTTAACAAAGAGAATAATTAACCCTCAGACACCATAGACGAAAATAAAGAAAGAAAAGTTTTTGTAACTAGAGGAAATGCATATATGAACGTCAGCTAGTATATAATATTCACCTTGTAATCTTGAGCAATTTCACGAACAAGCCTCTGGAAAGGCGATTTACGGATTAGGAGCTCGGTACTTTTCTGAAACTTGCGAATTTCTCTGTAGTCACGAACATGATCAATGAGTAAACATCAGGTTTTTTAATTGTATTTTTACAATCAGTTACATGGACCTAACTGAATAGTTCTAAGGTTAATATATAATTAACGAATAGACTCACCGAAGTGCAACAGTTCCAGGACGATAACGATGAGGCTTCTTCACTCCTCCAGTTGTCGGTGCACTTTTCATACAAGCCTGCAGTTAAAAACGATTACACCAAAATCTGAATAAATGGTAACTTCATGCAGCAAACAATTAATATTATTAGTACGTACCTTGCGAGCCAGTTGCCTTCTGGGAGCTTTTCCACCTGTAGACTTGCGAGCGGTTTGCTTCGTACAAGCCATTGTGCTAATAAAGGCTAAAAGCCTAAAACACAACAGAGACTAATTAAGCCTCTAATAAGATATTGTAAGAATGCAATTGGAAAATAATATGTAGGCATATATATAGTCGGTTTTGGTGAAAAGTTTTCGGGTGCATTTTTTTATAGGACAATTCTGATTGGTTAAAAGTATATGCCGAGGATTGTGCTTCTTTAATGTTTTCTTTTTGAGCACGTTGGGTCACTGTGTTTCTATTGTTCTATTGTTATTTATTGTTGTTTGGAATTTGCTAAAATAAAATTTTATATATAAATAATTAAAATACCGTATATGTAAAAGTAGGGTAAATAAGGAAAACCTTCTTTTTAAAGTAAATAACTACAACCTTTGGTCTTGTTTAAGGACTTTGATTGGTTACAAACATTTGACGAGGATCGACAATTCATGTTTTATTTTTTGTTTATTGTTAACTAAAATAAAATTCTATTGTGCATAACTAAAAATTCCTA
The DNA here is from genome assembly GCF_021521415.1 of Bidens hawaiensis. Lineage (NCBI taxonomy): Eukaryota > Viridiplantae > Streptophyta > Magnoliopsida > Asterales > Asteraceae > Bidens > Bidens hawaiensis. The sequence goes on from NW_027491052.1 coordinate 3,433,936, forward strand.
TCTATACTGTATTATAAAGACAGAATTACAGAAATTATCCTTTATCTATCACCCAAATTTCACTCGTTGTCCCTAATCTTCAAAATTGATCTTTTTTGTCATTTACGTTTCAAAATCCAACAGCGTTTGTCCTTTTCGCTTAACCCGGTTAGATTTTCTTGTCAAGTCTTGTCATATGCATTGCACATGAGGACAAGTTGGTCATTTTACTTGTTTATTTAAAAAAAAAAACATTTTACAATATAAACAATTTAATCATAATAGTTATTTAAATTTATTTAACCTAACCACAACTCACCTCTCCCACCACTGTAGCTCCTATCCGGCGAGCCACCACCACCGTCTTCTCCGGAGAGCGGCCACCACCACCATGGCAATTGGTTGTATACTAAATACGTATCCTCTGCTCGCCGGAAAATCATATCTCCGCCACACCTGATCTGCCCACCAGCCCCCACCTAGCACTGCCTCACCTTCTGATTTCCCCTCCTCTATTTATTGAGAAAATGGGGAACATGATGACTCCATCTGCTTCTGGTCAAATGATGCAGATATACAATCTCAAATTAACTAACAGCCGTAAGAAAAATACTAAAATGTAACTTATGAAAAATCCTAACCACTTGTAAAATGACTTGCCTTTAAATAAAATTGGATATTTATTTTATATGCAAAGTGTACAAGATGATCAAGTGGCCTTTTAACTTAATTAAATATTTATACCTAAATGGCGCCCAAGATAGGCTAATATTTAGTTTTCCAGATCTGGTCTTGGGCGCCGGTGGCCGGAATCAATCGATGTTGTGGTTGCCGGCGGCGTCAACAGTTGGGATTGAGACGGTGATGATGTGGGTAATGAGGATGACAGTGTAAATCACGAGCAGATTGACGGGTTTGGACATTTTTGCAGGGGTTGAGGCTACGGTGTTTAGGGTTAGAGAATTGAGAAGATTGGGGGAATGAAGTAGATGAAGATGCAGATCTTAGGGGAGAGAGAGAGAGAGAGAGAGGTTAGTTTTAATTACTTTTTAAATAAACAATTAAAATGACCAACTTGCCCTCATGTGCAATGCACATGACAGGACTTAACAAGAAAATCTAAATGGGTTAGGCGAAAAGGACAAACGGTGTCGTGTTTTGAAACGTAAAGGACAAAAAAGATCAATTTTGAAGATAAGGGACCACGAGTGAAATTTGGATGAAAGATAAAGGACAATTTCTGTAATTCTGTCTATTATAAATAAAGGTTTTAAATGTCACATGTTATCACATTAGAGTGATCTTTACAAATGTCTCTCATCTCTCTCGTATTTAATACATTTCTCTTTCTTATTAATAGTTTTATATTTCATTTTTTTTCTTTTTAATCTCTCATTTTCTGATTTTAATAATTTAATACCAACATAAATATATTATTTTGTTTTACATAAACATATTGTATTAGCTATTTATATTAAGTTTTTATAAAGTAACCAATTTTCAGTTGAAACGGATAGGCTCAAAGTAGTTATAGCTAACTGATAATGACAAAGTGGGTAAAAACTAAGAAACAAAGGTTTAACAAAAAGGTATCCAAGTGCCTCTTTGCATGCTAAACTCAAGTTTTATGATCTAATTAAAAGGTAATGCAAAGTTGCAAACAGAAGTTCTAAAATAGATGCAACATCATGGCAAACACTCAAAGAAACGTAAATACGAGCATGGATTAAATAATAGGGGATGAAATGTTCATATAGGCCCAAAACTCACTAAGACATGGGAATAGAGTTAATGGTGTGTGTAGGTCCCAACGCGGGTGGATCTAACAACTATTCTTAGATCAACCAAACCCGGTGCTAGCGGAATATCACACCGAATCACCTTTGGTCTCGGATCTTGAGATGTTTATTTCTGGTTAGAGAGATCTGAGAGTGAGAGAGAGAGAATAAGAGAGAAAGTAAAGAGAACAATTGAGAAAAGGCTTGTTCTTCTCATGGCATGCTTCTATTTATAGGGAAGCATACATGAGAAGTGTTTTATATCATATGGCCCAATGGGCTTGTTTACAAATGGCCTTGGGCCCAAGATTGTTTACGAAAAGAAACATGATAAGCCCATTACATACAAACCAATACAAAAGACTTAATAAACAAAACGGGACCTACCAATCTCCCTCTAGTCTTTAGTATTGGAGCCCGTCTGTATCGTACACCAAGCATTCATCCTCGGAAAGTGGAAGTTTAACAAGTCTCTTGATGAACTTATTGAAAGCTTCAACTATCCGATCGGTGTCCTGACGTCCAATGTCCTCGACGGTGCGAAGGGGAGAGTTATAAAGCTTCAACACGTCTTCCATGTGCAGGCCCATAAGCTCGTGCTCGTCGAATACACGAATCTCGTGCATATTCCGGCAGTGGATGACGGCCTCACCTGTCGTGTTATCGAATTCCCAGCCGATGAAGTCTCGAAGAGTATTTCGAATGCAGGGCTCGCCATGAAAGATAATGTGACAGTCTTTTGGCGCCCTATACCTCCACATGGTTCGCGGCTCTCCGGTGGCTGGGTCGATTTCTCTCAGGTTCTTGAACTTTCGACCCCTGTTGAGCTCAAAATCCTTGTAACCAACTTTTGACTAATGATGCAAATGAGTGGTGACCCAACCTTCCAATGTATCATCATACTCTCCTCGGCCCAGAGCTTTTCGAAGATAGTTGATGTCAAGTTCCGGTAATGACTTTAGCTCATGATGGGTGAGATAGATGAGATCTCCGCTGTATCTTCTGATAGCCCAACAACTGTTCTTCTGATTGTATTTTGCATATACAATCAAAGAGTCGTCGTGATAGGGGTAGTTGAGTGAGCGGGTACTGGCACGACTTGACACAATGTGTGTCCTTCTCTTTTTCTTCGGTGGTGCTTGAGATAAGTTGGCGGCTGGATCAACGACAGGATTACTTGCAGGAGCCTTTGAAGATGCTTGAACTTGAACTGGCGGCGTGTCTGGATTTGGCGAGTAGTTGATGTAGAAATCATCGTCTTCGGGTTCCTCAACCGCATGTGATTGAACCGGTTCAAGAGTTTTCCCGGCTTCATGAAAACATCCGTTACACCTGCAATATTACCTGCAGGAAACAACTCGTTATATATATCTGCTATTCTGGAGTCGTCCTGCCTCACCTTGCCAGCAGAGTCGTGTGCAGCAGGATCCTGATATGTTTCTTAAGTATGTGGAGGTGATTGAGTTTTAACCCCACCTCCACCTCCTGCTGCACCAGCCCCTCCGTCTCCACCGTCACCTCCATCATTATTATCATCATCCTCATCGAAACTGTCATGAACATTGTCGTCCACATCATCATCTTCTTCATCATCCTCGTCATCACTTTCTTCCTCGTCACCACCATTATCTCCACCATCGTTACCATTAGTCTGGGCTATAGGTTTCTTAGAATGTTCAAGCCCCAAGTTGGATCCAACTCCACTTCCCGCCTGGCCGATCTGTGGTGCGATACGACCCACAGTTGCCTCACCTTCCGAACCAGCAACATGTTCTCTTTGTAAGGCCACACTAGGACCTGCGGTAGGTTGTGGACCGCCCATCTGAGAAGTCTCACCCGACCTTCTCCAACTTCTAAACACAGCATCAAGTCTTTCCTCTAAAGCATGAAAACCGTCATCGCGCATACCCATGAGGTCAGAGGTAGCTTGATACTTGCTCACCAACTCCTCATTTGTCTTCAACTGCAGCTCGTTGAGACGGTCATGCTTCTTGATCTTTGCTTGAATAGCCTGTATCTCAGTTCAGAATTGAGTGTTTTCCGCAATCAGTGTACCGAGAGAGGCAGAAGAGGCTAGTTGCCCCTCGAGCATAGACACCCTTGAGTTGGTGGCCTCCTTTTCAATGTCCCACTTTGTAGTAGCATCTTCAATTTTCTTGAACAAATTAGCCTCAAGGACATTTGCAGCGGGAAGGTTCTTCTCAAGAGTCTCCACTCTATCTCCCAGTTTAGAGTGGGATGCCCTCAGATTTGCATTCTGCAGTGCTTCTGTGTTGAGTAGTTGTTGTTGATTTTGAATCCGACCTTGGAATTGACTGATCAGGAGTCGTTGACTTTCTATGAGAGCATCATTCAGCTCTTTCTGTTCTTCCAAGATCAGAACCCTTGACACCAACTTCTTCTTCTCTTTGGTATCTTCAACTTCTTTCCTTTTCTGATTCTTTATATACTCAAGAAGTACCAGCTCACGCTCAGCCCTTTTCGTGTTTGATTCCTCCAAGGTGATGATCCTATCGAGGATAGGATAAGCGTACACCGGAGGTGTCGAAGACTTTCCTTTGGCGATGGGCTTGGGTGAAAGGATGGTGGTTGGAGGTGTATCGAAGAGGATGGGTGGTGATGTTGTTTGAAATGGAAGGGTAATGGATTGGGTAGGTAGTAGCGAGGTTGTAGAGGTGAGTGGTGTTGAAAATAATGGTGTATAGGCTCTTGGTTCTAAGGTTGATGATGGTGGTTGTGTTGGTGGTGAGGTAATAATAGTTTGACTCTATATGCTTGTTGATTTGATGGGTGAGTTGAATGGCGAGGTAGTTAAGGGTTCGGTTTGTGTAGGTTGTTCGGGTGGTGTGGTTGTTTGAGGACTTTGATTGGTTACAAACTTTGACGAGCATCGACAATTCATGTTTTATTTTTTGTTTATTGTTAACTAAAATAAAATTCTATTGTGCATAACTAAAAATTCATATCTATACTATATTATAAATAAAGGTTTTAAATGCCACATGTTATCACATTAGAGTGATCTTTACAAATGTTTCTCTCATCTCTCTCGTATTTAATACATTTCTCTTTCTTATTAATAGTTTTATATTTCATTTTTTTTCTTTTTAATCTCTCATTTTCTGATTTTAATAATTTAATACCAACATAAATATATTATTTTGTTTTACATAAACATATTGTAGTAGCTATTTATATTAAGTTTTTATAAAGTAACCAATTTTCAGTTGAAACGGATAGGCTCAAAGTAGTTATAGCTAACTGATAATGACAAAGTGGGTAAAATCTAAGAAACAAAGGCTTAACAAAAAGGTATCCAAGTGCCTCTTTGCATGCCAAACTCAAGTTTTGTGATCTAATTAAAAGGTAATGCAAAATTGCAAACAGAAGTTCTAAAATAGATGAAACATTATGGCAAACATTCAAAGAAACGTAAATACGAGCATGGATTAAATAATAGGGGATGAAATGTTCACATAGGCCCAAAACTCACTAGACATGGGAATAGAGTTAATGGTGTGAATTCGTGCATTTTTATATTTTTACGTAGCTTGTTACACTTCTTAAGGTACCAAAAACATTTTATTAGAAAAACGAGTTTGTCTTCTTACATAGCTTTGTTTATTGCCTTCCTTTTGGAGGGTTAAAAACCATGTGTTTGAGACAAAATTGGTTCTTGAAGATCTTGAAAGTTTGTTCAGGCGTTTTAACTACTTGGATAACGAAGACAGTTGGAAGTGGAACAAGGACGCTTATGGTGCATTTTCAGTCAAATCATTAAAATGAATGTTACATATTGAAGGTAGTGGTGGAACCAGAACTTTTCAACTAAGGGGTCGTAATAGGAATGTTTATAATTGTTATTCATTAGTATAAATCAATTAATCTATTACCAATAACGGGTAACCACAAGTTTCGATAATATTTTAAAAACATTGAAAAAGTGTTTCACTTACACACCATTACACAAATATTTTTCTCACAAGTTACCGAAACATCATTTGGATTAAACAAGGGCGCGCCACCAACTATATCAATTTTTCTTTCTACTTTTCTTAACTATTACTGTCATTAGCATTTAAACGATTTGATAAACTAGATATTTGGTTTGGTATTTGAACCCATGTATCTTTCCAAAAAATTATGTTCAAATATCATAACAAGCTATTTTTAACAAACTAAAATAATAAATTACAAATCTAAATTATATAATATATATTAATTAAATAATAATCTAACATTGTAAAAAAGAAAACGTGAGAAATTATTAAATAATATATATTAACCTTTTTTCTAACGACCAACAAACATAGAATGCTTAGATGTTCTGTACAGGTGACCAAATGACAAAAGGCCATCACCAGCTGGCTCAACGTAGTCGTACAGAGTCCTTAAGCGCCTCTAAGTTATCTCCAGTTATAGGAAAAAAAACCATTTGTCCAAAGGCCTGGTGGTAAAACCCGAATGTCCTTATAATTAAACTAGAAATCACAAATATCCTTCTATTCCTTCATACATTATGAATTTAGTAAATAAATAATCATCAAGATATATACAAAAGACTAAATAGGTTTGACTTCAAACCTTAATTTGATAGCTAAGATTGCATACGTATAGGAGGCGCACTACTGTTGCTGTTGCTGTTGTTGATTTGAGTAATAGGAAAAGAAACAAATAAATATCAGGTTAACCTTATTTGGGCTTTAAATTGAATAAAATAGGTTACTTGGTTTGGTTTAATGAAAGCCCATTATTCAAACTTTAACACAAGGCAACTTGATTCTTCCTATTTTCAGCCATGTTCTTTTCTCATCTGTCTCAGAGTCACAGTGGTTGAACAGGTTCGCCGGACTGCCGTAGCGCCACTGCCACCATTCGCCGCGGGAAAAACTTGATATCTCAATCTTTCTCTTTCAAAATTTAACTGTGTTGGGTATAATCAGAGGGTCAATCCGTAAAAATCATTTCTTTGGAGTTTTCCGGTATACGATTTATTTGGTCGGTCGGAGGGTCAAGTGACCCTCCTAGTGAGGGTAGATGGGTTAACAAAGACACAAAGGAAAAGAAAGTACCACAAAAAGTGATGCAAAGAATTTCCGCTTGGGTTTGGCTGCCAACGACTTTAATCTGTTCGGTAACATGAATTTGTCTTATACTATGTGGCCGGTAGTGTTGACAACGTATAATACACCATCATCGCAATGCATGAAAGAGACTTCTTTCAAGTTGATTTTGCTAATTCCCGGCCCTAATCACTTGGAAAGGACATTGATGTTTTCTTAAGGCCTTTGGTGGATGAGTTGAAAATGATGTGGGCTGAAGGAGTCCAAATAAAAGATGCATCAACCAACACCATATTCAAGATGCGTGCAACATTATTATGGACTATCAATTATTATCCTGCTCGTAGCAGCTTGTCTGGATGGAGTGAGCAAGGTTATAAAGCATGCTCTACTAGTAACATAAACACACTCTCGTGTCGTGTAACCAATAAAATAGCTTATGTTGGTCACAGACGAATCTTGCCTAGCAAGCATAAATTGAGGGGAAATATATTATTTGATGGCAAAAAAGAGACAAGAGGGCATAATGTAAAATTGAATAATAAACATATATTAGAAGAACTAAGAGGTCTCTTCGATCGTGTTCCAGGAAAAGGAAAACATCCTAGTCATGGAGGTGTGAAAAGAAAGTGTGGTGCGTCATAGTTGAATTGGACCAACCATAGTATATTCTTCAAGCTGGATTAGTGGTCCTCTCTCGAACTAAAACGCAACCTTGATGTTACGCATGTGGTGAAAAATGTAGGTCCCGACACCGGATCCGACTAATGAACGGATTTTGTTTTTGTTAAACGATCGAGATGGGTGAGGTAAATCAAACGTTCGAGTAAACAAAAAACGGATAATATAATAATAAACAATCTCGTATCGGTTGAAAAATATTAAATATATAATAAACGAACCCACCCCACCCAAGGTGAGCTCCCTTGGGTGGGTGATTTACACCATACAAAACACAACACAAACTAACAATTGAAGTCCTATTTATAGCCTAACATAAAAATTTTAGAAGGTCTCCTCCCCGTTGAAGTTAAGGGCGTGCACCGAAGCTCTTGTTTGGTATCCGAATTTCTCGCCCACTTTATTTGCTTGACCATAATATATTTAATGGGTTTCATTTTTTTGATATCGTAAAAGTAGCATTTTTGGCCTTATAATCACCCCTTGACTTATGATATCAATTTTTTTTACGATGAAAAACCCGATTAATATTGACTTTTCTTGATCAATTTTGTCTTCTTTTGGTTAGATATGCAGCCCAACATAACAGCCTAATGTGGAAATATAAAATAAGCATAAGGCCCAAGCCATTTTAATCCTACCAAACGTTTTTGGATCATGCCATGCAAATTCAGATACAAACATAGGCCCAGGCGGGCATTGAACAGGCCCAATTCAGACCACTATAGAGAGTTTACCCCTAGCAGCAAACATGAAAAGTTTACCTTAGTAGCAAAGCAAACAGGGCCGACAAAAACAAAACACCGTTGACCGTCGGAAAGTCAAGCTCTGACCGACAATTATCCTAGACACCACAGCCGCCACCATCTTTAGACAACCGGTGACCGGCCACCCTTTGCCGGAAAAACGAGACCCCGGGTCTCAACCACAGTCACTCCTCTCTCATTCCACCACGATAACCATGGTCTCCACCACAAACCACTAGGGGAAAACTATTATAATACTCACTACGAGCCGCCGCCAAGAGTCACCGGTGACTCCAACTGATCGGAAAACATCGGCACAAGCATCCAATTTTGGCCAAAATCGCAACCATGTTTGGAATTGACAACAACCCAACAACTTAATGCCCGAATCAGCCAAACTAAACAATCACCCAACCAGTCATCACCACCCGAGACCCTCAATCGACTATAAAACCTGATCTGCCATCGCAACCACTGCCTCTGGCTCACCATTCACCAGAATACCGACCTCACACAACAATTAGTGATAACACTCATGCTTGGCTGATCCCAAAGTCGTTGATGGTGAACGTCTTCCACAACCCTCCAGTTGTTGGTGGTTTGAGAAGGATCTTGAAGATAGACCATTTGTTTAGTTTGTGTGACTAATATATATATATATATATATATATATATACAGGGGAGATTTAAATTGAGAACCCCTCTGAGTTTTGATAACTCGAAATAACTCAGTGTAATGATTTCTTTTTCTTTTTTCGAGTATTTTTTTACACATGGGTTACGGACGTAAAAGTTAGTGTAACCACTTACATCTTTATTCTCTCTCCTACTTTGCCTTTTTTGCTATATTTAATCTCAGCCACATATTCCAATTCATTTAATTAAATGTGTGGCATATAATGGAATTAAATGTGTGGCATATAATGGAGTTCTTAAGTTCTTAAAACTTAACATGGTTCTCAAAATATCCATCCCCTATATACTTCCCCTATATATATATATATAGGGGATGATTTATGCGAGAAGTTAAGTTACAACGAGAAGTGCGTGAAGTTGATATAAACCATTGATTATATATAATCAATGGTAGTAAAAATGGCAATTTAGTAATTACCAAGACTTTATAATAACATTATTTTAATTTAAAAGGATATAGTTGTATTTTGTGTAGGCCAACTTAAATGTCTTTTTAAGTTACCTCTTGTCATTAAATAACCATTAAGTACTTGGCTTTTGAGAACCATATAGAAAAACGTCATCCTATGAATTAAGTAAATGTGATAAACAATACAAGATACACTTTTAAATTTTTTATAGAATAAAATCATAAAACTTTTCTCTCGTATGTATTAAACATATAGGATTTTAATACTGTATCCTACACAGAAACTAATTTATCTTACACAAAAACTTGTATATCCTACATTTGAACTAATACATCCGTTACAATAACTGTGTTGCAACCTACGCATCAAATGTACACATAGAACACTATAACCTACACATATTAATACATCATACACATTAACAAGACACGGAGAAAATAGTAACATACATATAGAACATATAACATAATAACCTACAAATATAACTTAACATCCTACATATGAGCTACACATATATCTTAATAATCTACATGACGAACATGACATCCTACGTTATTTTAACATACACTTAACATCCTACATATGACCTACACATAAATCGTATTTCACTGTGTATGGGTTGTTACATTTTTTTTTCATTTTCACCAACACTAATTAATAATTACCTACACATAGTTCATAATTGTCTACACAGATTGCTAGTTCATTTATTTTCACCTATACATAAGTAATATTCACCTACACATAACTCATATTTGTCTACACATAAAAGATTGATAAAAACATATAAACTATACTTAAGTTTTGCATTAAAATTTTACATATATATATAACTTGCACAAAAAACATATTTTATTGCTTAATAAAGTTGTTTGATGTGTAGTATATATCTTTTGATGTGCATAACATTTCAATAAATTATAATTGTGTATTGTTGCGTAGTATCTAATGTTGAAATGCAGTATACAATGTTTGTTACTTGGTACCATAAATATGTTAGGAGTTATATATAAGTTTAAATATGAAAATGTATGTATGAGTCTAAATGGTGTCCATTAAAATGCAAGTGTAAAACTGACATGAAATGACAGTGTATTTTTATTGTTTTAAATTTTACTCTGTTTCGATAAATTCTTGTTTTTTTAGCATACAACTGGTAAATTTGCTTTATTTAAATGGATAATAATAGTTTTAGTTTGTTTAGATCGTTGTTGCTTTTATTTGTATAAAATCTTGAAATTATAAATAAAATTAAATAACATAGATTTGTTTGTTGATAAAGGAAGATGTCTATTTTGGGATTCTGAATTATGTATAACTACTGTATTACTTGGCGCGCTGCGCCGGTCGGAAGTAAAACTCAAGCTTTGTGGGTCCCCGTTTTGAGACGGTAAGTCAACTCGAATTCAGTCAGTTTTGGTTAGGTGCGTTATGGTATTGAAACTAAAACAAAATTAATGCAAAAACAATATAAAAACTGAGTTGGACCACACTACTAGAAAAAAGGTTTTCAATGACACGCATTGTGTGTCATTAAAGGTCTTATGACACGCAAATACATGTCAATAAAGCCCCTGTCATAAATTGAATTTGACACGCTTTCACGTGTCATTAAATATGACACGCGTTTATGACTTACATTTATGACTAACATTTATGCGTGTTATTGTATTATTTAAAAAAAAACATATTTTTACTCTTTTTTCATAATTACTATTTTATGTTAATAGCAATAATTAAATTCTATGACAAACATAAAATACAAATATAGCAAAGGTATCCATTTCATTTCATAAATATAGATCCGAAGTTAATATTACAAAGGTTCTCAAGTTAACAAATATATTAGTTAATTGTCAATACAAAATATATCACCGGTGGAACTCTTCAGTGGGTCGGTAAATTCCTCACTCATTATTATCCAGTGGACCATAAGAACACCTTCAGTGAGTATTTAAGTCACAGCTTTGTTCAGTTCTTCCCTGCAAGAGCCAAAATAAAAAAGACTTTTAAAAGCCAAATATCTAAACTTGGAGTTCAACCATAAGGGTCAAAGTGAACATTAAAATAATTGTGTAAATAGAGGATTACCAGATGCTATCTACTTAGAGTGTCTGAAACATGAAAGGCGCCACTGTTGTAGGTACGACCACAATGTTGAGCTTGCTTCTACATTAGCAAAACAGTGTGTTAACTCGATGGTGGAGATAACTATAAAAGTAATTTTCAAACTCCAAAAACTATTAATTGTAAAGGTGTATAAGAAGTTAAATTTTTAAAAGTTAATACTGGTACAAAGTACATATGTTCAATATGTGAGACCTGACTAATATTTGTTTATTAAGACTCTTGACTTTTGGTTATCAAATGTCAAGTAAGGTTAGTCACCATATGGCTTATCCGAATAAACTGTCCGACCCGATCTCGTGTTTATCCAAATAAGCCCGTTAGTAAACTTGTATCCAAATAAATAATGGTTCTTAGCATTGTATGTTTGTCTATTAGATAGATATTGGCTTTTCACCATCAAGAAAGATCTATCCAAATACCCGGATAAATCATATTTAAGTAAACCCGTATCCGCTGATCTTATGAATGCCCAAGTAAACCATCACCCGCAACCGAATAAACATGTACCCAAAAGCCCATCATCGAGCTGTTGCCCGTAACCAGAACGCGTACCCAAGTACCCGCAACCGAAAAACCCTTTTTGTGTGACTAAATAAGCCCGTACCCAAATAACCTAACTGAATATACACTTTTGACCCATTAAGACATTATTAAGCATATTGCTGAAAATCACTACATTATTAACAAAACACATATAAAAAGCATGGCCAACGGTTTCAGAAAAATCTATAAAAAATACATAAAATCCATTATGATATTAGTTAACATCTGACCAAAATTCATACAAAAATAAAATGGTTAAGGCCCCGAAATAGACCCGCAAAGAGGCTGACCTGATTGGGACAACAACTGTAAATCGGTTTTACAAACTTGTTTTGACATCTTAATCAAGACCATTTGAGTTAAACCTTATCCACGACCTAAACAAGTGTGTCGGGAATATGGAAACTAAGTTTCGTATAAAAATGAAACTGTTTAATACCCGAAACAACCCCCGACACGTCACTGTGTGTTGCGGATATTAACATGTTCATCAACCAAGTAATTACAAAGAAACAAAAAAATAGATGTATCAAAGAACCATAATCGAGGTTTGGACGACTTACCTTTTTCTTTATGATCGTCTTGAACCCTCACGTTGGCCCTTAGTCGCCTATTGTTCACATACATTTCACCAACAATTAATGCTTCCACTTTTAACATATACGGTGTATGACTAAATCAAACCAACTATTTCTTGCATTCATAAAGAACCAATATTTCATTAATCAATTAAATCAACATATTATAGTCTTTATCTCATCTAAGCATTTCATCGAGCATCTTGTGTGCATACTTCTCTAATCAGATTACCATGTTAAATCTTTGATTTTCAAGTCTTTCAAGATACAAGCTAATAACAAGACTAAGTAATACAATCATCAAACAATAACTAGCATTACGATTTTGAAATCCATAACTAATTCAAATTAAACAAGAGTTGCATATTATAATCTCTATTTTATCAACATTCGCTGCTAGCCATCAACTAGGGTTAGAGATCATACCTTAACTTCATCCTACAAGAAAAATGCCAAATCTCCTTTCTTTTTATTTACTCTTCCACATTTAGAAATTGACATCTGATTGTTGTTCTTCATTGTTTTTACTCTGCCCATCCAGCTGAATCAAAACCACATACACACTGTATGCGTTTTGTGTGCAGAACCGTGGGCTATGCCCACAATAGAGAGATGATAATGGCGGTGGAGGGAAGGGCATTGAGGGTCCAACGAAGACAATCACTGGATCGGGAGAAAGAGAGATCTGTGGAGAGATGATAATGGCGATGGTAAATGTGATAAGGATAAGAGGGGAGAAAGAGAGATCTGTTGATAAATGTGATAAGGACTAGGGTTTGAACTTCAAAAAAGTCTGAATCCGAAGACATATTCCAAACTATCTGAAATTTCGGATATCTGAACATTCGGATTCGAATTCAGATTAGGATAGCATTTTTGAGATTTTTCGGATATCCAAACTATCCGAAATATTAAATTTAATATATATATATATATATATATATATATATATAAAATAAAAGATTAAAGTCTGCAACCCTAATTCCTTTCTCATTTGCAGCCCCCAACTCCCTGCCTCTCTCATTCCCATCTCCAATCCTCAACAAGGACCACGACGGCACGAGTGCGAGACCACGAGAGTGACGAATCGAACACTCTACTCCATGCCCGTCACCACCTCGGGCTCCAGCAGTCGTCCGTCAACACCTGCGTCTCCAGCCGTCGTCCTTCAAGACCTCTGGCTCCTGCCCTCGTCCGTCACCACCCCTTCCACGGCTACCGCTGTTACTCCATTCTCCATGTCGATAAAAACCTTTGCTTGTTTATTTGTATTTTGAATAATTTGTATTTAGTTTGTTAGATTGGATAATTTGGTTTATTGAGATGTTATTGTAAGTTTAGTTTTAAAACAGTTTTTTTTTTCTCCCGGGTTTTCAGATATCCGATTCACTGTCCGATAATTTCAGATATCCGAAGTTTGGATACTCGAATTTTCGGATTCGAATTTGGATAGTAAAATCCAATATCCGAAAGGTCCGGATATCCGAAACTTCGGATATTGGTTTTGAACACCCTTAGTTCTAATGGTTGTTTCAAACTATAAGATGACACGCATAATTTTATTTTTTTTTATTTATGACACTGAATTGATGACATGCAAAAAGGAGAGTCATAAATCTTTCAGATTTTCAAAAATATGACATTTTTTTAATGACACGCGCATTTGCAAGTCATAAATCATCGCGCGTCCATATTGCGCATGTCATTAAAGGCATTTTTCTAGCTTCGGTCACTAAAACATGGACGTTGGTAGAACCCAAGCATTTTCGATCCGGCCGAGTGTTGAGGCTATGAGTATACGAAAATTGGGTGGGTGTTCGTCACATTCTTTACGGTACCGAAGCTAAAAAAAACAATAACAACAAAATTGGTATTCGGTCGGTTTTTATTACGTTCGTCATATTACCAGAACTAAAACAAAATCAGGTGATCGAATTCGGTCGTTTTCACTTAACAACACAACCACACCAAATTTAATGTTGAAAGACAACCATTCTCACATATAAGAAAACATAAGTAACAAATTTAAAAAAAAAGAACAAAAAAGCAAATTAAAAAAAAAGAACAAAAAAGAGACACTCAATGTTTGCACCATCAAAGATTTGAAGAACAAAAAAGAGACACTCAATGTTTGCACCATCAAAGATTTGAACTTGGGTCCAATAGAAACCAATCAATTAACCTTATCAACACAACCATCCAACCAACACAAAATTTACGCAAAGAGACAAAACCTTTATAATATATACAAAAACAAAATTAGAATACTTTATGGCACCAAAGTTCTTATTTATACTAATTAGATAATTTATAATGAAAAAATGGGTTAAATTCATAATAAAGGAAAATGTAGGTTTGTTAGTTATAATAAGAAAAAATAACGAAAATTTGTTAAAATTCAGAATTATAATAAGCTAAAATCAATGAACAAAAAATATAATTTATATTAAAAAAACATAAAACAATAAATACATAATTCATAGAATAATTAGTTACCAAAAATAAGACAAACCATTTGTACTAAACTAAAACCTATGATTAAAGTAAATCATATAACAAAAGAAAATTTGTGATTGGTTGCTTTTATTTCTCACACTTCTCGCAATAAAAAACACTTTTGAAATGATCATAATCATATATATATATATATATATATATATATATATATATATATATATATATATATATAGGGTGGAGTTATCATAAGAAGTGAAGTGTGTCTAAAAAGGGTAAGAAGTTATCTAGTGCATTAGATTTAGTGATCTGATGGTCTAGATAGAAAGTGTGTTTTTTAGGCGGTGCGTTTTATTTTAATACCTGTTTTATAACACTCCAGGGGTATTATCGTCAAGTGTATTATATTTTATATGGAAACATTATCAATCTATAATTATCATTTTTAATCCAAATTTAAAACACACCATCAAGAACATAACAAGATATATAACAATGTGTTTTAATAAGAAATAATCAAAATAAAAAAAACACCAGATTTTAATCAAAATTTAAAGCACAACACCAAGAACGTCAAGAATATCGAGAACAAAAACACACTTTATTAACAAAAACACACTAATTTTTTATTACTAATCAACCACTGAATTGAAACCCCGATCGGAACCCACACCTCCTCTGCCACCACGAACAAAGATGCTACTGTCGTCGCCGCCCCCTGCATTTGGTTTTCTGCCGACACCGATGTTTGATTGGCCGGAGAAGAAATACAAGCTATGCCGGAATAATTATGAACCATGATATCTGGACCTAAAAACCCTAGCCGATGGCAATCGCGTCAACGACCACTACGGGTCAATAATCTCTTAGGTCCAGCGATGGCTTTAGGGAGACAAAGACGCTACTGCCGCCGTCCCTACATTTGGTTTTCTGCCGACACCGATGCTTGATTGGCCTGAGAAGAAATACAAGCTATGCCGACACCGATGCTTAATTTGGCTTACAATGCCTGCCATCGGAAAACTTACCCAAGTCGGCAAATACGATATCTGGACATGAAAACCCTAGCCGGTGGCGATCGCGTCAACGACCACCACGGGTCAATAATCTCTCAGGTCCGGCGATGGCTTTAGGGAGGCGATGTCGTTCCAAAAATGGTGGCGGCGTGTTATGTTGCCGTGAATATGAAATAGGTCACAAGGAAGGAGGCAATAAAAATATGGAAGTTATCACTAATTACAATAATTCCAAAAATATTAAAAAAATATATGGACGATCATACCCCTATGTGTGTTATTTGTTCCAATGGTCTTAATCACTTCCTACACTTCTTAGAAAATGTTAACTTCTTATTCTAACCATGCTACATATATATATATATATACAACCATATCACATGGGTTTTTTAATGCCTATCACATGGATGCTGTCCTTTCATGTCAATTTTTGTCAAGACTTTTATAATTCTTTCTTTTAATATTTTATTGTTCTTCTATACCAAAATGCCATTTCAATGCATTTGGACATTTAGAACTTCCTAATAACGGATTTCTTACATTAAAGTTAGGAAAAGAGTATTTTTGAAATCTTTCTTTTTCATTGAAGATTTTTGTGTGTTGTTCTATCTTTTGAGGCTTAACTTCCTCTATTTTATCAATTTTTTCTGAGACATCCTTAATAATCTTTGCGACTTTAGTCTCTAGATTTTCATTGGTAAATAATTTTTCTACTTTATTAACTAGATCTCTAATTAATTCTTCTAGCTTTAGAAGAGAACTCATGTTGTGGTTATAAGAGTTTTTCTTGCTTTAAGCCTAAAGATTTTCTTTTTAGTAGTAACTATTTCTTGTTTGAAAAATCTTATATTTTGTACTTTTGTGTTATCTTTTAACATAAAATCATATTTAGTTTGGTAGATTCTGCCTTTATTTATCAGAATTTCATTTTCTTCAAAGTTAATTGCATCATCTAGAGCTTTAACTGCTTCTATGATTGGTGTTAGAGACATTATATTCCTATAACCTCTCTGAGAATTTCTCCATGCTTATCTATTCTTTCCGACATAGATCGTATTAATTGTACTTCTGTAGAAGTAGAAGCCGGTTCTCTAATTCTTAGAGTGTGTCCAGAAAAGCTATGTCTAGGTCTAGACTCTAAAATTTGTTTATTTCGAGCTATGTTAATTGTCCAATTTTCTTGAAGTTGTGAAGGTTCAGCGAATTTACTTTCTTCAACTGTTCCTATATCTGAGAATATATCTTCGAATGTTATACTCTCTTTTTCTTTATACTCTATCGAATGAATACTGTTGGTAATAGCATGCGATATTAAATAATTAATCATAAATACTTTATTTCATGGTTCCATAAGATCAGTTCTTTCACACTGATGTATGAAACGAAGAGTTTTATCGAAATCTTTTGAATAAAAGCAAATTTAAGATATACAGTAAACATAAATTTACCATAAGCTAAATTTCTTTGTACTGCCCCTAAGAGAGCATCTTGTCTGTTAATGATTCTATTATCAACAACAGCCATTTTAATAGGAAAATTAATTCCATCTCTGAACTGTGCTTTTAGTAGGATTTTTACTGCTCCTATGTGCACCATATTCATTGATTTTCTTAATTCATGTTTAATAGTCAAAAGTCTTTTTGCTATTTCTCCTCTTGTTAAGAGTGGCAAAAATACTTTTCCTGATGTATCCTTTATGTCTACTGAAAATTCTTCAATATTAAAGCAGTAAAGGATTTTATTTTTTCTTGAAAAGGCCTTTAAAACTAGGCTTTGTAAACTATTAGGTTGATTAAATACCTGTCTATTATCAAGCTTGAACTTAAGCTTACTTATTTTTTTAATTGGTCAGAATCAATCATATAATCTGACTGAAAACCTTTTTCATTTTCACTAAAGTTGATAACTTTAGTATTTTGTTCGTATGATTCTTTAGAATCATCTTCAATTAGAAAATTTTATTTTCTATTTTAACTAAGCCTAAGGCTTAGTATTTAATTTTAACTGAGCCCAAGGCTCTAATATTAATTTTTAAAAATTTGAGCACAAGGCTCTAATACCAGAAGTGCGGATATCTTGTTTTCATGATTTTTGAATTTTTATTTCAAAGATTATAGTTTTTTGATTTAAGGAAAAATGAGTAAAAATCATTGAAGTATAATAGTTATGAGATAGATATACCTTAGATCTCCAACCGTTGTGAAGGGTGACCAATCCAATTATTACTTTCCTATGGCCTCTTTGTAACATTTCAGATTTTCCAAACCCGTATTTGTTTACGTTTAACCCGACTGGAAATATTTTAGATCTTTAGTATTAATCAAAAACAAATATTTATAAGTATTTAGGTTGTTAAATGTTCATTTATTACCCTTGGACTTTAGATAATGTTCATTTCCTATTTAAATCCATAACAAATTCAATAAATGACCAAACATTAAACCACAAGGACCAATATCGTCAAAAATCAAACCTGCCCCTCTTGGACACCCGGAGTGCCGTGTGGCCGACTCCCTCACCACCATCGTGCGGCGCGGTGGCATCACTGTGCAGAATCTGAGTTCGTTTTCGTTCGTTAGCTCGTTGATGGCATGAAATCGTTTATTTTAGGCACGTTTGAGTCAATTAAGGAACAAGTAATCATAATATAACTAAAATACATGTTCATATACTTAATCCCTTGTACAAGAACGAAATCTACTGACTTTATTATTGATTTGATCATTAAAACTCGATTCGGTTTTCTAAACGGGCCAAAAAGCCCAAAATTAGTTCGTTATTGCTTTTCCTATATAAACACACCATAATTCCCTGTTGTAAACTTTAATCTAACCCCAATACACCTCCTCCAGCCGTCACCTACCTCTGGTCATCCTCAAACCCTTCAGGTTTTGCATATTTGTTAAAGATACAAGACTTGATCGCTGACCTTGCTTGCTTTAGGACCTTTGACTTCCGTTTCTCACTGATCCTTTCACTTTCTGGGTAAGTTGTAAACTGTAAAATCGTTCATACATATTCCCTAGTCAATAACCTTCAATTATTTTCTGAGATTGAAGGGTATTGACTGGTCAATTCGTTTAAAACCTGATAAAGGGTAAAACAGTCAACAACTTTGACTTATCGTTTTCTCACACTTCTGGTCGGATTCAACATACGGTCCAGAAGACTTTTATTCTCGTAACTAAATTTTAAGGCTACTGACCAAAACCCGACTTCCGACTCGCTGTTCAGATTCTGGTCAGTACCAGCTCGCTTAAACGTTTAATTCAACATAACTAGACTTCTACTCATCCGTTTGGATTGATTCCAGCAGAATTAAGTTCGTTTTTATTTATGGTTTCATATCATAAAGTTTCAGGTTCTGATCATTAATCTCGTTTGATGCGTAGCGGACGATTCGTTTATTCGTTAACTCGTTTATCGTATTTATTAACCATTTGCCTTCCATTTAAGGTGAGTTTTATCATTCCCCTATTTTACTTGATTTTCACAAACATTTTGGGTATATATGCATATATCATACTATACATACATATCTATATATACATACATATCAAAAATAGCAAACGTGTAATTGTGTGTGATTAATCAAATCTACTTATGTGCTTATTTGTCTTTGTATGCGATCGTTTGACATAAAATAGAGATCCAGAATGAAGAAATCGATCTAATAAGTCTAGACGAATTCCGATTAGTCTGGTCAAAAGCTAGGGCTCTTAGCCCAGAAGACTTCGAAGTCGAAAATATATACACAGAGGACAAGACAACAAAAAGTCTATATAAATTCTGTCCAGGATCTGATCCTCATTTAGTTTCTCTAGCATTTTCTGCTGGACTAATTAAATGTATATATCCGTCTGCTAATTTACAAGAAATCAATTTGTTTATAGAAGGCATGAAGAAGGCTATAAAAACCTTCAGAAAAAAGATTGCAGCAGCCAAAGATGCCAACATCTATATTGAATGCACCTCTGCATTACCAGATTGGTATCAAGGAAAAAGTTTTCCCTCGTTACATTTATTAGAGGTTGGCTTAGCTAAAACAAGAAATTTCCAACCTTCCAAAGTCATGGAAGAAAAAGAAGACATCAGCAATTGGGTCTCCATTAGAGTTAATGGGTATAAAAAATCTTAAAAACTCTTCAGCAAATTAAGGTTGGAAGTTTTAAGAAAATTAATTAATGCAGCCAAAACTGCATAATTACTAAGCGGAACCCCCTGCCCATTCATGAAAAACATGCATAGTGATTTCTCCACCATTTGAAAGAAGATCATAAAATAAAATACAAATCCAGAATGAAGAAATCGATCTAATAAGTCTAGACGAATTCCGATCAGTCTGGTTAAAAGCTAGGGCTCTTAGCCCAAAAGACTTCGAAGTCGAAAACTTATACACAGAGGACAATATAATAAAAAGTCTATATAACTTCTGTCCAGGATCTGATCCTTATTTAGTTTCTCTAGCATTTTCTGCTGGACTAATTAAATGTATATATCCCTCTGCTAATTTACAAGAAATCATATATATATAGGGTTAGTATCATTTCAGAACTCCAAAAAAGTTAAGAACTTCTAGAAACTCATAACAACCAAACATTTTTTTAATTTTTTTTCATATATTAGCATTGCTTGAGACTAGTTTTACCATATTTTATATATAAATTTTTTATTATTACATATATAAATCACATGTTTACATATGTGTAAAATTTATGTAATAACAAACTTATATATATGTAAAAAAAATTTAGATATGTGTGAAAACTAATTTTCATAATTGTAATCGTAAATGTAGATATAAAAAGTGATAAAACTGCAATTAAATAACATTAGCATACAAATTTTTTATATATAAAACGCTAGTTATTAAGAGTTCCTTCAAATTCTTAAATAGTTTAAGAGTTCTGTAATGATACTCATCCTCTCTCTCTCTCTATGTATGTATGTATGTATGTATTTATGTATGTATGTATGTATGTATGTATGTTGTTGATCGCCATACCATTCATTACCAACATACCATTCACGACTGGTGTCGATAACAGTGATATTATTTTTCTTAATTAATCTTGTGCCCGATGTGTCAAACCATTTGCAACGGAACAATACAATTGAGTAACCATTTATATAGTTCAACTCTATGATCTCCTGTAATTGACCATAAATTTGCCATCTTCTCCTATTGAAACAACACCACTGTTCTGAGTAGTGCGGTCGACTTCACGACTATGAATCGCAAATCTAACACCATTAACTTTGCAAGCAGCGTAAGAATATGCGTTCAACGGACCATGTGCCAATGCCCTTAATTCTTGGGTATAGTCTGGAGACATGGATCATAAGGATTTATTTGCCTTATATTTAAACCATGTGGAAAATTCTTTTTTTCATACTACCGTCGGGGAAATCGGATTCAAATTTGCTGGATGAAGGATAAAAAGTTCAAATATATTTATCACAATATTTAAAATAAAAAATACAACAAAACTTATGATTTATAGTCTTCAAGCTTATCACAAGTTTCTGCACAAACCATTGTAATGATTTCGTGGCTTTCATACAAAGTACGTAGTTTGATTGTTTATGCTGAAATTGGTTGACATTGTGATGAAAACACATGGAAATGCCTCTTTGGGATGCTACCATCTTCATTTCTATCGGGGCGGCTAAATTTGGTTCGCATAGAGCAGAATGTTAGTGCTTCATCTGCAACATAACCCTCAGCTATGAGCCTTCAAGTTTTGCTTTGTTTCTAACATACACCTTTAGTTTTTTTTTCATATGTCTTTCAAAAGAATACATCCATCTCATATACACAGGAACACCAAGAATGGCTTTTTCAGGTAAATGTAGAACAAGATTAACCATTATGTCAAAAAGTGTAGGAGGATATATCAATTCCAAATTGCATAATATCTTTATTACATCCTTTTATACTTTTTGTATGTCCTTCACTTTTAATGATCGTGCACAAATTATTTTAAAAAAGGTGCACATGTCAGTGATTGCGGATGAAACATCCAAAGGTAGTCCCACTCAGACCCCTACTGGTAGCAATCGTTGCATGAGGATGTGATAAATATGAGACTTTAACCCGACTATATTTAAATTATTAGAAAGAACCTTATTTCTAAAGTTCGATCCAAAACCATCGGGTAGTCTAACTCCTCTAATGAAGTGACAAAAAGGTTCTCGGTCAGCAGGTTTGAAAGAGTAAGGAGCACGTGGCTGGTTTGACTTGTTGTTTTTCTATATTAGCCGTTGATGTTTTCGAATATATATATTTTCCAAGTCTTCTCTTGCTTTGTATGTGTCTTTCGATTTGTCATTCATCAACAAAGTACCTAACAAGCTCTCCCAAACATATTTTGTTTGGCCAAAAATGCGACTTACGAAATCAAAAGAGCGAAACCCGTTAAATATATTATGGTCAAGAAAATAAATTGGGCGAGAAATCTGGATACGATACGAGAGCTTCGGTGTACGCATTTAACTTCAATGGGGAGGAGATCTTCAAGAATATTTATGTTAGGCTATAAATAGGATTTCATTTGTTAGTTTGTGTGTGTATTTTGTATAGTGTGTATCATCCACCCAAGGGGAGCTCACATTGGGTGGGGTCAGTTCATTTATTATATTTTAATATTTTTCAACCGATAACGAGATTGTTTATTATTATATTATCCGATTATTATTTACTTGATCGTTTGATTTACCGAACCCGTCTAGACCGTTTATCAAAAACAAATTCATTCGTTTGTCGATTCTGGTGTCGGGACCTACAAATGGTATTAGAGTGGGTCGAATCAACTGATTCAACTTTGTTTTTGATATTCGGGTTCTAATTCAGTGATTACCCAAACCGAGACGTTAATTTCTTGAAGACCTGTTGAAGTTTTGAAGATAAAGTTTGAAGATCTGGGAAATAAAGTTGGAAATAATCGTGCTAGAAGTTCCTCTTTGTAGATCCGGCGTTTTGAAACCTACAAGTGGTTGGATGCGGCTCCATCATACGCCAAAATTCCGCCTAGCCTAGGGTTTTTCTCCGGTGACGATTTCAGAGATTGGAGATGCACACATCAAATATTCAGTTTGTATCTAGTGAGTGTTGGTTATCAATAATTGTTGTGTGAGGTCGGTATTCCGGTTCAGGTGATTGTTTAGTTTGGCTGATTCGGGCAATAAGCTTTGATATTAAGTTTGTATCTAGTGAGTGTTGGTTATCACTAATTGTTGTGTGAGGTCGGTATTCCAGTGAATGGTGAGCCAGAGGCAGCGGTTGTGGCAGCAGATCGGGTTTTATAATCTGAGGGTCTCGTGTGGTGATGACCTGTTAGGTGATTGTTTAGTTTGGCTGATTCGGACAATAAGCTGTTGGGTTGTTGTCAATTACAAACATGTCTTCGATTTTAGCCAGAATTGGATGCTTGTGCTGATGTTTTCAGAATTGGATGGTTGTGCCAATGTTTTCAGATCAGTTGGAGTCACCGGTGACTCTTGGCGGCGGCTCGTAGTGAGTATTATAACGGTTTTCCCCTTAGTGATTCGTGGTGGAGACCGTGGTTATCGTGGTGGAATGAGAGAGGAGTGACGGTGATTGAGACCCGGGGTCTCGTTTTTCCAGCAAAGGGTGGCCGATCACCGGTGGTCTAGAGATGGTGGTGTAACACCCGTTAATTTCCGGTTTAAAGATTTAAAGCATGTAAAGTATGTATAATTCTCGGGATTTAACCGACCTTTCCCCGAAGCCCTCTCGTCATCCCGGTACGTTAAAGCATTTAACTTTACTTCCAAGATGCCATATACTTCAATTTGGAGGGGCTAGAAAGAAACTTATTATATTATAACATAAAAAAAACCCTAACCCTTTGTTTCTTGTGGTCCGATCGGCGCAACCAAGCAGCCCCACCCCCCTTTGTTCTTCGACTTTTGAACAATTCAAAGGCAACTAGAAGTGGTTCAAGGTATGTATTACAATCCCCAACACACCCTTCATCCAATCCTAGTCGTTTCGATGCTCAATTTTGCCTATTCGTTTCGTATGACAGTTTTCGGCTAGGGTTCAATTGACCTGCTTCCCGTGGATAAAATTTGGGGCTTCTGGTGTAGAAAGATTCCCAGGTATGACATTTACATCATATTAAAATTTCGGGGTCATTGAAGGTGTTTAGGTCGGTCAATTGATTTTAGTTTGAAAACTAGGGTTTATCGAGTGTAGAATCGTTAATTGTTGAGTTTGATGCGTTAATCGATTGAATTTCCAACCGAATCAGTTTTCATAGCCCTAGAGGGATTTAAGGGCTGTGGGAAAATTATTTTTTTAGTACTCGGGGCTGATTTGGTTGGTGATTAGTCAATCGAGTCGGTTGTGCGCGAATTGTTGTTTAAACGTTAATTTAAGTGTTGTGTAAAGGAACCGCCAACCTTATCAACTCGGGTGACATAATTATGATACATGAAAAGTTTAAAAGGGGAATTTGGTCTATAAGGGGCTGATTTGCTTGGCAATTGAATTAAGGATTTATTACGCGCGTATTCGACTCGATTGGTGCGCAAACGGGTGAATTGTGCAACATGGTTAGCCCCGACCATGATCGTAGGGTGGGATTGGTTAATTGAAAGGTTTTAGGGGCTGAGATAAAGTAAAATGAGTATGGGCTAGGCCTCGGGTCAAAACAATTGGGTTTGGACGGTCCGTTAGTCGAGGGTGTTATTACAGGCTAGTTAGTAATGCGTTGTGTACAAATTACAGGCTCTTACTTGTGAGTGTGCACTTAGAGATTCTCTAGCTCGTTGCTGGTATTTGGTTGACTTCAGTTGAGTTCATGATGCCCCCCTTTTTAACTCTTTTTAAGTTTTGGGCTAGCATGCACACCTAATCGATTTTGCTTGAAGAAACATTTAAACTGTTTTATATAGGCTTGCTCGTATATGGTAGGCCTTGGGATGTTATACTATGTATGTATATACTATTGTATGGCCAATATTTGGCGATGTTAGTAGTCGTTATCAACTACGGATGTTACGTATGCCTACTTTGTGTTTACATACGTTGATGAGATGTTACGTGTTTGAGGTGTACGTTTGCTCGACCCTGATGTTATTACTTGGATGTTATATATATATATATATATATATATATAGGGATGCACTTATAAAGATGTTTTTATGTAGGTTTGTATATGTATATATATACATAAGGATGATTATTTATCGAAGATGATGGCCTAACTGATGTATCCCTTTTATAGTTTAAAACCTTTGGGAATGACTATTATGATTATTATTATTGATGTTATTTATTAAAACTTGAACTCACTCAGCTCAAGCTGACTTTGTGTGCATGTTAGTGTGAGTTTCAGGTTAGGAGGTGGATGCATTACCACTTGGACGTGCACGAAGCTACTTGGACGGTGGAGAGCATGCTTAGTCGGATGTTTCAATAATAATAAACGTTTTCTTTTTAACATTTATTTAAATACATTTAAATTGGTTTTGGGCATAATTTCCCGGGTTTTTGGAGCTTATTTTATTATTTATGTTTTCCGCTGAATTATACTCTGAATTGGTTGTTTTAATGGAATGAACTATTTTCAAGTTTAAATATTTTTATAAGTGTTTTGTATGAATACCAACTGTAGGGTTCCCGGGGTTCGGGGCCTTACAAGTTGGTATCAGAGCCATGGTTCGAGGGATCCGAGCATCCCCGAATGCTTGGACTCGAACTGTAAGAAAAGAGACCAGTATGCCCACCGCGAGTAGCTGCACGCCAAGAGGTAACCTTAAATTATTTAGTCATCCCTTTGAATTTAAATGTTTCTAGTATTTGATTAACTGTTTAAGTGTTAGATAGAAGGCTAATGTGGTTAGGGGCAGGGGTGATTAAAACGGGCGGGTAAAGTAAACGACTAATTACACTTGATCAACGTCATTAGCAGTTTACCCTTACCTTACATGTTCTAAATGCCACTTGTACTTGACCGTGTTAAAATTCTGTCTCTGTAGGGATAAGTCATGGTTAACACTCGAGCAGCTAAGAGAGGCCGTCCTAGTGTACGTGGTCATGGTCGTAAGCCACGTGCCGAAGCCGAGAGTGAAATCCCTACTTCCTAGCAGGAAGAAAACCCGATTCATGAGGAGGGGGATAGCCCCGCCTTAGATTCTGCTATGCGCGTGGCAATCGCGGATGAGGTTTACCAGGTGCTCCATAGCGCCATTCCCGAGATCGTTGCTGAGGCCGTTAGGGCCATGGAGGAGTCATTGGTTGGTAAGAGTTTGGATAAGGGAAGGAAGAGTAAGGAGGTGCAAGTCGAAGAGGAAGAGGAGGTGTATGTGCCGAGTGGGGATGAAGACGAAGTGCGGACTGTTAGTGTATCTACTCGGGGTTGCTCATATGGTGACTTTAAGAAGTGTGACCCCCCTTCTTTTGATGGTACTAAGGATGCGTTGGCAGCACATCAGTGGGTGAGGGAGATGGAGGCGGTTCTGAGAGTCAGTAAATGTAAGGGGGATGACATGGTGACTTATGCTACTGCCTCTTTTCGTTTTGAGGCACTGTGTTGGTGGGACAACTTGGCACAGGCTATGGGTGATCGTTTGATCAGGAGGATGACATGGGAAGAGCTGAAGAAGTTGGTTCTCGATCAGTTTTATCCTCCGCATGAATTGGATAAGATGGAACAGGAATTCTTGACCTTGGAGGCGGGTAGTTTGACGCATCGGGAGTATACCACAAAGTTTAACCAGATGGCTAGCTTATGTCCCGATTTAGTTACTCCTGAAGCCAAGAGAATTAAAAAGTATGTGAAGGGGCTTCCGGCAGATATTCGTAGGGGTGTGGTGACCACCGACATGAAATCTTTTCACTTGGTGGTTACCTTAGCTGGTATATTGTATGATCAGAGGGAGAAGTTACCGTTAACCGAGACTAGGAAGACTTGGAACACTAATTCGTATGGTAAGCGGCCCGGGAGAAGCAATTTTAATTCGTTTGAGAAAAGGGTGAAGACTAAGACTTCTGAGTTTAAGAGGGATGCGGCGTTCGGTAATTGCAAGAAGTGTGGGAAACCGCACAAGGGGGAATCTAAGAGTGGGTCTGGCTCCTGTTTTCGTTGTGATAAGGTGGGACACCCCCATTTCAAGTGTCCGACATTGACTTGTTTTCGCTGTAAGGGTTCCGGTCACTTTGTATCAAACTATCCTACCAGTAAGGCGGGGGGGTCCGGTCAGGGGACTTCCTCGAGGGGGAAGATGGAAGAGAAGCCAAAGGCCAGGTAGAGGGCCTTCAACATCTCCTAGAGGGGGCGAAGGATGATGCGGATGTTGTTTCAGGTACTTTTCCTTATTTAGCTTTTATTCCACAGTTATAATTTCTTATTCCTTTGGAATCGTATGTGATGATCATGTAGCTAAGTAGTAGTATAATATTATCCCAGGTACCTTTTTACTTAATGAATTACAGGCGTCAGTCTTATTTGATTCGGGCGCCAGTAGAAGTTTTGTGTCTACCGCTTTCTGTTCCACGTTGAATAAATCACCCGAGCGCGTAGTCGATGTGTTTGAGGTTGAGGTCGCCGTAGGAAATCCGTTTCCGTGTCTAGGGCTATTCAGGGTTGTTCCATCGAGTTGTCTGGGTATAAATTTCCGGTGCGGTTGTATTTGATGCCGCTTGGTTGTTTCGATGTGGTGCTCGGGATGGATTGGCTCGCGATTGTTGACATTCAGATCATTTGTGGTCAGAAACTTGTTCGTCTAAGGGCCCCAGATGGGACCCAAATTACGGTCTTCGGTGACCGGAATGGTGCGACGCCACATATCATATCTATGCTTAAGGCGGGAAGGTTGATGTAGCGGGGTTGCGGGGCGTATCTGGTGTATGCTATAAATATGAAAACAGAGGTGGCTACCATCGGTGATGTTCCTATCGTTCGGGATTTCCCGGATGTATTTCCAGATGATTTATCAGATGTGCCACCAGACCGTGAGGTCGAGTTCCAGATAGACCTTGTGCCGGGCGCAAAACCCGTTGCTCGAGCCCCTTATCGTCTAGCACCGAATGAGATGAAAGAACTTATGGCTCAGTTGGAAGACTTGCTCGACAAGGGCTTATTCGACCGAGCATCTCACCTTGGGGTGCCCCGGTCCTGTTCGTTAAGAAGAAGGACGGTAGCATGCGGATGTGCATTGCCTACCGTGAATTGAATAAGTTCACTGTTAAAAATCGGTACCCTCTCCCAAGGATCGACGACTTATTTGATCAGCTCCAAGGAGCTAGCTGGTTCTCGAAGATCTACCTTAGGTCCGGGTATCATCAGTAGAAAATTCGGGAGGAGGATATTCATAAGACTGCCTTGCGCACTCGTTATGGGCACTACGAATTTCTCGTGATGTCTTTCGGTTTGACCAACGCACCGGCTGCGTTCATGGATCTTATGAACCTGGTGTGTAGGCCGATGCTCGATCGTTCGGTTATTGTGTTCATCGACGACATTCTTGAGTATTCCAAAAGCGAATCCGATCACGCTGGTCATCTCACGGAAGTTTTGGAAGCTCTGCGAAAGAACAAGTTGTATGCGAAATATTCTAAGTGTTCCTTTTGGTTACGCGAAGTTCAATTCTTGGGTCATGTTATTAACCCGAGTGGTATTTTGGTTGACTCTGCAAAGGTGGAAACCGTAAACGAATTGGAATCTCCTAAGTCTCCATCCGAAATTCGTAGTTTTCTGGGCTTGGCGGGGTATTACCGCCACTTCATTCCCGACTTTTCGAAAATTGCTTCATCATTGACCAAGTTGACTAAGAAGAGTGTTAAGTTCGTTTAGGGTTCTGAGTAGGAGGAGGCTTTTCTCGAGTTGAAGAACAGGTTGACGCATGCCCTGATTTTAGCTTTACCCGATGGCACCGATGATCTGGTGGTTTATTCTGATGCCTCTTATCAGGGGCTTGGGTGTGTTCTGATGCAGCGAGGTCGAGTCATCGCTTATGCCTCATGGTTGTTAAAGCCTCATGTGGCGAATTATCCTACTCACGATTTGGAGCTGGCAGTGGTTGTGGCGTCATTATTTGTATGGTGTTCCTTGCGTTATCTATACCGATCATAAGAGCTTAAAGTATTTCTTCGAACAAAAGGAACTGAATATGAGTCAGCGTCGATGGTTGTAGTTGATTAAGGATTATGATCTGGAGATTATGTACCATCCCGGTAAGGCTAACGTGGTAGTCGACGCGTTGAGCCGGAAGGAGAGACCGAAACCTATTCGTGTGAAATCTTATCAGCTTATTCTTAAACCCGATATTTTGAAACAAATAGCCAACGTCCAGAATGAAGCTTTGCAGGTGGAATGGATTATGTCAGAACGTATTTGTGGTCAGGAAAAGTTGTTGGAAGACATCGGTGATGGGGTGAAGTATAAGGATAGGCGTTTATGGGTACCGAGGTATAGGGGATTCAGAGGTAAAATTTTGGATGAAGCAAACAAGTCGCGCTATTCCATTCACCCGGGTGCGATCAAGATGTTCCAAGACCTGAAAAAGAATTATTGGTGGCCCGCGATGAAGTTTGAGGTGGCTCAGTTTGTGAGTAAGTGTTTGACGTGTCTACAGGTTAAGGCCGAGCAGCAGAAGCCATTCGGGAAACTTCAACCATTGGAAATACCTGAGTGGAAATGGGAGCACCTTACGATGGATTTTGTGACTAAACTGCCTCATACTCCTAGGGGTAGGTATGACACCATTTGGGTAATCGTTGATAGATTGACCAAGAGCGCCCATTTCTTGCTGATTCGAGAAACATTTAATTCTGAGCAGCTGGCCGATGTGTTTATTCGTGAGATCATTTCTAGGCATGGGGTGCCGGTATCTATTGTTTCTGATAGGGATACACATTTTACCTCCAGGTTTTGGAAGAAATTTCATGAGGAAATGGGTACCAAACTCCTCATCAGTACTGCTTATCACCCGCAGATGGATGGTCAATCCGAGAGGACCATTCAGACCCTCAAGGATATGTTGCAAGCTTGTGTTATCGATTTTGGTGGTAGTTGGGATCGTCACTTACCGTTAGTCGAGTTCTCGTATAATAACAGTTATCACACCACGATTGGAATGCCACCGTTTAAGATGTTGTATGGTAGGAGGTGTAGGACTCCAGTTTGTTGGGGTTCCATTGGTCAGAAATAGCTGGGTAATTTGGAGGTGGTTGAGGCTACGACTGAGAAGCTCGATAAGATTAAGACTTTTATGAAGGTCGCTCAGGATCGTCAAAAGTCCTATGCGGATAAAAGGCGAAGACCTATTGTGTTTGAAGCTGGGGACCGGGTTATGTTGAAAGTTTTTCCTTATAAGGGTAGTATTCGTTTTCGTAAGAGGGGGAAGCTTAGTCCGAGGTTCATTGGTACGTTCCAAGTAGATTCTTCTTTTTTATCAATCAAAACCCCGTATATTGTCCCGTGTTGGCGAGGTAGCATATAGATTGGAGTTGCCCGATGAGCTCTCGGGAATTCATCCTACTTTCCACGTGTCCCATTTGAGGAAATGTTTAGCTAACGAGGAGGCCCATGTGCCTCTTGATGATATTAAGCTCGATAGAAAGTTGAACTACGTTGAAGAACCGGTTGCTATAATTGACCGTCAGGAAAGGCGTTTAAGGAATAAAGTGGTTAAGCAGGTGAAGGTGCAGTGGAGGCACCGTAGGGGTTTCGAGGCTACTTGGGAGTCCGAAGAAGAGATGATGAAACTATATCCGCAGTTGTTCCTGTCGCATTGGGATTCGGGGAGGAATCCCATTGTAAGGGGGGTGGACTTGTAACACCTGTTAATTTCCGGTTTAAAGATTTAAAGCATGTAAAGTATGTATAATTCTCGGGATTTAACCGACCTTTCCCCGAAGCCCTCTCGTCATCCCGGTACGTTAAAGCATTTAACATTACTTCCAAGATGCCATATACTTCAATTTGGAAGGGCTAGAATGAAACTTATTATATTATAACATAAAAAAAACCCTAACCCTTTGTTTCTTGTGGTCCGATCGGCGCAACCAAGCAGCCCCACCCCCCTTTGTTCTTCGACTTTTGAACAATTCCAAGGCAACTAGAAGTGGTTCAAGGTATGTATTACAATCCCCAACACTCCCTTCATCCAATCCTAGTCGTTTCGATGCTCAATTTTGCCTATTCGTTTCGTATGACAGTTTTCGGCTAGGGTTCAATTGACCCGCTTCCCGTGGATAAAAATTGGGGCTTCTGGTGTAGAAAGATTACCAGGTATGACATTTACATCATATTAAAATTTCGGGGTCATTGAAGGTGTTTAGGTCGGTCAATTGATTTTAGTTCGAAAACTAGGGTTTATCGAGTGTAGAATCGTTAATTGTTGAGTTTGATGCGTTAATCGATTGAATTTCCAACCGAATCAGTTTTCATAGCCATAGAGAGATTTAAGGGCTGTGGGAAAATTATTTTTTTAGTACTCGGGGCTGATTTGGTTGGTGATTAGTCAATCGAGTCGGTTGTGCGCGAATTGTTGTTTAAACGTTAATTTAAGTGTTGTGTAAAGGAACCGCCAACCTTATCAACTCGGGTGACATAATTATGATACATGAAAAGTTTAAAAGGGGAATTTGGTCTATAAGGGGCTGATTTTCTTGGCAATTGAATTAAGGATTTATTACGCGCGTATTCGACTCGATTGGTGCGCAAACGGGTGAATTGTGCATCATGGTTAGCCTCGACCATGATCGTAGGGTGGGATTGGTTAATTGAAAGGTATTAGGGGCTGAGGTAAAGTAAAATGAGTATGGGCTAGGCCTCGGGTCAAAACAATTGGGTTTGGACGGTCCGTTAGTCGAGTGTGTTATTACAGGCTAGTTAGTAATGCGTTGTGTACAAATTACAGGCTCTTACTTGTGAGTGTGCACTTAGAGATTCTCTAGCTCATTGCTGGTGTTTGGTTGACTTCAGGTGAGTTCATGATGCCCCCTTTTTAACTCTTTTTAAGTTTTGGGCTAGCATGCACACCTAATCGATTTTGCTTGATGAAACATTTAAACTGTTTTATATAGGCTTGCTCGTATATGGTAGGCCTTGGGGTGTTATAGTATGTATGTATATATTATTGTATGGCCAATATTTGGCGATGTTAGTAGTCGTTATCGACTACGGATGTTACGTATTCCTACTTTGTGTTTGCATACGTTGATGAGATGTTACGTGTTTGGGTTGTACGTTTGCTCGACCCTGATGTTATTACTTGGATGTTATATATATATATTTTTATATATAGGGATGCACTTATAAAGATGTTTATATGTAGGTTTGTATATTTATATATATACATAAGGATGATTATTAATCGAAGATGACGGCCTAACTGATGTATCCCTTTTATAGTTTAAAACCTTTGGGAATGACTATTATGATTGTTATTATTGATGTTATTTATTAAAACTTGAACTCACTCAGCTAAAGTTGACTTTGTGTGCATTTTATTGTGAGTTTCAGGTTAGGAGGTGGATGCATTACCGCTTGAATGTGCACGAAGCTACTTGGATTGAGAGCATGCTTAGTCAGATGTTTCAATAATAATAAACGTTTTTCTTTTTAACATTTATTTAAATTGGCTTTGGGCATAATTTCTTGGGTTTTGGGAGCTTATTTTATTATTTATGTTTTCCGCTGAATTATACTCTGAATTGGTTGTTTTAATGTAATGAACAATTTTCAAGTTTAAATATTTTTATAAGTGTTTTGTATGAATAACAACTGTAGGGTTCCCGGGGTTCGGGGCCTTACAGGTGGCGGATGTGGTGTGTACGATACGGGATAGGTGGTGAGAGGATTAAGAAAAAGAAGATGATAGAGATAATGGCCGGTCAGAGCTTGATTTTCTGACAGGGAGCCGGTCAACGGTGTTTATGTCGGCGGCTGTTTGCTTTGCTAGTAAGGTAAACTTTTCATGTTTGCTTCTAGCGTAAACTTCTCCATAGTGGTCCTAATTGGGCCTGTTCAATGCCCACCTGGGCCTGTGTTTGTATCTGAATTTGCATAGCATGATCCAACAACGTTTGGTCGGATTAAAATGGCTTGGGCCTTGTGCTTATTTTATATTCCACATTAGGCGTTATGTTGGGCTGCATATCTAACCAAAAGAAGACAAAATTGATCAAG
The DNA here is from genome assembly GCF_021521415.1 of Bidens hawaiensis. NCBI lineage: Eukaryota > Viridiplantae > Streptophyta > Magnoliopsida > Asterales > Asteraceae > Bidens > Bidens hawaiensis. The sequence goes on from NW_027491052.1 coordinate 3,467,175, forward strand.
GAAAATCAATATTAATCGGGTTTTTCTTCGAAAAAAAAATTGAATCATAAGTCTAGGGGGTGATTGTAATGCCAAAAATGCTACTTACGATATCAAAAAAACGAAACCCATTAAATATATTATGGTCAAACAAATAAAGTGGGCGAGAAATCCGGATACGAGACGAGAGCTTTGGTGCACGCACTTAACTTCAACGGGGAGGAGACCTTCTAGAATTTTTATGTTAGGCTATAAATAGGACTTCAATTGTTAGTTTGTGTTTGTGTTTTGTATGGTGTAAATCACCCACCCAAGGGAGCTCACCTTGGGTGGGGTGGGTTCGTTTATTATATATTTAATAATTTTCAACCGATAACGAGATCGTTTATTATTATATTATCCGTTTTTTATTTACTCGAACGTTTGATTTACCTCACCCATCTCGATCGTTTATCAAAAACAAAATCCATTCATTAGTCGGATCCGGTGTTGGGACCTACATTTTTCACCACATGCATAACATCAATATTGTGTTTTAGTTCGAGAGAGGACCAATAATCCATCTTGATGAATATTCTATGGTTGGTCCAATTCAACTATGATGCAGCACACTTTCTTTTCACACGTCCATGACTAGGATGTTTTCCTTTTCATGGAACACGATCGGAGAGACCTCTTAGTTCTTCTAATATCTGTTTATTATTCAACCGTACATTATGTCCTCTTGTCTCTTTTTTGCCATCAAATAATATATTTCCCCTCAATTTATGCTTGCTAGGCAAGATTCGTCTGTGACCAACATAAGCTATTTTATCGGTTGCACAACACGAGAGTGTGTTTATGTTACTAGTAGAGCGTGTTTTATAACCTTGCTCACTCCATCCAGACAAGCTACTTCGAGCAGGATAATCATTGATAGTCCATAATAATGTTGCACGCATCTTGAATATGGTGTTGGTTGATGCATATCTTATTTGGACTCCTTCAGCCCACATCATTTTCAATTCATCCACCAAAGGCCTTAAGAAAACATCAATGTCCTTTCCAAGTGATTAGGGCCGGGAATTAGCAAAGTCAACATGAAAGAAGTCTCTTTCATACATTGCCATGATGGTGTATTATACGTTGTCAACACTACCGGCCACATACTATAAGACAAATTCATGTTACCGAACAGATTAAAGTCGTTGGCAGCTAAACCCATGTGAAAATTCCTTGCATCACTTTTTGTGGTACTTTCTTTTCCTTTGTGTCTTTGTTAACCCATCTACTCTCATTACAAACAGGACAATTTTCATAGAAGCATTCTCCTTCTAAAACAGATCACAGTTATATTTGCAAACATGGATAGATTCATATCCTAACTTAATCTACGTAAACTTCTTAGTTTCATAGTGTGATGTTGGAACTTGATTTTCTTTGGAATGCATACTTTGAAAGCTCTAAAAGTTGCTCTAACGAGCTATGCGTCCATTTGTTGTTAACTTTAATATGCATCAACTTTGCTAGAAAGTTTAGGGATGACATCCAACTACAACTAGGATATAACTTGAAACTGAGCTCCTTAAACAATGCATCAAATTTTGATCTAAATGATTTGCATCCATTTTTTTTATAAATCATTTTTTTTAAAGAAAGTTAAAATAAAAATTATATTACCTATAGTAACAACATGTTTCCTCACTATAAGTGAATCGTCCTTTTAAGTTTTTTAATGTATAAAATCAGTATTTTAATGTAAATCAAAATAAAAATTAATTTACCTATAGTGAAAATGTGTCCTCATGATAATTTAATCGTCCCTTTTAAGTTTCTTTTAAGTTATAAATCACTATTGTGATGAAAAATAACATCAAAATTAATTTACCTGTATTCAAAGTGTGTCCTCACTATACGTGAATCGTCCTTTTCAAGTTTTTTTATTTATAAATTAGTAATTTTATGAAAATCAAAATAAAAAATAATTTACCTACAGCAACAACGTGTCCTCACTATAAGTGAATATTCTTTTTTCAAGTTTATTATTTAAAAGTATTGTTAAAGAAAAAGAAAATACAAATTAGTTTACCTATAGCAACAACATGTCCTCACTATAGAGCTTCACAAACAAATTGTTGCCAAACTTCTATATTGAGGACATGTTGTCGCTACAAGTTAACTAATAGCGACGACTTCTGTTCTCAGTATAGGTGTCCTCGCTATAGGGTAAAATTCTTGTAGTGATATGTCGTTTCTATTACAAAGACCATATAGAGACTCACCCTTTACTTTTAACTTTCAAAGCAGAAGCCGTCAGGATACAATCCACATATCACAATGTGCCCAATATATAGAACTCCTTGTTAAACCTGCAATACCACACCAAAGGCCCACTAAACCCTAGACTTCCTTGGAAACTGCGCATGCATAACCAAAACACTTGATCACTCGATTGAAGAATTACTCTTCTATCGAAAAAGTTCTTAGATAGAGGAATTCGGTCTTGCAATATCTCTATACAAAGCACAAACATTTAATGGTATCCACCTAAACCAATAGAACTCCTAATTAACTTACATGTGAATCCCTCAAGCCTTCAAATAGCTTCAATATGTAACATTAATTTTAATGATTTGACTGAAAAATGCCATAAGCGTTCTTGTTTCACTTCCATCTGTCTTCATTATCCAAGTAGTTAAAACGCCTGACCAAACTTTCAAGATCTTCAAGAACCAATTTTGCCTCAAACACAAGGTTTTTAACCCTTCAAAAGGAAGGCAATAACAAAGCTATGTAAAAAGACAAACTTGTTTTTCTATTAAAATGTTTTTGGTACCTTAAGACGTGTAACAAGCTATGTAAAAAGATAAAAACGCACGAATTCACACTGTTAGGTCCCGTTTTGTTTATTAAGTCTTTTGTATTGGTTTGTATGTAACGGGCTTATCATGTTCCTTTTTGTAAACAATCTTGGGCCCAAGGCCATTTGTAAACAAGCCCATTGGGCTATATGATATAAAACACTTCTCATGCATGCTTCCCTATAAATAGGAAGCATGCCATGAGAAGAACAAGCCTTTTGTCAATTGTTCTCTTTAATTTCTCTCTTCCTCTCTCTCACTCTCACTTCTCTCCAACTGGAAATAAACATCTCAAGATCCGAGACCAAAGGTGATTCAGTGTGATATTCCACTAGCACCGGGTTTGGTTGATCCAAGAATAGTTGTTAGATCCATCCGCGTTGGGACCTACAATTGGTATCAGCCTGGAAGGCCTGTCAATAGTATTTGGTACTTGGACAGTAGCTGCACCTGACATATGACAGGAGATGAGTCCCTGCTGTTTGATGTGAAACCATTCGATGGCGGACATGTCTCCTTTGCTGGTGACGTAGGAGGAGAAATCACGAAACAAGGAAAGGTCTCAAACGGTAGTTTGACCTTTGATGAAATCAATCTTGTGGAAGAACTCAACCACAATCTGCTCAGTGTCTCCCAAATTTGTGATAAGCATTTCTCAACTCTCTTTATAGAAAATGAGTGTGTTATTCTCAAACCAGGTTTCAAAGTCCCTGAAGAGTGGATTTTATTGCGTACTCCGAGGCACAATGATGCTTAGATACTGCACATGAGAAGCAATTATTCTATGAGAACTGCTTCTTGTTTACTGTCCAAGGCCTCGGAGAATGACTCATCCCTATGGCATCGATGATTGGGTCACGTCAACTTTAAAAACTTAAATAAATTGGTTAAAGGTGACCACGTTAGGAGTTTTCCTGTAAAATCCTTTCATTGTGTTGAAAAATGTTTATCTTGTTCCAAATGCAAACAACACAAACTCCCTCACAAACCCAAGACTGTCAATTCCATAAACTCCACTCTTCAACTGTTACATATGGATCTTTTCGGTCCAATCCAACCATTGAAAAAAGGTCGAAAAGCCTATTGCCTGGTTATTACTGATGATTTCTCGCGTTTCAGTTGGACTTTTCTGCTAGGGCATAAGGATGAGACATCTCAGTTTCTGCTCAGGTTCATTGTGTTGGTTGAAAATTAAACGGAGAAAAGAGTCAAGTGCATCAGAAGTGAAAACGGAGAAGAATTCTGCAACAAGGTGGTGAATGAGTTCTGTCACAACAAGGGAATCATTCGTCAATTCAGTGCACCTTACATTCCTGAACAAAATGGGATAGATGAAAGCCGAAACCGTACACTGGTAGAAGCTGCAAGAACAATGCTGTCATATTCAAAACTTCCATTGATTTTTTGGGGTGAAGCCATCAACGCTGCCTGCTTTACCCAGAACCGTGTGCTTCTGAACAAGAGATTGAGCAAGACTCCCTATGAAGTATTTTATGGAACGAAGCCAAGGTTTAACTTCTTCAGAACGCTTGGATGTCCTTGTGTAGTGCTCCAAACAAATGCCACTTCAACTTCCAAGTTTGCTGAGAAGGCGGATGGGTGCTACTTTGTAGGCTACTTAGCGGACAAAAGTTCTTATCGTGTTTACAACAAGAAGACTAGAGTGATCTTGGAATCGTTCAACATTGATTGGCAAGAATTAAACCCTATAGATGCTCACAACGGTCCAAACTGGATGTTCAATTATGAAAGTTTGTTCAAGCAATTTCGAGGAATGTACATAACACCAGTTGTACCACCAGTTTCCCCTGTTGTTTCGGTTCCTGCTCAACCTGAGAATGATCAGTCAGTTTTAATGCAAGCTGTGTTAAGAGTTCTGGAAGACATTCAAGTAGATGTTTCTGCTCCTGTACTCAATGCTCCACTTGTGGCTAATCAACCAGCCAAGGTAAATGACGTACAGCCAGCCTCAGACACTACTGAAATGCCCACTATCGAAGACACCACAGATTCAGATACCGATTCATACGTGTCCGCTGATAATGTGGAGCTTGTTCAGACCGTTCAAGTTGAAATTCCTCTAGCTGAACCAAGTGTGGTGGAATCTATTCCCACACCTCCCTCAGAAGAAGCAAATCAAGGTGTAGCTAAGGAAACTAATATAGAGGCTGCTCAGGTTGAACAAGCTCAAAATGAAGCTTTAGCCACACCGACTCAACTTCTGTTCAAGCCATCGTTGTGCCTTTATACGACAACCTATGGGAGGGTCCCATTGCTCAAGAACATTTGGTTGATCAACAAGAAGATGCAAGTGATCCTCAACTAAATGTTCCTGTTAATGTGACTGCTGTCTTTCATCCCATAGAGAGCTTATCAGTGGAACTCGAGGCAACACCAGTCGAGCATGTCGAGTAAATTCCTCAATTACCGATCCATCGATGACATCCGACTGAGAATATAATTGGAGATCCATCAGCTGGCGTTCGAACATGCAGTACTTCTGGTATCGTTAACAGATGTCTTTTTGCTTGTTTTATTTCGTAGGTCGAACCCAAAGACTATCGATTCGCATTGAAAGAGAATTCTTGGGTTGAAGCCATGCAAGAGGAGCTGTTACAGTTTAAGAAGCTGAATGTTTGGAGGCTAGTAAAGAAACCAGAAAATAAAAGACCGATTGGAACGAAGTGGGTGTTCCGAAATAAAAAGGACGACAAGGGGGTTATCATCAGAAATAAAGCCCGGCTTGTTGTACAAGGATTTTGGCAACGTGAAGGACTTGATTAAGATGAAGTTTATGCACCTGTAGCCAGATTAGAGGCAATTCGTATCTTTCTGGCCTACGTCTCGTACATGAACTTCAAAGTATATCAAATGGACGTGAAGATGGCTTCCTTGTACGGAAAGGTGAAGGAAGAAATCTACGTCAGCCAACCTCCAGGTTTTGAAGATCCAGATCTTCCTGATCATGTCTATCGTCTTGACAAGGCGCTTTATGGTCTGCACCAGGCACGAGGGTATGCCACACTGGCTGACCATTTGGTGAAGAATGGGTACAAAAGAGGGATTGTCGATCAAACACTCTTTGTCAAGAAAGTTAAGGGAGATCTGATTCTGGTTCAAGTGTATGTTGATGATATTATCTTTGGGTCAACGAATGAGAATCTGTGCAAGGAGTTTTCAGAGGTTATGCAGAAGCGATTTGAGATAAGTTCCTTGGGGGAGATGACATTCCTCCTAGGCCTACAAGTTAAACAAAAGAAGGACGGGACTTTGATTCACAGGAGAAGTACGTTCATGACATTGTTCAGAAATTTGGATTCAAGGACTCAACTGCTTTCCTGACTCCAATCGCTACAAGACCAGTCCTCGCTCCTGATCCATCAGGAAAGCCAGTCGATCAGCACCTGTATAGGTCCATGATTGGCTCACTGATGTATCTCACTGCAAGCAGACTGGACATCATGTTCCCTGTTTGTCGGTGTGCCAGATATCAGTCAGATCCAAGAGAATCCCACATGACCGATGTCAAACGTATTTTCAGATACTTGAAGGGAAAACCTCGATTGAGACTCTGGTATCCAAAAGAGTCTCCCTTGGAACTACATGCATTTACTGACAGTGATTATGGGGATTCAATTTAGACAGAAAGTCAACATCGGGAGGATGCCAATTCCTGGGAAACTGGTTGATCTCATGGCAGTGCAAGAAACAAGTCACTGTGTCCACTTCAACCGCGGAAGCTGAGTACATCGCCACATCCAGTTGCTGCTCACAAGTCATTTGGATCCAGCATCAGCTGCTGGATTACGGTTTGAATTTCTATGATACCACGATCAAATGTGATAATGAGGCTGCCGTTGCAATTGTTAAAAACCTGGTCCAGCACTCTAAGACAAAGGACATCGACATCCGAATACACTTTATTCGTGATTGTTTTGATCGTAAGCTTGTTAATATAAAAAGGATCCATGCTGATTTTAACTTTGCAGATCTCTTTACAAAAGCGTTTAGTGATGCCCGGTTTTTATTTCTCGTTGAATCTTTGGGCATGATTTCTTTTAAGTAAATTTTATCTTTTAATTTAAAATTGTAAATATTTTTAAAATATGTCACAATTTTAGAGGGAGAAAATGAGTTAATGTTAACTCGCCAAAAAGATTTTCAATTTACTTTAAGAAAAACAAAATCAAGTCACTTGACTTAACAAAAAGATTTTTATGTTTATATATAATATTAATTTCATCTTTACTCCTATTTAAGAAATATTTAAGAAAATTCAAAAAGAACTATCCCGTTTAGAGGGAGCTCCTGCTTAGAGGGAGTCGGATATTTAAAATTTTCATTAAAGAATTTGATTCAACCTCGTGGAAAATGATAGTACAATGGCATATAATGATCCTAGCGCATGAAAAGAGTAGATCAAAAGGCTACAAGGTCACTCATAGATGTGTAGATAGGCTTGACAAACAAGTGTCGGGTGATATAAACCAAATTCTTGTCGGTTCTAGTGGCTACATACTTATGATGCGGGTGCGTGATTCCGTTAAAGGCATATCCATGAAGGCTCAAATGTAATTCCACATGTTATACCCAAGCCTCTCTTTACCTGACCACAGTAGTCTTATGAAAATATGTGTCATTTTTAATTTTTATTGAGTTAAGAAAAGCAAGAAAAAGAAAAAAAAACAAATGAGTCAGAAAAGAAAAAGAAAAATTCAAGAAAAAGAGTCATTTTTAATGTGAATGAGTTCTGTCACAACAAGGGAATCCTTCTGCTTTATTTCTTCATTTATTTTGACTTAAGCCTTGGACTTTCTACGTTTGTAGTCATACAAGATCTGATTGTTAAGGCCTTGAGTCTTCTGCTTTGTTTTATTTTCTTTCTTTTGTTCAAGCCTTGGACTTTCTCTTCGCGATAATATGATATTATCCGACCTCATTGTTAAGGCCTGAACTTCTGCTTTATTTTAATCTTTCTAAATTGAGTCAAGTGTACAAAGAGTCAAGTATACAAAGTACAAAGCGTCCAAAGTGTTAATAAGTGTACTGTGATCAACTAAGAAAGGTTTAAGACAAGTTGAAGAGATATGTCAACACAAACTAGGCCCGAGATATGATGGAATCAGTAACATGTCTGATTAAGTGGGGACCACACAAGTTTCGTGCCTAATTGAATCTTAAATGTATCACGTTAACACCGAAACACTTGTCAAGTTAAACAAATGGACAATATCTACAGTCTATGATGAACTTGTGTCACAATAATATCAAAATGGAAACGCGATCTAGGGCTTTACAAATCAATATGATTCCACGTCGCGATCATTCTTATAAATTTATTAAAAGAATTCTGTAAATTAATTCAAAGTTAATTTTGTTTTTAAATATGTTTTAATTTTGTCTTTATTTTAGTTTATTTTGCTTTGTTTTTATTTTCTAAAATATTATTTACTTTGGTATTTTAAATATTTTAGGTTTTATTTTTAATTTTATTTTTATCTTTATCTTTGATTTATTTTTATTTTTATTTTATTTTATCTTTATTTTAACTTTATTTTAGTTTAATTTTATTTAAGTTATAATTTATTTTTATTTTATATTGTCATAGAGATCGCTTTTGCAAACGTTAACAGTTATGGACCGACAAAAGAAAAATCTAAAAAATAAACAAGTGCTTGGATTCAGTGGTAAATGTTTTTCGGGTTTTAAGGTGCAAATATTTTTAAAGACCGAGGAATGTGAGTGTATTTTCGGAGAATACCCGTGATGTTTTGACCTTATCGTGAGATAGGCTGACCCTATATATAAGGGCCACTCAAAATATCATTCACTATTCACTTTCACATTTTCACTTTCCCAAATTCCTCTCTCTCTCTCTCTCTCTCGCCGTCTTCATCCAAACCCTAGCTTTCTTTTTCAAGATCCACAACAATCTGGCCCTCTTAATCACACTTTGATGTTGAATATGGAACCTACAACCATGGTATAACACCATCATTATCTTTTCATCTTAGTTTCTGGGTTCTAACAGATCTAGACGGCAGGTCATTTGAACCGTCGGCTAGATCTAGTGATAGATCTTACAAAGTGTTGTTGTTATCATACTTAGCATCTGTCATTTGGTCCTTAGATCATGTTAATCATCATTAGATCTTTGTTTTGGGTTAATTTTGTACAGTTGTAGATCTAGGGTTTTGTTCGGACTTTTTAGGGGCCAATTGACTAGGTAAATGAAAGGGTTTTGGTCTCAAATGTTCCAGATCCTCAATTCGGGTCGAGGCAACACCCTAGAAAGCAAAAAGGGATCAAAAAGGGCAAGTATAAAATTTTCGCATATGAGGATTTTTCGCTTCGCATGAAGCATGCGAAGCGAATTAGAATTCTGTTTCGATTTGCATCACCATGCGATGCGAAACATCGTTTTGTTTCGATTCGCATCTCCATGAGATGCGAAACATCTTTCTGTTTCGCTTCGCATCTCCATGCGATGCGAAACTCTTTCTGTTTCGCTTCCCATCTCCATGCGAAGCGAATGGAATGTCTGGTTCGCTCCGCATAGCCATGCGAAGCGAAATTCTCATGCGAAAAATTCACACTTAGCAAAATTTCTCAGAATTCTGGACTGTGATAGCTAATGGACTGTTTGGACACATATAGACTATTTGACCCTTGGACTGTTTTGGACATACAATCTTTGTATATATTGGACTTATTAACTTATTAATAGACTAAAATCAACTTTTTAACTTATTAAAACTAATTGTATATAATTGATTAACTATAAATATATTTTTAAGTTAACAACCCTTGTACATACTTAAAGTTTGTATATAATCTATCTTATTTTGTTTAAAGTTTAATGATGATTCTCATGATCTTAATACATGATTTCAGGCGCATAACTTGTATTGTCTTCTCGAGGAACCAAAAGATAAGAAGGACATGGTGTTTATCTCAATGATCAAGGGGCTAAGGTAGTCACCCCTTGAGTATGCCATCACTGCTAACCCGGCCATTTACTCTAAATGGGTTACAGAGTTCTGGGCTTTTCCTACACCTCCTGATGATGCTTGTCACACCCCAATCTAAGGCGGAAAAGCCGGGGCGTGATCCGATTGCTCACAGCTCGAAGATACTATCATAAATATAAATGATTATATCTAATTAATTATTTTGTTCAAATAATACACACAATAATCAAATACAACCGAACAATTCAAATAAATAAATACAACAATTCTAAATCCATGTATGTCTTCATTATAATCCTAAGGTCTTTCTAAGTGTCCATACTTCAACTTCAAGCAACCTGCATATGCGTAGAAAATGGAGTTTTGTCAACAAACATGTTGAGTGAGTTTACCACCAAGTTTTGACACCAAAAATAATTTTAATATAATAAATAAGCAAAACGTAATAAATGCGGTAATGAAATCAAACCATAAGCAAATAGGTTGTCGACTAAACCATGGCCAAGCAAATCGGGCGCCGGTAAATCAACCATGAGCAAATAATGAGAATAAGACTGTTTCCAAGCGAATCGAGCGGTGGTCAATAGTATGAGAACCCTCTCCAAGGGGGTATGTCAAGCGATTGAATACAATAACAAATAAGCACATAACAAGTAGATTTGATTAATCACACACAATTACACGTTTGCTATTTTTGATATGTATGTATATATAGATATGTATGTATAATATAATATAAGCATATGTCCCCAAAACATTTGTGAAAATTGAGTAAAATAGGGGAATGATAAATTCACCTTAGATTAAAGGCAAGTGAGTATAATTAAGAATAAACGAGTCAATGGATAAGCGAGTCGTCCAATACGCGTCAAACAAGATAACTTATTAGAACCTGAAACTTTGTGGTATGAAACTATAAATAAAAACAAACTTAATGCCAATGGAATCAATCCAAACGGATGAGTAGAACTCTAATTATGGTGAATTAAACGTTTAAGCGAGTTGGTACTGACCAGAATCCAAACAGCGAGTCGGAAGTCGGGTTTTGGGCAGTAGCTTTAAAATCAAATTTCAAGATAAAAGTCTTCAGGATCGAACGTTGAATCCGACCAGAAGCTTGAGAAAACGCAAAGTCAAACTTGTTGGCTGTTTTGCCCTTTAACGGGTTTTAAAGCAATTGACTAGTCAACACCCTTCAACCAACAAAATTGATTAAGGCTTATTGACTAGGGAATATTTATGAACGATTTTACAATTTACAACTTACCCGGAAAGTGAACGAACAACGAGATATGACGAGTCAAAAATCCTTGAACTTGCAAGGTTAAACGGTTATGAACGTGTCTTCAACAAAATAGCAAAAACCGAAGCATATGAAGAGAGGCAGAAGGTAGGACGGCTGAAGAAGTTCCTCTAGGGTTTGTCTGGTAAAATTTAATAACGAACTAAATATGGGCTTTTTACTCGTTTAAGCAAGTATATGCGATTTAAAGGAAAGAATCATCGATTTATTCATAAATATCTGATCTTGGGCAGAGGAAAACAAATTCAAACTTGTATTTTAGCTATATTATGTTTACTTGGTCCTTAATTCTCTCAAACATGCTTAAAATAAATGATTTTATACCTTAAACGAACTAGGAAACGAACTAAAGTTAAATGATCTGTGTAGGGTCTCCATAGCGCCGCACGACGGTGAGGGTGATGCCCACCGCGCAGCCCTCCAGCCTTCATAAGGGGGATTTCATTTTTTTACAAGTTTAGTCCCTATAGTTTGGTGTTTGGTCTTTTATTGGATTTTATATGAAATAATTCAGAAATAATCAATATAATAAACATGAAGGGTCTAAATTAAACATATGAAACTTAAATATTTGTTTTGATTTAATATTAAAGATCTAAAAATTGTTCCGGTCGGGTTATACGCAAATGAATACGGGTTTGAAAGATCCGAAATGTTACAATGCTTTTTCAATCAATACAAAGGTGGCGGGTAAGGCATTGAAGATTACAGAAGGGGATATTAGACGTGCATTGAAGATAAAAGATGAGCCAGATCATTTGTATGAGAAAGGTGACAGGGCTAAGCTGAGTGAGTTTGTGACAAGAATGGTTTATGATACTGAGTGGAAAAGTTTGGAGAAGAAACACTAGCCACCTTATTGGATATTCCTATTCCACATAGTGACTCATTGTCTGTCGAACATGCATGGCGGGTTTGATAGCATGAGGGTTGATTGGGTGCAGATTATGTATACACTGACAACCCAGGAGAAGTTCAATTACTCTCGGAGGTTGTTCTTGTGCATGATGGCCAATGCAAAGAATGAGTCAACCTGGCTCATGTATCCTAGATTCGTGCAGTTGTTGCTTGATGATAAGATTCCCGATGCTCCAAGGACACCTCATAAGAAGGCTAAGGACAAGAAGTCACTGTCCTAGCCGTACCATGTCAATGAAATCAGGCAGTCGATCTTTGGTGTTCTGTTGAGTACAAAGGGTAAGGGTCACAAGTACCAAGGTGAAAGACCGGGACCCAAGTTTGGATTGTTTGAGGAAACTGAGCCGGCTGGGGATAAGGCTGAAGTGGAAAGTGGGGAACATGTACCGTCTGAGTCAGAGGTTGAGGCCGAACAAGATGACTCATCTGAGGAAGCACCAGAAGATAGAACGAAGGCCAAGCATGACTTGAAGCGGAAGACTGCCGACAAGCCTTCTGTTGGTAGTTCTTCGGGAAAAGCAAAAGTGGCTGAAGAAGAGGAGGTAGAAGAGCATTAGCCCTTAAAACGTTTGAAGAAGCTTGTGGACTCCCAGAAGTCATCAAAGCTCGTTGTCAAGCTTTCTACAAAAGGTAAGCCATCCTCCACCCCTGACCCTCAAGTAGTTTCACCTGAAACCTTAGCCAAGACCCTAAGAGACCTAAATGTAGCCAAGATTAAGGTTCTTATCTACAAGAAACCCAAAACCCAAATCGAGGCCAAAGCCAAACCAAGAAAAACCATGCTACACGACTCACCTGATGAATCACCTGAACCCTCACCAAAAGACCAACCTATTTCAACTTTCTTACCACAAATACCACCTTCACCACCTCGAGACCAACCACAAACAACCTATCTACCCCATATCACAACTACAAACAACCACACCACCCGAACAACCTACACAAACCGAACCCTTAACTACCTCGCCATTCAGCTCACCCATCATTAGCTCATCCATCAAATCAACAAGCATATAGAGCCAAACTATTATTATCTCACCACCAACACAACCACCATCATCAACCTTAGAACCAAGAGCCTATACACCATTATTTTCAACACCACTCACCTCTACAACCTCACTACTACCTACCTAATTCATTACCCTTCCACTTCAAACAACATCACCACCCATCCTCTCCGATACACCTCCAACCACCATCCTTTCACCCAAGCCCATCGCCAAAGGAAAGTCTTCGACACCTCCGGTGTACGCTGATCCTATCCTCGATAGGATCATCGCCCTAGAGGAATCAAACGCGAAAAGGGCTGAGCGTGAGCTGGTACTTCTTGAGTATATAAAGAATCTGAAAAGGAAAGAAGTTGAAGATACCAAAGAGAAGAAGAAGTTGGTGTCAAGGGTTCTGATCTTGGAAGAATAGAAAGAGCTGAATGATGCTATCATAGAAAGTCAACGACTCCTGATCAATCAACTCCAAGGTTGGATTCAAAATCAACAACAACTACTCAACACAGAAGCACTGTAGAATGCAAATCTAAAGGCATCCCACTCTAAACTAGGAGATAGAGTGGAGACTCTTGAGAAGAACCTTCCCGCTGCAAATGTCCTTGAGGCTAATTTGTTCAAGAAAATTGAAGATGCTACTACAAAGTGGGACATGGAAAAGGAGGCCACCAACTCAAGGGTGTCTATGCTCGAAGGGAAACTAGCCTCTTCTGCCTCTCTCGGTACACTAATTGCGAAAAACACTCAATTCTGAACTGAGATACAGGCTATTCAAGCAAAGATCAAGAAGCATGACCGTCTCAACGAGCTGCAGTTGAAGACAAATGAGGAGTTGGTGAGCAAGTATCAAGCTACCTCTGACCTCATGGGTATGCGCGATGACGGTTTTCATGCTTTAGAGAAAAGACTTGATGCTGTGTTTAGAAGTTGGAGAAGGTCGGGTGAGACTTCTCAGATGGGCGGTCCACAACCTACCGCAGGTCCTAGTGTGGCCTTGCGAAGAGAACATGTTGCTGGTTCGGAAGGTGAGGCAACTGTGGGTCGTATCGCACCACAGATCGGCCAGGCGGGAAGTGGAGTTGGATCCAACTTGGGGCTTGAACATTCTAAGAAAACTATAGCCCAAACTGATGGTAACGATGGTGGAGATAATGGTGGTAACGAGGAAGAAAGTGATGACGAGGATGATGAAGAAGATGATGATGTGGACGACAATGTTCAAGACAGTTTCGATGAGGATGATGATAATAATGATGGAGGTGACGGTGGAGACGGAGGGGCCGGTGCAGCAGGAGGTGGAGGTGGGGTTAAAACTCAATCAACTTCACATACTCAAGAAACATATCAGGATCCTGCTGCACACGACTCTGCTGGCAAGGTGAGGCAGGACGACTCCAGAATAGCAGATATATATAACGAGTTGTTTCCTGTAGGTAATATTGCAGGTGTAATGGATGCTTTTAATGAAGCCGGGAAAACTCTTGAACCGGTTCAATCACATGCGGCTGAAGAACCCGAAGACGATGATTTCTACATCAACTACTCGCCAAATCCAGGCACGCCGCCAGTTCAAGTTCAAGCATCTTCAAAGGCTCTTGCAAGTGATCCCATCGTTGATCCAGCCGCCAACTTGTCTCAAGCACCACCGAAGAAAAAGAGAAGGACACACATTGTGTCAAGTCGTGCCAGTACCCGCTCACTCAACTACCCCTATCACGACGACTCTTTGATTGTATATGCAAAATACAATCAGGAGAACAGTTGTTGGGCTATCAGAAGATACAGCGGAGATCTCATCTATCTCACCCATCATGAGCTAAAGTCATTACCGGAACTTGACATCAACTATCTTCGAAAAGCTCTGGGCCAGGAGAGTATGATGATACATTGGAAGGTTAGGTCACCACTCATCTGCATCATCAGTCAAAAGTTGGTTACAAGGATTTTGAGCTCAACAAGGGTCGGAAGTTCAAGAACCCGAGAGAAATCGACCCAGCCACCGGAGAGCCGCCAACCATGTGGAGGTATAGGGCGCCAAAAGACTGTCACATTATCTATCATGGCGAGCCCTGCATTCTAAATACTCTCCAAGACTTCATCGGCTGGGAATTCGATAACACGACAGGTGAGGCCGTCATCCACTTCCGGAATATGCACGAGATTCGTGTATTCGACCTTTGCACCGTCGAGGACATTGGACGTCAGGACACTGACCGAATAGTTGAAGCTTTCAACAAGTTCATCAAGAGACTTGTTAAACTTCCACTTTCCAAGGATTAATTCTTGATGTACGATACCGACGGGCTCCAATACTAAAGACTAGATAGAGATTGATAGGTCTCATTTTGTTTATTAAGTCTTTTGTATTGGTTTGTATGTAATGGGCTTATCATGTTTCTTTTTATAAACAATCTTGGGCCCAAGGCCATTTGTAAAAAAACCCATTGGGCCATATGATATAAAACACTTCTCATGCATGCTTCCCTATAAATAGGAAGCATGCCATGAGAAGAACAAGCCTTTTGCCAATTTGTCTTTACTTTCCCTCTTATTCTCTCTCTCTCACTCTCTATTCTCTCCAACCGGAAATAAACATCTCAAGATCCGAGACCAAAGGTGATTCGGTGTGATATTCCGCTAGCACTGGGTTTGGTTGATCCAAGAATAGTTGTTAGATCCACCCGCATTGGGAGCTACACACACCATTAACTCTATTCCCATGTCTAGTGAGTTTTGGGCCTATATGAACATTTCATCCCCTATTATTTAATCCATGCTCGTATTTACGTTTCTTTGAGTGTTTGCCATAATGTTGCATCTATTTTAGAACTTCTGTTTGCAACTTTGCATTACCTTTTAATTAGATCATAAAACTTGAGTTTAGCAGGCAAAGAGGCACTTGAATACCTTTTTGTTAAACCTTTGTTTCTTAATTTTTACCCACTTTGTCATTATCAATTAGCTATAACTACTTTGAGCCTATCCGTTTCAACTGAAAATTGGTTACTTTATAAAAACTTAATATAAATAGCTAATACAATATGTTTATGTAAAACAAAATAATATATTTATGTTGGTATTAAATTATTAAAATCAGAAAATGAGAGATTAAAAAGAAAAAAAATGAAATATAAAACTATTAATAAGAATGAGAAATGTATTAAATACGAGAGAGATGAGAGAAACATTTGTAAAGATGAGAGAAATGTAATTAAGTTAAAAGGCCACTTGATCATCTTGTACACTTTGCATCTAAAATAAATATCCAATTTTATTTAAAGGCAAGTCATTTTACAAGTGGTTAGGATTTTTCATAAGTTACATTTTAGTATTTTTCTTACGGCTGTTAGTTAATTTGAGATTGTATATCTGCATCATTTGACCAGAAGCAGATGGAGTCATCATGTTCCCCATTTTCTCAATAAATAGAGGAGGGGAAATCAGAAGGTGAGGCAGTGATAGGTGGGGGCTGGTGGGCAGATCAGGTGTGGCGGAGATATGATTTTCCGGCGAGCAGAGGATACGTACTTAGTATACAACCAATTGCCATGAATACAACACATATTTAATTTAGTTCATTTTTTGAGGACCTCAGTTGCATAATGGCAACAGGGCTGATATTTTGGTAACCATTTAGTCAGGGCCGGCCCTTGGAGGTGGCAGGGTGGTCGAAGGCCGCAGGCTCGACACCACGCTAGGCTTTAATTTTTTTTTTTTTTGAAAAAAATTATATGTATTTTTATTAAAAACAATATATATAATTAATGTTTAAACACAATTACGTAAGCACTAGCTTGGTGTAGTGGCAAATGGGTATTACTCATAACCAAAAGGTTGTGGGTTCTAACCTTACTTACGGCGCGTTAATTCTCTTTTTACTTAAGGCCCAAAAAATTTTTCGCTTTCGGCCCAAAAGTTTTCTTGCTTTCTCAGAGCCGGCTCTGCATTTAGTTGAACCTGCAAAGATATTTTGGTTCTTTTCTTTTTGTCAACTATATATGACAGATCAGTGTAGTTCTTTCTTTTTAAGTTTGATGTTTGATTTTAATTCTAGAAAATTGAGGATGATGGGTAGGCAAAAAGAACCTTTGTCATCATATTTTATTTATAATTGCCGTGGAAAGACTTATGCTACTATGCGTGAGGCATTGGGGAATGGTCTTTTTGAAGGAATTCCGCTACCAAGTGATGTCCCAAAAATTTTGCATGTGGCGTAAATGAATGATGGTTTGTTCGTTGGAGAGTGGTCCAAGGTGAGGTTGCTTAACTTGCCTAGAATCCTTATAAGCTTTCACTTGATCTTGGTTTCAAAGACTAATGTGAGAAAAAAGCAAGCTTTTTGATATTTGTGTAGACGGTTATTGCTAGCTTTGATTCCTTCCATGCATGTTCCATGGCTTGCCTGCTGGGTTTCATTGGTGATCAGTCAAAATTTTATTATTAAACCCAGTTCTATAATATGTGACAAATAATTAATTAATCCAATTAATCAATATATGTGCGTAGCAGAAAGTAAACGATTAATCAGCACCAAAACTAAACCCGACAGGATCCGGTTAATAACAATACGAGTACGAGTCAAACAATAAATATATAATTAAAACTGACAATATATTTAAGTTCACCTCGGTTAATAATTAACCGGTTGAGGCACCGAACGCAAACGAACTAAGCTAAGTGACACAACGAGACAAACGACCAACGGTGGCGGTGCACTATGGCAACCCGGCAGCGGTGGTGGTGTGGGGCGGCAGCTGGAGGCGCGATCGGCAGTGGCAGACAGCGGCTAGCGGCGGTGGCACCGGCAGGCGGCGGCTGGACAGGCGACGGTGGCTGGGCAGTGACCGGATAGAAGGGGCGGCTCCGGTGGAGGAGGATTAGTTTAGGACTTGTATTAGTATTAGGTTAAGGTTATAAAATATCATATATTTATATAACCTTTAATTAGGTTTAACTAATCTCATTAGTTATAAACCCAATGGGCCAATAAGTCCATCTCTTACTCCAAATCCCGCTCCATATAATTTTATCTCGTTAAAGCGTCTATCCCGGTTAACTAACTTAAGCGGGTTTATTGTTCGTCACCTAACGGTGTAACTCTCACGGGTCATAACCCGGTTGGCCTTATTGACTTACCCGACCCAGTCCATAATTCCAACAGTCTCCCTCATGGACGGTTTCCGGTTAAGTTACTCAATACCGACAGCTAGTGATGAGCTAGCTACACATAGCTACCCCCGACTGGTTATTACATTTTAAATTCATTAACAAAAACTATCTTGGAATACAGTAATGCAAGATAATGAACTTATGGTAATCGTTGTCATCTATCCTTTCTGTATAAGACAACAATTGAACAATGAGACATGGATCAGGTTCAATCTCATATAGCTTTCAATCATTATAGTTCTCGATCTAGAATCAATGTGGTCCAATCAAACACATAGTAAGTTTGGGTGAAGCCTCACACTTCACCAGTTTGAATCAACGAGGGCGCCAATATGTCTAATGTTACATATCATGTAAGAGTATAGAATCCCATCTTGAATACATACAACTCCCACTGAAATTTAGATTATTCCCAACCAATGCCTTTATAGCTGGCAGTTACGCGACAGCGGTTGACACTGATTAAACAATAATCTTTTGTAAACGAAAGTTCTAATATGTATCTAAGGTCTAAGGATGATTTGATTCGAGTTACATCCCACGTCAAGGGCCTAATGTGTAAATTTGATTTAAATTATATTATTTATAATAACTTAACCTAGCCCCCCACCCTACCCCGTATTTCCGACGAGAATACCAGCGACCGGAATTCCGGCGCCGAAGAAGTCAAAACACCCCTAAATCTTCGCCTTTTGACCCGCTAATTGTATGTAACGAAATTATACGTCAACAACATTAATCAACGACCTAATTATACTATAACGTCCGTTAATCCGTTTTTTGATCCTGTGAGTTCGCCGGATTATCGGCCAAAATCATTTAACACCAAATAACGATTATACGTTTCAATTGGTAGTATAAATAGGACCCAAGCAACAATTTTAACTCGTACCAAACATCAAAATAACATAAAACATACTCTATAATCTTCAATTGATTCGTTTTAGTCCGTCTCCGGCCAACTCTTGTTCTCTGTCAATCCGAAACATTTGGAGGTAATTGTTATATTCATTTGATTAGTTTTCAACTAATAAACGAAAGCCCTAACATTAATTGATCAAACATGGAACCAATTTGTGAATTGAAATCTAGGGTTTATGGGGAAGATGATGAACATGTTAATACAAGATTTATATTTTTGTTTATGACATATATTCAAATTCACATTCTGGTCTAGTGGTTAGACATATTACCTGCTAAACCATAGACCTGGGTTCGAACCCGGGTCAAAGCAGTTTCTTTTTGAATATTTTTTTACCCATTATTTATTATATTAAAATCAAATTAATTATCTAAAAATCATAATAAATCAATAAAAGTCTTTTTTAAACCAAATAACATTTTATAAATTAAACATAAATTAAATTTCTCCATTTCCTATATAAAAATCAACTTCCAAATTCATTAATCCACTTATTTTAATCCGTTAGTAAACTTTTGTTAATTTATTTATTTCGTTAAACCCGGTAATATTACTTTTCTGTTAACTTTAAAATTCATTTTTCGCTAATATTCATAGTTCGCTAACGTAATCGTTTCAAGGTAAAATCTGTGAGTCGTGAATAATTAAATCCTTATATTAATAATTTATTAGTTAAAATAATAGTTAAATAATATAGTTCGTTAACTTGAAAGTTAGTTTCGTTAGTTTTTTAATCCGTTAACTTCAATTCGTTTGCTTTTATTTCGTTGACTATAACCCGTTAGCTTTATAAATCGTTAACTATAATTTCGTAAACGTAATTACTTTCGAGATAAAAGTTACCAATAAAAACCCACACATTATACTATCATAACTTTCATATTAGCATAAAGTTATAATATAAACCGTTAAAATTTCCGTTAAGCTTAAAAATGGTATTAAATTGATTCATGCCTTGAATAATGAGAGTTAAATAAAATAATATATATATTCTCAATGAAATTAGAAATATTTATAACTTTTTCAATCCCGATAGTTAGACTTTGCTTTTGTTTTAATTATAGTTCGAGAAGTCCAATCGTTTCGGTTCCTTAGACGCATTTCGGTTTTATCTTTATTTCCGCTTCAATTTCAAAGGTGAGTTTTCATAACCCCTTTTTACTTTTACACGTTTTGGGGTGTAACACGTCAAAACTTGGTTTTCTTGTGTCAAACTAAAATTCATATTCGTGTCTTGTATGTATTTGATTTGTATCATATTACTTGTAAACTGTGTGGTTATGTGCTAGTTGTTTACTGTTTTTGTTGGTGGATACACATACTCATAGTGGGAGGGTTCGACGGGACATACCTGCACCGTCCATTTGTTAATGGCGGTATCATACACATGCTCATAGTGGGAGGGTCCGATGGGACGTACCTGCGCCATCCATTTTTAAATGGCGGTATCATTATTCTATACTCCAAGTAGTGCGGAGAACAGGGGTTCCTTAGTAGATTTGACTTTTGTCAAGCGAATGGGAATATCATGTATTTACTTTTCTTTGCTTTATGATTTAGGCAATACATCTTGACTTGTGAATTTTAGACTTTTCGTATTATATACATGAAAAGCCATATGAATTCTCCCCAACATTATTGTTGACAAAATATATTATTTTCAGCATGCTGCAGGTTGAAGTTTAATGATCGAAGAATAGAATAGTTGGACCATTAGGTTACAAGAGATGAAAATTCAAAGTTTATTGTGTTAATTATTGATTGTGTATTTGTGATGTATTGAAATGAATTAAATATATTTATTGTCTCTTTAATAGCGTTACGAGCTTATGAGTGATCTGTACATCACACCCGGGCGTATTCAGCTTTAGCCGGGGTGTTACACGTATTAAAACCGAACACAGTTATATTATTCAACATTTGCAATTAACCATCAAATCAAAAGAGAACTTAAAAGTATAATTGTCTGAAATGTTCACACATCCAAATACTAAATCAAAATAAACTACTAGCTCATCTAAGACCGATGGCATCTATGTGATGATCATGCTTGTCCTGAGTCATCGGTTTAGTGAATGGGTCAGCTAGGTTTTGATCTGTGTCTACTTTGCTTATTATGATGTCTCCTCGTTCCATTATTTCCCGAATAAGGTGGAACCTCCTTAGAATGCACTTGGCTCTGTGATGAGATTTGCGCTCTTTGGCCTGAGCAATAGCACCTGAGTTATCATAGAACACCTCGATCGGTTTATGAATACTCAGAACCACACCGAGATCAGTGATGAACTTTTTCATCCAAGCAGCCTCTTTAGCAGCATCTGATGCAGCTATGTATTCTGATACGGGGGTAGAATCCGCCACTGCACTCTGCTTGCAACTTTTCCTGTAAGCAGCTCCTCCATTGAGAGTGAATACATATCCTGATTGTGAGCGAGAATCATCTCGGTCAGTCTCGAAGCTAGCATCATTGTAACACCTTACAGTGAGCTCTTCTTCCACTCCTCCAAACACCAAAAACATGTCCTTGGTCCTTTTCAGGTACCTTAGAATGTTCTTTACAGCAGTCCAATGGGCAATGCCAAGGTTCTGCTGAAAACGATTAGTCTTTCTCAACACGTACGAGACGTCAGGTCTAGTACACAACATTGCATACATGATAGAACCAATTGCTGAAGCATATGGAATTGCTTGCATGCACTTAGTTTCAATGTCCGTTGCTGGAGATTGTGATTTGTTTAACAAGGTTCCTTTAGCCATGGGGAGAGCTCATTTCTTGGAGTTATCCATTGAGAAGCGTGCCATTAACTTGTCTATGTATGTACTTTGACTCAACCCTAGAAGGCGCTTAGACCTATCTCGGTAGATCTTGATTCCTAGAATATAAGCAGCTTCACTAAGATCTTTCATTGCGAAACAAAATCCTAACCAGTTCTTAACTTCTTTTAGCGTAGGAATGTTGTTTCCAATGATCAGTATATCATCCACATACATGATAAGGAATGATATAGTGCTCCCACTAGCCATTCTGTAAACATAAGGCTCATCTTCATTTTTGATAAAACCAAACTCTTTGATTTTCTCATCAAAATGAAGATTCCAGCTGCGAGATGCCTGGTTAAGTCCACAAATGGATTTATACAGTTTGCACACCCTGTTAGGATATTTAGGATCGACAAAACCTTCAGGCTGAACCATATAGACATCTTTTAAAAGGTGTCCATTAAGTAAAGCAGTTTTGACATCCATTTGCCATATCGCGTAGTCATAATACATGGCTACGGCAAGTAATATCCTTATTGACTTAGTCATAGCAACAGGCGAGAAGGTTTCATCATAGTCAATACCTTGAGTTTGAGTAAAACCTTTCGCGACTAGCCGTGCTTTATAAGTCTGTACATTTCCATGCATTTCGGCTTTCTTCTTGAAAATCCACTTGCTCCCTACTGCCCGACAATCGGGGGTAGCTCAACCAAGTTCCAGACTTGATTGTCACGCATAGATTGCATATCGGCATTCAAGGCATCTTGCCATTTCTCAGATTCTGGATCTAATATAGCATATTTGTAATTAGCAGGGTCGTCGCTTGACTCGGCTACTAATAGGACCTCGGGACCATCTACATGCCAAAGGTATTTAGAGTTTGGTACGCGAGTCCTATTACTTCTGCGAACGCTTGTGTTTATGTCTGATGTATTAGCAACAACAATTGTTGAACAAACGTTCCAACTTCCTTAGTGGTTGTTTGGGTTCTTGAATTTCTTCAAGATCGACAATATTATTTCCAGTTCTTCGATCGAGAATTTCTTTCTCGAGGAAGTGGCCTTCCTTTTGATGGAAATCACATTTGTATCAGGATAGAAGAAATAATATCCGCTTTGGTTATAGTATCCGACGAAACAACTTTTACACCGCTAGGATCGAGCTTGTCATCAGAATCACTGGTGACATAAGCATCACATCCCCATACTTTAAGGAAAGACAAATTGGGTTTACACCCATGCCATATCTCATATGGGGTTTTGCTTACCTTTTTAGTTGGAGTCAGATTGACAATACGGGCAGCAGTCATAAGGGCAAAACTCCAAAAGGAGTGAGGCAAGTTAGTTCTACACATCATCGATCAGACCATGTTTAGCAAGGTTCGATTTCTCCTCTCGCTCGCACCATTATGTTGGGGTGTGTCGGGTGGAGTGAGCTGTGAAACCATTCCACACTCTTTTAGATGATGTATGAATTCTGACCTGAGATACTCTTCACCTAGATCTGATCGAAGCATTTTAATGGTTTTCCCGAGTTTTTTTTCCACTTCGTTTTGAAACTCTTTGAACTTTTCAAAAGTTTCATGCTTGTGTTTCATAAGATACACATAAGCATATCGACTGTAATCGTCAATAAACGAGATGAAGTATCTTTCATGATTTCTAGACTTGGTTCTAAAAGGATCGCATACATTAGTATGTATGATTCCTAGCAGATCCTTTGCTCGTTCATTCTTATGAGTGAAGGAGTCCTTGGAGAGTTTTCCAGCTAAGCAGGATTCGCAGTTATCCAAAGAGTCTGGTCCTGTGGATTCAAGAATCCCTTCGGATTGGAGTCTCTTAACTCGTGCTTTGCTTACGTGGCCAAGTCGGCAATGCCATAGAAATGTATCATTGATGCCAAATCTAATAAGTTTAGAAAGATTATATACATTATTGTTTATTTGAACATCAATCTCATACGTTCATTCGACCGAGCATCTCGCCTTGGGGTGCCTCGGTCTGGTTCGTTAAGAAGAAGGACGGTAGCATGCGGATGTGCATTGACTACCGTAAGTTGAATAAGCTCACCGTTAAAAATCGGTACCCGCTCCCGAGGATCGACGACTTATTTGATCAGCTCCAAGGAGCTAGTTGGCTCTCGAAGATCGAACTTAGGTCCGGGTATCATCAGTTGAAGATTCGGGAGGAAGATATTCCTAAGACTGCATTCCGCACTCGTTATGGGCACTACGAATACCTCGTGATGACTTTCGGGCTTGACCCGGCATTCTCCCGGGAGCTCCTTGCAAACCTCGTAAACGTTCTCACTTAACTTTCCACCCAAGTTGCTACATACTTCAATTTGGAGGGACTTGGATGTAACTATTTTATATCATAAAACAAAAGAAAACTCAAACCCTAAACCTATTTGCAGCCGTCGGACCTGGACCCCCCTGCTCGTTTTTTCTTCTGCCCAGCAAAGTTTCAGCCGTGAAAACTTCAATTCAAGGTCGTTTTTATGATTCCCAATGTCTTTTACACCTTAATTGATCATATTAACGCGCTTATTGGTCGTTAAGATTGAGTTTTGATGATAACAGCTTGCTGACAGATTCGTATACGTTTATTGTAGGGTCTGTAACGCGATGTTAATCCACTTTTTTTGATCGATTCTTGATTCCATGAAGTTCCACTTTGAGTCTAGTTTCCAGAAAGGTATAATACGTAATTTTTGGACGAGATTTGAATACTTTTTATGATTTTATAAAATCGAGTGTCAAACCTGATGCGGGATGACGGATTCTGGTCCGTCTTCCCGACATCATAACCTTTTTTCGACAAGTCTAAATTGGTTGGTTCCACTTCTGGAAGTTAATATTTTGAGTTAGGAAGCAAACCCAATTGGAATCGTTTAATTTGGCTGGGTAATAAATTTTATAAAAATAAAACCATTTTGTTGCGCAGCTGAAATAGCTGCACATACCTTTCTGTGTTAGAAGAATTTTTATGATTTTTGTGTCCAATATAAAAATATAATAAAAATATTTTTATAAACCTAAGACATTTATTAAAGTCTGGTAAAATTTAATAATTTATCTAAAAGGTTATCCTATGTAATTAAATGCATCTTCGCATGCTAAAATCTACACGTTTTACTCGTTATTGATCGATAAGTTCGTTTTAGGCTTAACCGGTGGATGTTCAATTGTGTTCTTGTCGGGGCTGTTTGAAGTGAGTTTTTGCACCACAATCTTCCTAGGTATGTCCCGTATATCATACTCAAAGATCATGTTCTTAGGTGTTCGTTAAGTTGATCAACCAGTTGTAGTTTGATTGTTATGTTCGGTTGTCTACAATTGTTGAGTTTGATGCGTTAATCGGTTGGATGACCAACCGAATCAGTTTGCATGGCCCTAGGGGAGTCTAAGGGCTGTGGGAAAATTATTTTTTTGATGCTCGGGGTTGTTGTGGTTAGTGCTTCGTCAATCGAGTCGGCAATGCGCGAATTTTCGTTTAAACGTTAAAGTAAGAGTTGTAAAAAGGAACCGTCAACCCTATCAACTCGGGTGACATAATCTTGATGAATGAAAAGATTTAAAATGGAATTTGGTCCATTCGGGGCTAAGTCGTTTAACAAATGGTTTTAAGGTTTATTACCCGCGCATTCGACCCGATTTGATTATCCTTGGGCCTTGGGCCAAAGTATTGGGCCTTGGGCCAAGTTGTTGGGCCTTGGGCCAAGTATTGTGCCATGGGCCAAGTTGTTGGGCCTTGGGCCAAGTATTGGGTCTTGGGCCAAGTTGTTGGGCCTTGGGCTAGAGTATTGGGCCTTGGGCCAAAGTTGTTGGGCCTTGGGCCAAGTTGTTGGGCTTTGGGCCAAAGTGTTAGGCCTTGGGCCAAGTGTTGGGCCTTGGGCCAAGTGTTGGGCCTTGGGCCAAAGTGTTGGGCTAGTACGGCCCATTAGGCTAGAGTGTTCCTACAGTCTAGTTTAGTAACGCGTTATGTATAATTTACAGGCCCTTGCTTGTGATTTTGCCCTTAGGAACTTCCTAGCTCGTTGCAAGTATTCGATCGATCTCAGGTGAGTTCATGATGCCCTTTTTACTCATTTTACTTTTGGGCTAGCATGCGCACCTAAATGTTTTCTTACTTGATGAAATGTTTTTAAAATGATTTTATATAGGCTTGCTAGTATATGGTAAGCCTTGGGATGTTAAATATATATATGTGTATATACATTATTTCTTGGCCTCTATTTGGCGATGTTGTAGTCGTTTCGACTACTGATGTTGTGTATGCCTACTTTGTGTTTGCATACACTGATGTTACGTGTTTGGGTTGTACGTTTGCTCGACCCTGATGTTATACGTGGATGATATATATATATACTGTTATGTATATAGGGATGTTATTGAATGGATGTTTACATATACATTTTGTATATGTATGTATGAGGATGTTTAAGTTCGGTAATGATGATTAGATGGATGTACCCTTTTACTTTTAGAAAACCTTTGATATGACTATCATGATTTAACTACTGATATCTTTTACTTAAAACTTGAACTCACTCAGCTCAAGCTGACTTTGTGTGCATGTTAGTGTAAGTTTCAGGATTCGGAAGAGGATGCCTTATCGCTTGGACGTGCACGGAGCTACTTGGATGGTGAAGGGCATACTGGAAGGAAGAATTGTTTATGAATATTTTATTTCAAGGAAACTTATAACAGTTATACTTATTTTGGTTCTTGGGCAAAATCCCCGGGTTTCGGGAACTTATTTCATTTTTCATGTTTTCCGCAAAATTTACACTCTGAAATGCTTGTTTTAATGGAAGAAATGGTTTTTAAGTTTACTAAATTTTACAAGTGTTTGAATGATTACCAACTGTGGGGTTCCCGGGGTTCGGGGCCTTACACTCATAAATGCCATTCGAGGTTTAGCCTCAAAATAAAAGATATCATTCAAGTAGGCAGAAATAGCAATACCATTAAAAATGTACTTAAATCCTTGTTCAAATAATAAATAAATTAAAATAATGTTTCTGGTCAAACCAAGTGCAAACAAACAGTTACTCAAAGTAACTACAAGGCCAGATGGACAAGCAAAACGATATATGCCAGTTACAAGAACTGGGACTATCTTCCCATCACCAACGATGAGTTCCATGCTGCCTTGTTTTAGCTTCTTCAGTTTTCAGGATCCTGCAAGACATTAAAAATTGTAACCACATCTGATATCAAATACCCATGTGTTGTTAGAGACAGTGAAAAGTTCAATAACGTAAATGGAAATACCTTTAGAGGAGCTTTCACCATTGGTTCTCTGCCTTTTCAGCTTAGCAAGATAGTCAGGACAGTTATGCTTCCAGTGTCCCATTTTGTTGCACTTGTAGCACTGGCGCTCCTTAGGAGGTGGTAGCGGTACCTTTGCAACACCTTTGTTAGTGTTGGTGGCAGACTTGGTGTCACACCCCGATCAAAGGCAGCGGAACATGCCAAGGTGTAACGATTGTCTATAAGCACATGACACTAATTAAAGTGACAGTATTTAATAAACTCATTTCATTTCACAACATCGAAAATGTCAACAATTATCCATAAAATAACCATAAACAAGATATCACAAAATATGGCAAATTGATATTGTTCATTTTTTTACTAATATCCTAAGGTCTTTGATGTCGTTTTCTTCACAATCATAAATCAACCAAGATGCAAACCTGCAACATTTCATAAAATAAAGTTTGTCAACACAAAGGTTGGTGAGCAATTCATAAGTTTAATCATATTAGTATATAATAAAGATAGCCACAAATCTTGCATACGAAACGATAAATAAAAGTGGTAATTTGGATAAATAAATATCGCTAAACACATTAGCGACACTTAGCTATAAGGGGATGCCAAATAGTCTAGGATTTTATAGTTATCGTTAATTGCATTACGTTAACGACACCTTGCTATAAGGGGATGCCAAATGGTCTAGGATTTTATAGTTCCACCAACCAAAAGCGATAAACACATAGGCATATAAGATTGGTTATTTTATAGTTCCACCACCAACCATTTAAGTCCAGTTTTAATTTACTGATCGGGACAACTTGATGAACCCTTTCATCTCTCAGGACACTTAGTTTTATATAACCTATTAAAACTAAGTTTGTCGCGGTAATACTAACCAATTTTAAGTTAATAGTTTTACCTATTAAGTTATTAGTTGTGGAAAATTAAATTTAGTTTAATTTTGCAAAATATGATTGGTTAATTTATTTTAAAATATTTGGTATTAGGTTTGTGGTATTATAACCTATTATAATTAAGCAAGCAACCACAATAGCAAACAAGAATATGTAAATCTTAAATGGCCAAGATTAGTGATTGATCTTGCTAGAGCCTATTAGCAAGATCAATCGGGTCACAACACAAAACAACCATTAGGATGGACTCTTGGTGTATCCCGTCATCTTTGGTAACTCCCACTGACTTCAAGAACTCCATGAGCTCGTCCTCGGTTTACCTTCGGGTCTTCTTCATTACAAAATTACACTAATATAAGTAATGTAAAACTAAACCCTATCTATTACAATTTTAAACCATCAAGGTGGCCAAAACCATAAAATAAAACTTAAAATTAAATACAACTTTTGAACCATCAATATGGCCAAAATAAAAAAATAATTAACCAAACAAACAAGGTTGGACCAGATTTACATATTCAACGAAATTAAGTCAGGCAAAATTTTGGTCAAATAAAATAAATAAAATTTTGACCAAACTAAAATTGCCCTAATATTTTATCTAGAACAAAAACGTCAACTACCTTGAAGTTTATGATGTAGAACCAGTGAAATTACCGGATTCGACTTGTATGTTGTAACCAAGGCTCTGATACCACTGTTGGGTTTCAATGGTGATTAGTCAAAATTTTAACATTAAACCCGATTCTATAATACGTGACAAATAATTAACTAATCCAATTAATCAATATATGTGCGCAACGGAAAGTAAACGATTAATCAGCACCAAAACTAAACCCGACAGGATCCGGTTACCAACAATACGAGCACGAGTCAATAAATAAATATATAATTAAAACTAACAATATATCTAAGTTTACCTCAGTTAATATTTAACCGATTGAGACACTGAAGGCTAACGAACTGAGCTAGGTGACACAACGAGACAAACGGCCAACGGTGGCATGCACTATGGCAACCCGGCAGCGGTGGTGGTGTGCGGAAGCAGCTGGAGGCGCAGCGGTGGTGGTGTGCGGAAGCAGCTGGAGGCGCGGTCGACAGTGGCAGACATCGGCTGGTCAGCGGTCTGCAGTGGCAGACAGCGGCTGGTCAGCGGTCTGCAGTGGCAGACAACGGCTGGCAGCGGTGGCATCGGAAGAAGGCGGCGGTGGCTGGACAGTAGGGGCGGCTTGGGTGGAGGAGGATTAGTTCTGGACTTGTATTAGTATTTGGTTAAGGTTATAAAATATCATATATTTATATAACCTTTAATTAGGTTTAACTAATATCATTAGTTATTAACCCAATGGGCCAATAAGTCCATCTCTTACTCCAAAGCCCGCTCCATATAATTTTATCTCGTTAAATCGCTTATCCCAGTTAACTAACTTAAGCGGGTTTATTGTTCGTCACCTTACGGTGTAACTCTCACGGGTCATAACCCGGTTGGCCGTGTTGATTTACCCGAACCGGTCCATAATTCCAACATTGCCTTCGGGAGCAAATATGAATTTAGTAAAGCATTGAATTTTTTATAGACCGATTCAAAAACAAGCTACTAAACATGTGGAAAGAATTGATTATGGTGGGTTAAAAACCTTGCGGTTGTGGCAAAATTGGTTCTAGAAGATCTTGAAAGTTTGGTAAGGTTTTTTAACTAGTCGGATGATGAAGACAGTTGGAAGTGGAATAACGACACTTATGGAGTATTTCAGTCAAATCATTGAGAAGAATGTTACATATCGAAGTCTTGAGGGCTTCACAGGTTAAGGGGTTCGATTGGTCTATGTGGATACTGCTAAAAGTTTCATGCTTCAAATGGAGATTATTGCAAGACCTAAGTCCTCTACCTAAGAACTTGTTGCATATAGGCTTCTGCAATCTGTTGGCTGCATACTTTGTTCTTCGACTGAGGAATAGAGTGATCATGTGTTTAGGTTATGCCTAGTTGTTAAAGGAAGACTGGGATTTTGTGGACCTATGGTGTGGTATTGCTGATTTAACAAGGTGTTCTATCAGGCATATTGTGATATGTGGATTGTATCATGGTGGTGTTTGCTTTGAAAGTTAAAAGCAAAGTGTGACTCTCTATTGTACATACATGCAAGTTAGTCTTTGTAGAAACCGCGTGGCGGTCAACAGGTTCAAGAAGTCGAGAGGCAGGATCTTGGGCGACAACATACTTGTTACTCTCAATTGGGTAAAGCATAGATCGAAGTGGAAATCCATTCTTAGGGTAAGTGGTGTGAAACCCCGCTTTTATACTTTTAGGTTGGAAGCTTTATATGGGATGTTTTCTTTGTTATTAGTTGTCTAATTTGTTGTGTATGCATTGTGCGGCTATTACCCCCCCCCCCCTTCAAGCGAACAGGTGGGGATCCGACTCGAAGCATTGTGCGGAAGCGTTCAAACAGCGGTCTTGGTAAACTTTTAGTGAAGATATTGGCCACCTGGAGCTTGGTGAGAATGAATTTAGTGTAGAGGCGACCGGAAGACACAAATTCACGAACAAAGTGATAGTCAATGTCAATGTGTTTTGCCCGTTTATGTGATACCAAGTCTTGACTTAAAAATAATGCACTTTTGTTGTCAAATAAAATAGTTGGTCGATCCAGTGGTAGGACATGTAGTTCCCGTAGCAAGTGAGTTAACCATATGATTTCCGCAGCTATATTTGCCATAGCTCGATATTCCGACTCACAACTCGAGTGAGACACTGTAGGTTGCTTCTTAGCACTCCATGACACTAAGTTGCCACCTAGAAAAATAGAGTAACCATATGTTTAACGTCTCGTTTCAATACAACGAGCCCAATCTACATCAGAGTAACCGACTAGTGTTGTTTTGGTAGGGCGATCAAACGAGAGACCGTAGGATAAAGTTCCTTTGACGTAACGTAAGATGCGTTTGACAAGCTGAAAGTGTGAGTTGGTTGGTTTTTGAAGGTATTGACTAGCTTGATTTATAGCATAGGAGAGGTCCGGCCTAGAGATGGTGACGTATTGGAGGGCACCGACTAGCGATCGATAGAATGTTGGGTCATGAAATGGAGTGTCGTTAGAGGTAAAGGTATCGGTGGTATTGAGTGGTGTGGCTACAGGTTTAGAATCAATAAGGCCAGCTCGAGTGAGTATGTCATAAGAATATTTGGCTTGGCTAAGAAAGATACCGGATGAGGTGTGAGCTACTTCAAGACCAAGAAAGTAACTCAATGAACCAAGATCCTTTAATTTAAATTCTGTATGTAGACGAGTGGTGAAGGAATTAATTACTTGTTCATCACTTCCGGTGAGAATGACATCGTCTACATAAACAAGAAGATAAATTAGAGTCGTGTTCTTTTTGTAGACAAACAGCGAAGGATTGGCTCGACTACAATGGAATCCGAGTGTGAGGAGAAAGGAAGTTAGACATTGAAACCAAGCTCATGGAGCTTGTTTTTAAGCCATATAAAGCCCTATTGACTTTGCAAACGTAATTCGGGAATTTTTGGTTGACAAAACCTGGTGGTTGTTCCGTGTAAACCATTTCAGTCA
The DNA here is from genome assembly GCF_021521415.1 of Bidens hawaiensis. Taxonomy (NCBI): domain Eukaryota; kingdom Viridiplantae; phylum Streptophyta; class Magnoliopsida; order Asterales; family Asteraceae; genus Bidens; species Bidens hawaiensis. The sequence goes on from NW_027491052.1 coordinate 3,498,802, forward strand.
AGTGTCCATTGAGAAAAGCATTGTTGGCATCGAGTTGACAAAGTTTCCAATTGAAGATAGTGGCAAGGTTAAGTACTGCCCGAATGGTAGAAGATTTGACCACTGGACTGAAAGTGTGACTACAATCGAGACCTGGAATTTGTGTGAATCCTTGGGCGACTAAACGAGCCTTATAGCGATCAAGAGATCCATCGGCTTTGTATTTTATCCGGTATATCCATTTTGAACCAACCACATTCGAGTGGGTAGGCCGCTTTACAAGCTCCCAAGTGTTGTTGTTTCGAAGAGCATTTAGTTCATCATTCATAGCATCGACCCATTTGGTATTTTTTGCAGCTGTTTTGTAGCCTCTTGGAATGTGATGAACAAGTAGAGCATGATGAAGTTGATTAATAATAAAAAAAACTAATAACTCAAAATATAAATAAACGAAAAAATTTAAAAACCAAAATGTTTCCCCTGTTATTACTGTTCCATAAAAAAACAAAAAAAAACTGCCGAAAAGACAATGTCGAGAAAAAGACACAATGCCGAAAATGCACAAACAATACAATGATAAACAAAAAAAGACACAATATGTCTCAAAATATAATGCAAAACCGAACAAAATATGACACAATGTGGTAATATAACACAATATTAAAAAAATGACACAATATAAAGGAAAAAAGACACAATCAATGATGAGCATAAAGAAAAACACAATGAAAATATTACTTCATACTTTGTTAGTTTAGCAAAGTAGGGCCTGGACGGAGGGAGCTTTATATATGATTTACTCCAAATTTAAAGGATTTACCAAGATTGAGTTATCGTATTTGGTAATTAAGTGGTATTTTATGTATATTATCGATACTGATATTGGCTAGCACTGAACCAAATACATCCAGAAATCAAAATCGGTACCATTACCGATAAGACTTGGCCAAGACAGTAATGGTATAGTTGCTGGAAGGTACCTATATTGGATGATATTTTTGTCGGTCTTTTTTAACCTACATCTAGACGACTAGATAACTTAAACTTATAGGGTAAGTTTAGCCTACTCAAAACACGCAGCATCTTCTGACTGGTCTTAAGTCTTTTTTTTATGATTTTCAATGCCCAAAAAGTGGAGGCTAAAATCTTAAGCCGACTTCACCAATGCAGCACAATCTGATTGATTAGAATTATAGCCGATAAGTGAATACCTAATTTTGTAAAAACTAGATTTTCTATCCGGCGCGTTGCGCCAGGGCAGTTGGCAAAACGCCAACATTGAAACCCGGGCGTTGGTAAAACCCGAGCATTACGACGATGAGTTGACACGAATTCAGTCAATACCAACTTAAGGTATCGGAATTAAAACAAAAGGGTCGGTAAAACTCGGGCGTTGCGGTGGTGAGTCGGTAAAACCTGCGCGCTGTTGGTCTCGGGATTTGTGGTGGTAAATCGACACAAATTTAATTTGTTTCGATTATGCTCGTTATGATACCGGAACTACAAAACAAAATAAAAATACAAAAAAAAAACTTTGTCCAATATCGGGCTGCCACTTGGACCAATTAGATGATAGCGTCGCCAAACTTTCAAATTATATATATTAGATAATTTGATCAAACATGCCAATTTTGGTAAGTTTCTCTAAAAAACAAACACTATTTTTTATAAAAAGTGCACCACTTTAATAATTAGAACCAACAAAAAGCTATGCATTACAAGCAAGATGATATAAATTTTCCCTCACAAAGAAGCAATAGAAAACAAGAAAGACAAACTATCTCAAGGCTGCCTAGCTTTCTTTGCAATAAAATTAAACAAATTGAAAAGGATACCTTATCACAAAGAAGAGCAAGTCTGTGCCAGACCTCAATGGCACTGGAGAGACTAACTACACGTAAAAAATTTCAAACAAAAACACGTGAATTTGCACTGTGAAAAAAACAAGGGGGGGGGGGGGGGGTAAGAAAGCTTTGCCCTTGCCAGAACTAAAGAAGAGATGTTTCTTGCCTTCCAAATCTACCATAGCACAACGTAAGCAAAGGTACGAATCAGCTAGAGGTGTTTGTTCAGCAAAGTCCCATCAAAAAAAGAAAAATGAATCCTTATCAGTTAAGAGGAAATGGGTATGTAATGCAACTCCAAGATGCAAACCAATCCCAAACTATTGTCAAGTGGTCATCAGAGTAAAAGCATGATTCAATTTCTATTATCGGGTTTGTTTATTTAAATCTCGTCTTTCTAGCAGTGTATCCATCCAACTTCAGCAGCTTAGTGATGAGCTAGAGGTATATTTGATTTTTAAAATTTTAATTTGAATACATATAATATTTATAGTATTATTGAACATGATAAACTTGAACTAACAAAAATATTAAAATCCTAAGCATACTTATTAATATATGTGAATTTTTAATTTAAAATAGAATTATATTTCAGTTAACAATAAACACCAAATAATATTTATAGTATTATTGAAATTATTTGATGATAAACATGAACTAATAAAAACATTAAAATCCATTAGTGTAAGCATACTTACTAATATATATGAATTTTTTATTTACGATAGAATTATAGTTTAGTTAACAATAAACACCAACAAAGAAGACAGAAATGAAACACAAAGTTGTTGATCCTAAATATTTGCAACCAATCAATGTCCTCCAATAAGATCAAAGGTTGTGATTTATTTATATACAGAATTTATTTTTAGTAAATTCCTAAACAATAATCAATAATATATATAAACGAAAACCCAAAAATCCTATATGTTGTGATGTGGTCGCTCCTCCCTTTTATGGAAGACATCAGATTTCTTGATTTTTAAATGGTGGCCTCTCATTGATTTAACCCAAATTCATGGGTATGTGTCTTACCAAAACCAGATAGCTTTTAAATGGGTTATAATATCTCATTAAATTAAAAATTAATCTTACCAATTATTTGATATGAAAATCTCACAAAATAGGAATATACTAAAATTTAATATCCAATTTAAAAAGAAAAAAGATATTATTTATAATTAATAAACAATTTTATAGTAAAAACATAAGCGGGTCATGGGTCACCAAATCCATATAGCTTTTAAAAAGGTTATAACATATCATTTATTTATGAAACCCTTTCATCATCAACCTTAAGTATATTATTAATTTTCTTACAATAAAAAAAATTAAAATCCAAAAAATAAATATTAAAAAACGAAAAATATAAAACAACCATTCTCTCAAGCCATCAGATTACTTTATTTGTAAATAAAGACTTCTCACGCATTTGACCCGAACTCACGGGTAAATGTCTCACCAAACCCAGATAACTCTTAAACGGGTTATAACATCTCATTATATTAAAAAATAATCTCATCAAATATTTGATATGAAAATCCTATAAAATAGGAATATACTAAAAATTAATATCCTATTTTATTTAAAAAAAAGATATTACTTATAATTAAGAAACAAGTTTATAATAAAGAAAATAAACGGATAATGGGTATCACCAAACCCAGATAACTTTTAAAACGGATTATAACATAGCATTTATTTGTGAAATCATTTCATCATTAAAACTCAAGTATATTAATTATTAACTTTCTTACAATAAATAAAATTAAAATCCAAATATACATATATAAATATTAATAACGAATAATGTAAAACAACCCTCATAATACGGGGGATAAAATCTAGTAAATAAATAAATATAATAAATAACAATAAAACAAAGAAACACACAGCGTGCTCAAAAAGAAAATAAAGGAAACACAATCCTCGTCATATGTTTTTTTAACGAATCAGAATTGTTGTCACTAAATGTTTGCAACCAATTAATGTCTTCCAACAAGATCAAAGGTTATGATTTATTTATATACAGAGTTAAATTTTAGTAAATACTAAAAAAGCAAATATAAATGCAATATAGATAACAATATAACAAAAGGAACACAAGGTATTAAAAAGAAAAAACAATTAAAGAAACACAATCCTCGTCATATATTTTTAACCAATCAGAATTGTCTTCACTAAAACAAGCAACCAATAAGAGAAAAGCACACCCATAATCTCTAATCATCAACCGAGTATATATATGCTGCATATTCTTTATGCAATTGCATTCCAAATCGTTTAGTATCTAATAGTGGTTAAGTTCCTGTTGTGTTACACAATGGCTCGTACGAAGCAAACCGCTCGCAAGTCTACAGGTGGAAAAGCTCCCAGAAAGCAACTGGCTCGCAAGGTACGTACTAATAATATTAATTGTTTGCTGCATGAAGTTACCATTTATTCAGATTTTGGTGTAATTGTTTTTAACTGCAGGCTTGTATGAAAAGTGCACCGACAACTGGAGGAGTGAAGAAGCCTCATCGTTATCGTCCTGGAACTGTTGCACTTCGGTATTCGTTAATTATATATTAACCTTAGAACTATTCAGTTAGGTCCATGTAACTGATTGTAAAAATACAATTAAAAAACCTGATGTTTACTCATTGATCATGTTCGTGACTACAGAGAAATTCGCAAGTTTCAGAAAAGTACCGAGCTCCTAATCCGTAAATCGCCTTTCCAGAGGCTTGTTCGTGAAATTGCTCAAGATTACAAGGTGAATATTATATACTAGCTGACCTTCATATATAAATCATATGCATCTATAATCTTACAATATTAATTATTGTTTATGCACTTAAATATTGATGATGCATGTTTGGTTGCAGGCTGACTTGAGGTTCCAGAGCCATGCTGTGTTAGCGCTTCAGGAGGCGGCCGAAGCGTACCTAGTGGGTCTGTTTGAGGATACCAACTTGTGTGCCATCCATGCCAAGAGGGTCACAATCATGGTTAAAGACATCCAGTTGGCTCTTCGAATCCGCGCTTAGTTAAAATTTCAACAATAAAAGTGATTATTAGCTTCAAGTTTATATGCATTTCCTCTAGTTACAAAAACGTTTCTTTCTTTCTTTCTTTTCGTGATAGTGTTTGAAATTTATTGATGTGGTACTGAATGGATTGAAGTTTTATATAACTGGATTTGGTCTTTGTTTCCGTATTTATAATGATCTTATATTTGATGTATTTTGTACAAGATTTATTCATCCGATTGTTAACAAAGGATACGTAACAACTAATTGCCATGAATATAACACATATTTAATTTAGTTCCTTTCTTTTTGACAACATAAGTTGCAATAATGGCAAAAGGGATGATATTTTGGTTACCATTTGTAGGTCCCTTGCGGGTGGATCTAACAACTATCTTTGGATCAACCGAACTTAGTGTTAGCGGAAATCACACTAAGTCACCTAAGTGGTCTCGAATCTTTAGAATGTTTATGTTCGGGTTTAGAGAGAGAAAGAGAAAGAGAAAGTAAGTAGTGTGTGTTAGAGAATTTTGGCAAAAGGTTGTTTCTCTCATGGCATGCTAAATGGAGGAGCATGCATGAGAAGTAGTTTTATTTTCAAATGCCCAATGGGCTTGTTTACATATCCCCTGGGCCATTACCCTTGGGCTTCATACATACAAAAACAAACATTAAAGCCCAAATACATATATTCAATACAAAAGACTTAGTTATACAAAAAGGGGCCTGACAATCTCCCTATAGTCTTTAGTATTGAAATCTGTCAGTGTCGTAGACCAAACATTCGTCCTCGGTTAGTGGAAGTTCAACAAGTCTTCGGACGAACTTGTTGAAGGCTTCAACTATTCGGTCTGTATTCTGACGTCCACTGTCCTCGACGGTTCGCAGCGGTGAGTGATAGAGCTTCTTCACGTCCTCCATGTGCAATCCCATAAGCTCATGTTCATCAAACACTCGTATCTCGTGCATGTCACGGCAGTGAATGACGGCCTCACCTGTTTATTATCAAATTCCCAACCAATGAAGTCTCGGAGAGTATTGGGAAGGAAGGGCTCGCCATGATATATCTCGTGACAGTCTTTTGGCGCCCTGTACCTCCACATATTACGTGGCTCTTTGGTGGCTGGGTCTATTTCTCGTGGGTTCTTGAACTGGCGACCCTTATTAACTTCAAAATCCTTGTATCCTACTTCTGATTGACGATGTATGTGGGTCTTGACCCAGCCCTCCAATGTTTCCTCATAGTCACCACGGCCTATAGCTTTTCAAAGACAGTTAATATCAAGCTCTGGTAACGACCTCAGCTCGTGGTGGTTGAGATAGATCAGGTCTCCGCTGTATCTTCTTATAGCCCAACAGCTGTTCTCCTTATCATACTTTGCGTAGACAATCAATGTATCGTCATGATAAGGGTAGTTGAGCACGCAGGCACAAGCATGGCTTGACACAATGTGGGTCTTTATCTTCTTCTTGGGAGGTTGGTGTGTCAAGTCGGCGGGTGGATCAGATACGGGCTCTGTTGCAGGGGCCTCTAAAGCTTGAGCTGGTGGTGTGTCAGGATTCGGTGAGTAATTGATGTAGTCTTCAGTTGTGTCTACTGCCTCCTCTGTTCCTCCAATTAAATCTCCCAAGCTCTTCCCAGCTTCAATAAAGTCGTCCATCATCCCTGCAACGCTACCTGCAAACACATCTTTAGGAAATAACTCTTTATACATATCAGAAATCTTCGAGTCTGCTTCCTTGACTTTGCTGGCAGAGTCATGTGTGGCAGGGTCTTGTATATGTTCTTGATCATGTGGAGGTGATTGAGTGTTAACTCCACCTCCACCTCATGCTGCACTGGCTCCTCCATCTCCACCACCATCATTGTTATCATCATCATCCTCATCAAAGCTATCATGAACATTGTCGTCCACATCATCGTCGTCCTCATCATCATCACTGTCTTCATCATCATCTTCTCCTTCCTCACCACCACCAACTTGGGCTTGTGGTGGTACTTGTTGTTTAGGACCCGTGCTGGTACCGACACCACTTCCGGCTTGGCTAACCTGTTTTACAATACGACCAACAGTTGCCTTGCCCTGCGAACCCACCACCTGAACTCCTCGCAAGGCCACACTTGGACCTGCGGTAGGCTGTGATCCACCAATCTGAGAAGTCTCACCAGACCTTCTCCACCCCCTGAATACAGCATCAAGTCGATCCTCCAGACCATGAAAGTCATCCTCGTGAATACCCATAAGATCTGAGGTGGCCTGATGCTTGCTCACGAACTCCTCATTTGTCTTTAACTGTATCTCGTTTAAATGGTCATGCTCCTTGATCTTTACGTTGATGGCCTCTATCTCGGTTCTGAACTGAATATTTTTTGCCATAAGTGTACCGAGAGAGGCAGAAGAGGCAAGCTGACCTTCAAGCAGAGAGACTCGAGAGTTGGTAGCCTCTTTCTCGATATCCCACTTTGTTACCGTATCATCAATTTTCTTGAACAATCTCTCTTCAAGAATAGTGGCAGCGGGTAGGTTTCTCTCAAGTGTAGCCACTCTGTTTCTAAGCTTGGAGTGATCTGCTCTCAGATTAGCGTTTTCAGAGGACTCATGGTTCATTAGCACATGCAGATTCTGGATTCGGGTGTGGAGAGTGTTGATCAGTAGGCGTTGACTTTCAATTTTAGCCTCATTTAATTCCTTTTCCTCCTCCAAAATCTGAACCCTTGCCCTCAACAGTTCTTTCTCCTTCTCGTACTCAACCTCTTTCTTCTTCTTATCTTTCATAAAAGAGAGGAGCACAATGTCACGTTCAGCCCTTTTGGCGTTTGATTCTTCCAGTGCGACGATCCTATCGGTGATGTATACTGGAGATGTCAGAGACTTCCATTTGGTAATGGGTTTCGGTGAGAAGATAGTGGTTGGTGGGGTAGTGGACATGATTGGTGGTGAAGTAGTTTGCACAAGTAGGACAATGGATTGGGTTGGTTGAGGTGATGTTGTCGATGTGAGTGGTGTGGAGGTGAGTGGTGATTAGGTTGGTATGGGTGAAGTTGTGACGGTGGATGGTTTTGAGAATATGGAGGTGTATGGTATGGGTTCTAAATTTAATGCTGGTGGAGGTTTTGTAGGTGGGGAGGTGATAACGGTTTAGCTCCAAAGGCTAGTGGTTTGTATAGGTGAGCTAAATATGGATGATGTGAATATTGAGGAGGATATGGGTTCAGTGGGAGGTTGTGTGGGTGGTGTTGTGGTTTGGGATGGCTCGGGCCCAGTTTGGGTTGGTTGTGGTTGAGATTGTGGTGGGGAGGTTTGTGGTTGATCTTGAGATGATGAGGGTGGTATTTGTGGTAGGAAGGTTGAGATAGGTTGATCTAATGGTAAAGATTCGGGTGAGGAGTCGGGTGAATCATGAAGCATGGTTTTGGCTTTCTTGGCTTCGGCTTTCTTTCTTGATTTGGGTTTCCTATAGCCTGGAATTTGGATCTTGCCTACGTCTAGGTCTTTTAGGACTTTGGCCAAGGTTTCTTTGGTGACTACGGGTGGTTCAGAGGTGGAAGAGGGCTTACCTTTTGTGGGAAGCTTGACGACGAGCTTGGAGGACTTCTGGGAGTCTCCAAGCTTCCTCAGACGCTTCAAGGGCTGAACATCCTCTTCTTCTTCTTCTTCAGGTTCCTTTCTTTTACCAGAAGAATCACCAACAAAAGGCTTGTCGGTAGCCTTCCTCTTCAAATCATGCTTTGCCTTCGTTCTATCCTCAGGTGGCTCATCTGACGAGTCAGCCTGCTTGGCCTCAACCTCGGGCTCAGTCCCAACCATCTCTCCACTCTCAACAGAAGCCTCATCCCCAGCAGGCTCTGTCTCCTCGAACAATCCAAATTTTGGACCCGGCCTTGGTCCCTCATATTGATGTCATTTCCCCATCGTACTCAACACATCAAAAATAGATAACTTGATCTCATTTACGTGATATGGCTCGGGAAGAGACTTCTTGTCTTTAGCTTTCTTTGAAGGTGGCCTGGGTGTGTATGGCATCATGTCGTCAATCAACAATTGCACGAATCACGGGTACATAAGCCATTTAGAAACAGTCTTTGCGTTGGCTAGCATGCACAAACATATCCTCCGAGAATAGTTGAATTTCTCCTTGGTGGTCAAGGAAAACATGATACGTACCCAGTCAACTCTCATACTATCGAATCCTCCGTGAATATTCGCAAAGCAATGAGTCACGATGTGAAAAAGAAATCTCCAATGAGGGGGGAGATGTTTCTTTTCCAGACTCCTCCACTCGGTGTCGTACCCCATATGAGTTACAAAGTCTTCCAGTTTTTCCCTGTCTCCCTTTTCAAAAGTGTAGTTCGGTTCTTCGTTGATCTTCAACAGCCGTCTTATATCTCCTTCTGTTATTGTCAATTCCTTCCCAGCAACCTTGGTTTTAAATGATAAAGCTTCATCAACAACACTAGCAAAAGCCCAGAAATCTAACACTCATTTGTAATAAACAGCTGGGTTGGCTGAGATGGCATGTGCAAGAGGTGACTGTTTTAGCCCTTTCACCTTAGATGTGAATACTTTTTCCTCCTTGGATTTTGGAAGCTCTAGAGCATAGAATTGATTATGACCCTGAAATCAGACCATATGAACATGAGAATCATCATAGAAGAAGAATTAAATTAGATAAGTTATATACAAAGAGTTTTAAGTTTGTACACGTCATTTAATTAAACTAATTACACATAGTTATAGCTAATTGGTTATATACATTTTGTATTTAATAAGTTGAATAGTTGAATTTTGGTTTATAAATAAGTTAATAATTCCAATTTATACAAACTTTTTATGTCCAGACATCCACAAAGTCCATTCAGTCCATTAGTCCAAACAGTCCAGTAGCCTCAACTTCAAATTTCTGAAAAATTTGCTAAGTATAGGTTTTTCGCATAAGAATTTCGCATAGGGTCCAGTTTTGCTTCGCATGGGTAAGCGAAGCGAAACAGAAATCCCTTTCGCTTCGCATAGGTATTCGAAGCGAAACAGAAATCCCTTTCGCTTCGCATGGTTATGCAAAGCGAAACATAAATCCATTTCGCTTCGCATGCTTATGCGAAGCGAAAAACAATCTTATGCGAAAAATTAAACTTAGCCTATTTTTGTTCCTTTTTCCTTCTTTGGGTGTCGCCTAGGCACAAATTAGTTTTCTGTAAAGTTTGGGTTGAAACCCCTTTGGTTTACATAGTCAATTGGACCCTTGAAACTTTGGATAAAGCCTAGATCTACAAACTGTACACAATCAAACCTATAACTAAAATCTAACGATGATAAACATGATCTAAACGTCCTAATAATAGATTCTAAGAAAGATAATTAACAAGAAAATGAAGATCCATCCTAGATCTGGCCGACGGTTCATATGAACCGCCGCCTGGATCCCCTTGAACCTAGAAAGTAAGAGGATGAATGATTGATGATGTTATGATGTTATACCGACGGTGTGTGTTCTGGATTCATAATCAAATGTGTATATGAGGGCCGGATCTTTGAGGAATTTTGGTAAAGTGTTAGGGTTTGAGAGTAAAAGAAAGAGAGAGAAGGAAGAGAGTGAAAAGTGAAAGAGTGGGTGAATAGTGAATGAGAAGTTAGGTTACCCTTATATATAGGGTCAGCTTATCTCGCGATAAGGTCAAAACATCGCGAGTATTCACCGAAAAGTACTCTCTCAGTCCTCGGTCTTTAAAGATATTTGCGTTTTCAAACCCGAAAAACATTTACGCACCGAATCCAAGTACTTGTTTATTTATTTGATTTTTATTTTGTCGGTCCGTGACTGTTAACGTTTTGCAAGATCGATCTCTTTGACAAAACAAAAACAAAAAGAAAATAAACAAAGACAATAATAGTAGAAAAACTATAATTAAAATAAAAATAAAAATAAAAATAAAGATAAAACAAAATTAAAAAAATAAAAATTAAAAGTAAAAAAAAAAATAAAATAGGAATAAAAATAAATGGTAAAAATAAAAATAAAAATAAAAGAAAATAAAAAATAAAAATAAAACAAACTAAAAATAAAATTAAAAAAAATAAAATTAAAATAGTTATATACAAAATATTTTACAGGACAAAATTTAAAAAGTAAAAGAAAAAATAAACTTAAAAAATAAAATAAACTAAAACTAAAATAATAAGCCTTTTAAGAGCTTAAGATTTAAAAGTAACTATTTAGATGGATTGATATAAAATAAATATTGAATTAATTTACATAGTTCTTTAAGAACGATCACAACGTGGAATCATATTGATTTGCAAAGCCGTAGATCGCGTTTCCATTTTGATATTATTGTGACACAAGTTCATCATCAATTATAGATATTATCCACTTGTTGAACTTGACAAATATTTTGATGTAAACGTGATACATTTAAGATTCAATTAGGCATGATACTTATGTGGTCCCCACTTAATCAGACATGTTACTGATTCCATCATATCTCGAGCCTACTTTTTGTTGACATATCACCTCAACTTGACTTAAACATTTCTTAGTTGATCACAGTACTCTTATTAACATACTTGACACTTTGTACTTTGTACACTCAACATTTTGTGCTTTGCACACTTGACTCAATTTAGAAAATTTAAAATAAAGCAGAAGATTCAGGGCCTTAACAATCAGATCTTGTATAACTACAAACATAGAAAGTCCAAGGCTTGAATCAAAATAAATGAAGAACTAAAGCAGAAGTTAAAATCCTAAATGACTCTTTTTCTAATTTTTCAATTTTTTTTCTGTTTTTCTTTTTCTTTTCTTGACTCTTTTGTTTTTCTTTTTCTTGCCTTTGAATGAGGCTTTTCTAAACTCAAATGAAAATTAAACATTGACACTTGTTTCATAAGACAACTGTGATCAAGTAAAGGGAGGCTTGGGTATGAAATGTGTAATAACATTTCTTCCTTCATTGATATGACTTTAACGGAATCATGCAACCACTTCATAAACGTATAGCCACTAGCATCGGCAATAGTTTAAGTTTATATCACCCAACACTTACTTGTTTGTCAAGCCTATCTACACATTGATGAATGACCTTGTAGCCTTTTGATCTACTCTTTTCACGCGCTAGGATCATTACATGCCAATGTACTATCACTTTCCATATGGTCGGATCAAATTCTTAATTGAAAATTTTAAATATCTGACTCCCTCTACAAAGGAGCTCCCTCTAAACGGGATAATTCTTTTAGAGTTTTCTTAAGAGTTTCTTAAATGGTAGTAAAGATGAAATTAATATTATATATAAAAATAAAATCTTTTTGTTAAGTCAAGTGACTTGATTTTGGTTTTTCTTAAAGTAAATTTAAAATCTTTTTGGTGAGTTAAAGTTAACTCATTTTCTCCCTCTAAAATTATGACATATTTGAAAAAATATTTACAATTTTAAAACAAAGATAAAATTTACTTAAAAGAAATCATGCCCAACGACTTAACGAGATAGAAAAATCGGGCACGCCTAAAGGCTTTGGTAAAGAGATTTGCAAAGTTATAGTCATAATGGACCCTTTATATTTCGACAAGCTTACGATCAAAACAATCACGAATAAAGTGTTCAGATGTCGATGTGCTTAGTCTTTGAGTGTTGGACCGGGTTTTTAACAATAGCAACGGCAGCCTCATTGTCACATTTGATCGTGGTTCCATAGAAATTCAAACCATAATCCAGCAGCTGATGCTGATCCATATCACTTGAGAGCAGCAGCTGAATGCAGCAATGTACTCGGCTTCTGCTGTGGAGGTGGACACAGTGACTTGTTTCTTGCACTGCCATGAGATCAACCTATCTCCCAGGAATTGACATCCGCCAGATGTTGATTTTCTGTCCAAGTTGCATCCCCCATAATCACTGTTAGTGTAAGCATGAAGTTCCAAGGGAGACTCCTTTAGATACCAAAGACCCAAACGAGGTCTACCCTTCAAGTATCTGAAAATACGCTTGACAGCCGTCATGTGGGATTCTCTCGGGTCAGACTGATATCTAGCACACTAACAAACAGGGAACATGATGTCCGGTCTGCTTGCAGTGAGATACATCAGGGAACCAATCATTGACCTATTAGAGGTGTTGATCAACTGGTTTTCCTGATGGATCAGGCGCGAGAACATGTCACGTAGCGATTAGTGTCATGAAAGCCGTTGAGTCCTTGAAACCAAATTTCTGAACAATGTCATGAACGTACTTTTCTTGGTGAATCAAAGTCCCATCCTTCTTTTGCTCAACTTGTAACCCAGGAAGAAAGTCATCTGCCCCAAGGAACTCATTTCAAATCGCTTCTGCATAATCTCGGAGAACTCCTTGCACAGATTCTCATTCGTTGACCCGAAGATAATGTCATCAACGTACACTTGAACAATAATCAATTCACCCTTAACCTTCTTGACAAAAAGATTTTGATCAACAATACCTCTCTTGTATCCATTCTTCACTAAATGATCAGCCAGTGTGGCATACCATGCACGAGGTGCTTGATGAAGACCATAAAGTGCTTTGTCAAAGCGGTAAACGTGATCAGGATGACTTGGATCTTCAAAACCTGGAGGTTGACTGACGTAGATTTCTTCTTTTACTTTCCCGTAAAAGAATGCAGTCTTCACATCCATTTGATACACTTTGAAGTTCATGTACGAGGCATATGCCAGAAAGATACGAATTGCTTCTAATCTGGCCACCGGTGCATAGACTTCATCGTAATCAAAACCTTCACATTGCCAAAAGCATTGCACAACAAGCCGGGCTTTATTTCTAATGATCACCCCCTTGTCATCTTTCTTATTTCGGAACACCGATTTCGTTCCGATTGGCTTCTTATGTTCTGGCTTCTTCACTAGCCTCCAAACATTCAACTTCTTGAACTGTAACAGCTCCTCTTGCATGGTTTCGACCCAAGAGTTTTATTTCAATGCAACTTTGTAGTCCTTGGGTTCCACCTGTGATCGAATAGGTCATCAATTCTAGGTAGCGGATATCGATTCTTAATAGTAACTTTGTTCAAGGCTCTGTAATCGATACACATTCTCATGGAACCATCTTTCTTCTTGACGAATAAAATCGGAGCTCCCCAAGGTGATGAACTTGGACGAATAAATCCTTTCTCTAACAACTCATCCAGTTGTTTCTTTAATTCCTTCATTTCCGTCGGAGCCAAACGATAGGGGGATTTGGCTATTGCAGCTGTTCCCGGCATTAAGTCTATTCTGAATTCGACTTCTCGATTTGGTGGGATTCCTGGAAGTTCATCTGGAAAGACAATAGAAAATTCGGATACTATGGGTACATCTTTGATTTCCTTTGGTTTTGATTCTTCTGTCACATAAGCCATAAATGCTAAACATCCTTGATTTAAGCATTTGTTAGCTTTTATCATGGAGATTATGCTAACATGACCAGCATCTTTATCACCCGCGATTTGAATTGTTTGCTTGTCAGGGGCTTGAAGTTCTATGGTTTTCTTATTGCAAATGCTATGAGCATGGTTGTCAGATAACTAATCCATACCTAGAACTATATCAAAGCCCGCTAAGGTCATAGGCAATAATTGTACAGGGATGACGGAGCCTGCTAACAAGATCTTTCCATTTTCTAAGGTCTCGGAAATTTTAACTATCTCACCATTGGCCGTCTCAACGTTTATGGTTTTATTTAATTTCTTTAGAGGTTCGTTTAATAGACTACAAAATTTATAATCTATAAAACTTTGATTTGCACCAGAATCAAATAAAACTCTTGTGTAAACGTTATTGACTAAGCACGTACCGGTGATGGTTTTCGATATGTTGGCGGCCTTCTGGGTGTCAAGTACAAAGACTCGTGCATTTTCCTTCTTTCCTTCATTCTTGGTGCCGCTTCCTCCAACACCTCCACTCCCAGCAACATTCTTCTTAGGACATTCAAAGCTAAGATGCCCTGTCTCCTTGCAGTTGAAGCAAGTTATCTTGTTCTTCCAACAATCAGCAGTGGCATGTCCTGGTTTCTTGCATGTGTCACAGATGACAGATGTAGACACTACGAACCGGCATCGACCCAATTTTACACAACGGGTAGTTAGAATTAAAACCACCCCTTCTCCAAACCACATTTTTTCCTTTGAAACGATTATTTCCTTTTCCATTCCTGTCATTTGTCGAATATTCCTTCTTGTCTTCTTCTTTGTTGCGGATCAAACCATTCATCAAATAACCAGCAAGTTCCATGGCGGATCCGGCTGTCTGTGGAAGATGAGATCTTACCATGTCTCTTATCTCTCTCGGTAAACCCCATATGTAGCGGGTTACCTTGTTTGATTCTTCCCACATCAACTGGTACATGATTCTTCTACCTCTTCTCATCAACAGAGTGTTCCACCACTCTAAGGCTTCCCCTTTGAACATATGTGCCGTGTACTGAATCTTTTCCTCCTCAGTACATTTGCTTATAATAACAATTGATTCCATCTCTTCGAGCCATCTTATTGTAACGCCCGCTAATTTATCGGTTTAAAGATTTCCTGCCTGTAGAGTATGTATGTTTTCTTGGGATTTGTCTGGCATCTTTCGTTGACCCGGCCATCTTCCCGTTACGTTAATTTATCTAACCTTTTTCCCCAAGTTACCACATCCCTTAAACTTCCAGGGCTAATGCGTAACATCTAATTTATATCATAAAACTTGGATTAACCTAACCCTAACCGTTTAGCGGCGCCGATCGCAAGGAGAACCCCCCTTCTCGTTTTTCTTCTGCCCAGCCAAGTTTCAGCCGTGAAAACTCCAATTCCAGGTCGGTTTTATGATTCCCCATGTCTTTTACACCTTAATTGATCATATTAACGCGCTTATTGGTCGTTAAGGTCGTGCTTTGATGATAACAGTTTGCTGACAGATTCGTATACGTTTATTGTAGGGTCTGTAACGCGATGATAATCCATTGTTTTGATAGATTCTTGATTCCATGATGTTCTACTTTGAGTATAGTTTCCAGAAAGTTATAATACGTAATTTTTGGACGAGATTTGAATGGTTTTTATGAATTTATAAAATCGAGTGTCAAAGCTGATGCAGGATGACGGATTCTGGTCTGTCTTCCCGATGTCATAACCTTTTTTCGACAGGTCCAAATTGGTTGGTTCCACTTCTGGAAGTTATTATTTTGAGTTAAGAACCAAACCCAATTGGAATCGTTTAATTTGGTTCGGTAATGAATTTTATAAAAATAAAACCATTTTGTTGCGCACTGAAATAGCTGCACGTACCTTGCTGTGTTGGAGGAATTTTTATAATTTTTGTGTTCAATAGAAAAATATAATAAAAATATTTTTATAAACCTAAGACATTTATTAAAGTCTGGTAAAAATTTAATAATTTATTTCAAAGATTATCCTATGTAATTAAATGTATCTTCGCATGCTAAAATCTACATGTTTTACTCGTTATTGATCGATAAGTTCGTTTTAGGCTTAACTGGTGGATGTTCAATGGTGTTCTTGTCGGGGCTGGTTGAAATGAGTTTTTGCACCACAATATTCCTAGGTATGTCCCGTATATCATACTTAAAGATCATGTTCATAGGTGTTCATTAAGTTGATCAACTAGTTGTAGTTTGATTGTTATGTTCGGTTGTCTAGAATTGTAGTTTGGCGCATTTAACGCGAGGGTGGAAGTGATTAACGACCAATTCAGCTCAGGGACACTTGGTTTGATGTACGGGCTGTTCAAAATTCATTTATATAAGTTATGGGGCTGAATTGGTTGTCGGTTACTCCAACAGGTCGGTACAACACGCAATTGTGTGTATTGAATAGTTGGTGCGTTGTACTTGCGGGTTACCGACCCATTTGACTCGTGTGGCGTCGTGTGGACTTGTTGGCTGTGATTTTATCATAATGGGTCCACACGGGGCTGAGTTGGATGTTAACGGCCTAAACGACTCCTAAACGCGCGTGTTAGTGTCACCTAGTGCTCCCGGGGGCAATTTGGGAATTCTTTATTCCCGGGAGTACCTAAGGGTCGTTTTGGTGAATGTGAAACCTTGGGGGCTATTGTGATTAAGTTTGATGAGGTCGAGGGTTTAGGTAACTCGAACCATGTTAGAACGTCTCGTAGGATAAACGAGTCATCTTGATGTCATTAGTATTGATTGAATGTAAACCGACAGGTGTTTGAGTTTTTGGGATTTCTTAGGGATTCTCTAACTCGTGGTGAATCCGCGTCTTGTGTCAGGTGAGTTCTTGATGCCCTGTTTAACTCTTTTTAAGTTTTGGGCTAGCATGCACACCTAAGCGATTTTGCTTGATGAAATGTTTTAAACGATTTTACATAGGCTTGCTAGTATTGGTAGGCCTTGGAATGTTAAAGAATGTGTGTATGTATATATATATATATATATTAGAATGGCCAGTATTTGGCGAATGTTGTAGTCGTCTCGACTACTGAATGTTGCGTATGCCTACTTTGTGTTTGCATGCGCTGAATGTTACGTGTTTGGGTTGTACGTTTGCTCGACCCTAAATGTTATTATTGAATGTTATATATATATATATAGGAATGTACGTATAGAGATGTTTATGCGTAAGGATGATTATTTATTGAATGTGATGACCTAACTGATGTAATTCCGTTTACAGTTTTAAAACCGTTGGAATGATTATTAAGACTTTTGTTACTTATTTAAAACTTGAACTCACTCAGCTTAAGCTGACTTTGTGTGCATGTTAGTGTGAGTTTTAGGTTAGGAAAAGGATGCCTTATCGCTTGGACGTCCACGAAGCTACTTGGACGGTGAAGGGCATACGGGATTTGAAGATTTTATTATTAAAACATTTATTTTTAAAAATTTTTAATAAAGATAATTATGTTGGTTTTGGGCAAAATTCCCGGGTTTCGGGAACTTATTTTGTTATTTACGTTTTCCGCCGAATTATACTCTGTGATGCTCATTTTAATGAAAATAATTGTTTTTAAGTTTAATTATTTTTACGAGTGTTTTGAATGATTACCAACTGTGGGGTTCCCGGGGTTCGGGGCCTTACACTTATGGCGGCTATGGCACCCTTGTCGCCATAAATTCTTTTGGTCCACAATTTTTGAAATCTCTGAACAAACAACCTTCGATTCGTAACCTCTTCGTAAAGGTTTGGTGGATCTTTTCATCATTAGTTGATCCTTGATCACTTCCTTCATCTTGAGGGGTAGGATTAGGACGGGATTTGGATTTGACAGACTTACTGAGTTGTCGGTTTTCACTTTGATGGACAGATTTTTCTTTCATAGCGGGTAATAAGGTATTCATGGCATTAATCATTTCTTGCATTTTAGTTATCAACTGATCATGGTTTCCTTGAGCAGGCTCAGTTTTTGATTGGTTGCTTTTAGCATTTGAAGCTTCCTTATTTTGGGATGGAATACTTTGTTTCGACATTCTTAAATTATAAGGAAATTAACTCATTACTTAAAAGTTTTTATTTATCTCACAAACAGGAGTACATTATGACAACTCCTATTACCATGAACTCTAGGAACAACGATACCATTACAAATACTACGGACTTATTCTAGAAACCACCGATACTACAACAACGGAACAAGGAACAAACGATAGAACCACAACAGAACAGGGAATAACGGTACGGTCACAATAGAACGGGATCTTCAATCCTTCATGTATTTCTTGATTATCTTCTTCAACTTACTAAACTTGTGTAGTAACTTCCTTTCCATTTTCTTCTTCTTGCTACTCTCATTAGCCAACTTTTTCCGCAATTCATCCATCTCATGCAGTGCCCGATCCAAATGCTCTTCCTAGGACTGAGGGATAAGACTTGGATATCCATACTAGGGCGGTAGATCACGAGACCCCATCATGACTATGTCATAATGGTTTCTTGGATACGGCGGTGGTGGACTGGATTCAACTGGCATGTTGTGAAAGACTTTTGCAGCTTCTTCTTGCTGCCTGATTTCCTCTGCTTGTTCCGAGATGGTTGGAACAACACCTGTAAAGGGTGGAAAACTACCTGTGAGTGCTTGGACATATGGGTCTTGTGGATCATAATGGGGGGACAGGTGAAACAATGGTTGCTGGCAGCCCATACTCGGTGGACAGTCATATCCTGAGTGGTTTTACACCTTAGGGTTCCTCTTATCAATGCTCATCTCCTTTGAAACCTCTTCCTTTGGTTCTTCCGGGTCTTCTTCCGATTCTTCTGGTTCTTCTTCCCTCCTCTTCAACTTCCTCCTCGGGGGTCTTCTTCCGGTTCAACTTCCACATTACTTTGATTCACCTCAATCCGAATGGTCTCCGGTTGTATCACTCTCATCTTGGGTCTCCTTGATGGACCTGAAACAGAATGAGGAGAATCTGTGGGGTTGTAAACTGGGGTTCTTGAGTCAGAGTAAATATGCATCCAACTTGGGGTACCATCTTTAGGATTGGTCTTAGCTTGCTCATCAATCTCCATATTATTGGAAAGATGACTCTTCGGGGATGACGGATCACTTGGAATGTTAATAGGCATTTGCTCTGTGCCTGGGAAGTAAATGGGTTGATTCCCATATAGGACCACTGGTGTGAGGGGTCTGTCCTGGTCAAAGAAGTTAGCATAGTATCCATCACTTTGACCATCGGGAGGAACAATGGGTTCTGGATGGCCTGCTTGTCTCAATTCTTCGTAGAAGGATTCTATCATCTTCTTGAATATCGACATCTATGAGGATAAGAATGATAAGGGATAGAAAAGATTAGAATGATAAGGGATAGGAAAGAATACCAACCTATCTTATCCTTATATAATAATATAATAAATATTGAAACTTATCTCTGATCAAAGCTTAGGTATACTTATATACCTAATTCGCTAAGATTGATGGCTCTGATACCAACACTTGTCACACCCCGACTCAGGGCCTGGGCATGACGCCCAACATTGGTACCTGTTTGTAAATATATCAGAGTTTAGGGTTGTAAAGCGGAAGACTTTAATAAAATATTATTATAGTTAAAAGACGGGATTTTAAAACACCCGTTAATTTATACATAAGTGTTTGGATTACAAAACCATGTTTCACATTATTTTATTTATAAAACATCTATTGAACCATCAGATCGTCTAACGGCTACCCTTCTTCTCCAAACACCTATTCTCCATTACCTGTAAAACAGTTATAAAAATACGTCAGCAACACATGCTGGTGAACACACTGACACAAAACATTTAAGTTACTTAGTTATTCCCTCGGGTATCTTATGACCCGGCCCATCGTGGCTTAGGAAACAACTAAGTTAAATATACTATTATAAACCTCAAGTTATACTTGAAACCTCTCAGCGATACTGCAGCATCGAAGTCTTAGAAACTATTCAATATACATGAGATAATCCCCTCTCGAACATTACTTAGGTCCGACCCAACGTGGCGGAGGTATTAGCAAGTGTGGTGCGGTGTGCCCACCGTCTACCCACATATGTAAGGATCTAGACAAACGTATACAATAGCCTGAGGGCCAGCATTACTTTTGTTTATAAAGTTTTAGGGATATAATCCCATGCAAACATTCAAGACTTTATTTTATAAAAAGTTGGACGTGTTCACCTTTCTTCTTGGTTGGTGTTTCTCACCAATTTGTCTCGTTACCTCGGACCTATAGTACAAGAATAACATTTTATAAGTACTAGATCAACGATCTAGCTTCAGACCTTTAGTCCGATTGCATAACCTTTACCTTGACATTTTATCTCTTTATAAATATAAGGACCTCTAGTCCTTTCTTGTTAATCACTTATAAACCTTTGTTTACAATATAATAATCGGGAAAACCCCTACCTTGAATGGCTTATTACTCGAAATGCTTATACTCTACTTGAACCGCACTTCTATTTGGACCGTACTTCTACTTGGACCGCACTTTGGAAGAAGGTTGAGAGAGTATTTAGGTAGGGTTATGGCACGCATTTCGAAGTAAGACTTGTCGGGATATCACCATATCGGGGTCGTGGCACGCTTATCGAGGTAATGTAGGTGTTTTTGGAGTGCGTTGGATGAGTGACGACCACCCCCATGGCCGGCCTATTTATAGAAATTTTCCTATATCTTCGCGTATCGCGAAGATGCACTAGCTTCGCTGAGTCGCCACGTAGGCTTGCCACGTGTCGCCACGTATCGTTACGGTATCTCCACGTGTCCTGCATCTTCGCGTATCGCGAAGATGTAAAACGTGGATACTTCGCGTATCGCGAAGATGCAAAACTTTGAATCTGTTCATTTTTGGTCCCTGATCTTTTAGTAACTTGTCATATCTTGATTTCGTCTCATCATCCAAAAATACAAAGGCGACTCTTAAGCAGCGATGCGAAGTGCAAAGTGCGCCATCAAAGCGCCACATTACGCTCATCGCCCTTCACCCGAGCCCGTGCCCGTGCGCATGCGCGTCGGGTGCTTCGCACCCTCCGCTAGGACTAGGGAGAGTGGTTGACCACATAAGAACATTTCCATGGAATGTTCTCTCCTTATAAAATGCTTAATTTTTCTTTCTTTCTCCGATATGGGATGGAGTCTCCTTACTCCATTCCTTAACATAAGCTACTTCCATTCTTTGTCTTATTTTTCTCTTTACTTTTGCCATGAATATTTTTAGTCCTTAAGTTTTATTAGTTTGTCAAATTTGAACCAAAATTTTCGTCAGCTGACACATATGAGTCAGTATCTGAATCAGCGATGTCTTCAACAACGGGAATCTCAGTGATGTCTGCAGAGAGTTGCACGTTATTGACCGGGGCTGGTTGATTAGCCACGGGAGGTACATTAAGTACGGGTGCAGGAGCAGCTACATTTACATCTTCAAGACCTTTTAATACAGCTTGTATCAAGATAGATTGATCATCAGCAGGTTGAACTGGTGCAGAAGCAACAGGGGAAACCGTTGGTATTACTAGTGTCACATACATCCCACGAAACTGCTTGAACAGACTTTCATAATCAAACATCCAGTCAGGACCATTGTGTGCATCGGTAGGGTTCAATTCTTGCCAACCAATGTTGAAAGACTCCAAGATCACTCTAGTTTTCTTGTTGTACACCCGATAAGCACTTTTGTCAGCAGAATATCCAACAAAATAGCACTCATCCGCCTTTTCAGCAAACTTGGAATTTGTTCCAGCATTGGTTTGGAGTATGGTACAGGGACATCCAAACGTTCTGAAGAAATTCACCCTTGGCTTCGTTCCATTGAAGACTTCATACGGAGTCTTGTTCAGTCTTTTGTTCAAAAGCACACGATTCTGGGTAAAGCACGCAGCATTGATGGCTTCACCCCAGAAAAGCAATGGAAGTTTGGAGTATGACATCATTGTTAGAGTGGCATCAACCAACGTGCGGTTTCGTCGTTCAGCCACCCCATTTTGTTCGGGAGTGTAAGGTGCGCTGAATTGACGAAGGATTCCCTTGTTGTGGCAGAATTCATTCACGACTTTGTTGCAGAATTCTGTTCCATTGTCACTCCTGATACACTTCACTCTTTTGTCTGTTTGACTTTCAACCAACACAATAAATCTGAGCAGAAATTATGATGTCTCATCCTTGTGCCCTAACAGCAATGTCCAATTGAAACGCGAAAAATCGTCAGTAATAACCAAACAATAGGCTTTTCGACCTATTGCCAATGATTGAATTGGACCAAAGAGGTCCATGTGCAACAGTTGGAGAGTGGAATTTATGGAATTGACAGTCTTGGATCTGTGAGGGAGTTTGTGCTGTTTGCATTTAGAACAAGATAAACATTTTTCAGCACAATGAAAAGATTTTACAGGTAAACCCCTCATGTGGTCACCTTTAACTAACTTATTCAAGTTTTTAAAGTTGACGTGGCCCAATCGTCGATGCAGTAAGGATGAATCGTTCTTCGAGGCCTTGGACATCAAACAAGAAGCAGAACGCATGGAATAATTGCTTCTCATGTCCAGAATGTAGGCATCGTTGTGCCTCGGAGTACGCAACATGATCCACTCTTTAGGGACTTTGAAACCTGGTTTTAATATAAGATACTCATTTTCTGTGAATAGGGTTGAGAATTTCTTATCACAAATTTGGGAGACACTGAGCAGATCGTGGTTGAGCTGTTCCACCAAATTGACATCATCAAAGGTCAAAGTACCATTTGAGATGTTTCCTTGTTTCGTTATCTCTCCTCCTACGTCACCAGCAAAGGAAACATGTCCACCGTCGAATGGTTTGATGTCAAACAACAGGGACTCATCTCCTGTTAAGTGTCGGGTGCAGCCACTGTCTAAGTACCAAATACTATTAACAGGCCTTCCAAGCTGACCCTACACACACGAACAACTAGTTAGTGGAGGGTTTCCCGAGACGCACTTGTCTCGGGAAAATTAAACACAAAATCACCAAGTTTAATTTTATGATATCTAAAAATGTAGTCTATTGGTGAATCGAAATCAGAAGAACAATCCCTCGAGGAACTTGAATTATTATTTCCTCGGTTTTGAGATGGTTTTCTGGATTGTCTTCGTTTTCATTTGGGCTTAACCATAAAATCTTCTTGATTAGCTTTAGTAAAGATCTTTGAAAGGTTCTTGGGTTTTTCAGCTTCAGAACCCTTTGCTAACCTTTTTCTTTCTCTTTGGGTTAGCCAAAATGGTTTTCTTGGTTTTTGCACTTTTCAAATTTTGAATCTGTCTCACTGGAAGATGAATGACTTTGGTGAGTCATTTTCTTAGGTTTAGAATCAACCTTAGGAAATGCCTGACCAAACGCACTTCTTGAATCTCTTTGTTGCTTGTGCCAGTTCTTGCAATGTCTTGCAAGATGAGACGGATTGCCACAAACAAAGCAACATTTTCTTTGGTTGCAGTTATAGATATCTTGATCACTGAGATATGTGGGATAAGGTGATGTAGTCAGGTTAACATGTGTGTAACCTTTATCTGTCTGATAATTATGAACATTTGAAAATTTTGAAGCAAAATAATTTGAATGCCTAGGTTTCTGTTGAGAATAGTAATAGGCATTATCAAACTGATCATAATATTGAGAACTGTTGTTATAATTTGGATTCTAAGAAAATGAGGTTTTCTTAGGTGGCACATATTTACAGGAAGTGCTTGGTTTTTCATTATCAAAATTTGGTTTCTAATTTCTCAAGTTCTCAACATGATGATCAGTTGATGAGCAGCTATGAACACTCTATCCATCAACCTTAGCTTCAATTGTTTCATCAAAAACTGTTTCACATTCTGAATCCGATGAAGAATATTCACTTTTATTACAGACATCTTTACAACTTTCATCACTAGACGTTTCACAAAATACAACTTTTGACCCTGACATCAAACTTCCTAACATTGATTCACACACTTTATTACAAACAGGATTGTTAATTGATTTTGTTAGACCCACACAAGCCTCAAAATGGGGTTCTAACTCTCCATTTGGCTTACAACCATTGTTAACCTTCCTACAATCACCATTGATTACATCACCTGCTTCACAAGACACATTTAAGTTAGATTTATCAAATGATTGAACTGGAGCAGCAGTTGGTGGTACTGCAGGAACAAATTTCACAGGTTTTGGTATTCTGTCTACCCCATATGACATTTCTTCCTCAGGAAAAGTATTATGGCTAAAGTGGGGCAAACTAGTATAATTATCGTTCATCGGTGGGGGTACTGCTGAATAATCATATCCTAGCCCCGCTTTAACTTTAGTACTTCTCTGGGCTCCAATAAGATCATCCAATTTCTCAGATGATGCCTCAAATCTTTCAACTTGTTTTTCTTTTTCCCTTTTATTAGAAGCATCAATTTTCAATTTTTCAATTTCATCCTTAAATCATTAATTATGTTTTTGTAATATATAACGTCATACTCCTTTTGAAAAATTTTAAGTTTAAGATTTGCGACATCATCTTGATGAGTTTGAATCTTTTCAATGTAAATCTTGTCAGCCTTTACATATTCAGCATTTAATTGACAAAGCTTTACATTTTCTTTCAAAACTTCGTCTTGAAGATATCTGTAATATGTAACCTTATTTATGCAAGCTTGAGTGCAAAGATTGTGATTTACCTCATCGATGGGTGATGCTTCGGAACTTGCAGCTGAGGATGTAGACGCTTCATTCTTTGTCGTGAAAGCCATGACTGCCATGTTGAGAGGATTCTGCAGCTCTTGAAATTGATCATCCCAATCCATACCATTTTGGACCTCCATTTGGGAGACAAGGGCTCTTGTGTTTGAGCTTGAACTGCGCTTGTGTGGATGACCTCCAATTCTCGGAGCTGAGTTGTTTAGCTTCTGCACCTCATGCTTCTTTCCAGCAGCTCTACTATTTTCCTCCTCAGTCACCTTAGTCATACGAATATCATTGGCTGGCTTTGACGGATTCGTGCATTCTCGCGAAAAGCGACCCATCTCACCGCAGTTGTAACATCGCAGCTTTGACTTGTCGAAACCGATCCTCTTCCTGTCAGAATCCTTGAAGCTATCTTTCCCATACATCTTCATGAAGTTTGTAGCTATTTGCACTGCCATTGCCATCTGGTACTTGATATCCATCTTGTCTAGATCCTTTTGATTTATGTCTCTCATATCCCCAATCTCAAATTGTGGTGGCAATAGATTTCCTTGCATCAACTCTTCATGACTTGACAAAAATGCATGAACTAGTGAGACATTAGAGTCATTCACCATTGGGAGAACTTCACAATAACTTGAGCTTCTGCTTGGCTGAGGTTTTGAGGATGAGGTGATCCCATGTGCCTTCAATGCTTGTTCAACCGCACTATCGACCACCTTTTGAAATGAACTGGAACCAGATGAAGCAGATTGATTCCCGGTTGAGATAAATGTTGTTTCTTGTGGAATAACAGATGATGAGTACTTTGAAGTAGTCACTGGGTAAACATTTTGCTGAGTTTTGCTAATAAAAGCAGTTGGCATAGAAGATGCAGTACTCATCCCTGCTTGATTCAGAGAACTCAGATGATTGTTCATCCTCATTTGCTCGTCCATTTCAAACGACTTGATAGTGGAAATCAAATCAGTGTTTGGCATGGCATTCAGATTAGTGGTTCTCTTGATTGTAACTATGTTGGTGCTCCAACTGTACGGCAAAGAGTTCATTAACTTGTGATTGACCTCAGAGTTGGTGATGTTGACATTAGCAGCTCTGACTCTTACCATTAGCTTCTCAAACCTTTTAACTAAGTCCAACACAGCTTCACCTTGACGATGGTTGAACATATTGAATTCTTATTTCAAGAGGGCCTTTTTGTTTTCCCTAATCTCAGCATTTCCTTCAACCTTTTCAACAAGAGCATCCCATAAACCCTTGGCACTTCTGTTTTCACGTAAAGTCTCAGTAATCTCATTCGAAAGACAAACGGTTAATATGAGAAATGCTTTCTAGTCTTGTGCTAACAGGTCCCTATCATTTTGATCATAATTCTCAGGAGTCTTTAGTTGTTCCCCTGCTTGTGTAACAGTCATGGGAACATGAGGACCTTGTTCAAAACTTCTCATTAAGTCAGATTCAGTCAACGAGATATAGTTCATGAACCTCCATTTAAAATCGGCAAAGTTATCATCTAAGGTCATGTACTTTGAAGGTTTTGTTGGTGTTCCCACTTGGTTTTCTAGAAACAGATACCCCTTCAACAACTCAGAATCAGTGCTTGTCATGGTCTCAGCAGTCTTAAACACTTAACAATGCTTAAAAAGCTCAAAATTTTAACACAGACAAGAATTTCGCGCGAAAAAGTTTCAAGCGAAGCGAAACTAATTCTGATGAACAGTGATGTGAAGCGAAATCACTTATGCGAAGCGAAAAAAACTAAGCGAATCGAAACAGTGCTATGCGAAGCAAAATGCTATGCGAAGCGAAATGATATGCGAAGCGAAATGATATGCGAAGCGAAAAACTTGTAAGAAGCGAAAAACTCAAATCTTCCAGAAGCAATCTTTCTTGGGATCTGTCCACCTAATCTTGTCAGTTTTGGTCAAAGGTTGTTGCACTGATTTTTAAGTCATGCGAAGCGAAATCTTTAACTTATCATTTTTAACAAATTTTCAAACCCGTAACACCAATTTTAACACTTTTAAACCCAAAACTTTAGATCTGGAACAAGTACACTTGCTGTTTTTCACCAAGAACACATTCTAAAACATTTTATGAACTTTTCAAGCCGAATCTCTTTTTTTTTTTAGTTTTTGTGAATTTTCTTGTCAAGAACACTTCTTTTCTTTTCCCAAGATCAAAACCCAAGGTTGTGATCCAAAAACCCTCAACTAGTGAGCCAAAGCTCTGATACCAATTCTAGGTCCCTTGACGGGTGGATCTAACAACTATCTTTGGATCAACCGAACTTAGTGCTAGCGGAAATCACACTAAGTCACCTAAGTGGTCTCGGATCTTGAGAATGTTTATGTTCGGGTTTAGAGAGAGAGAGAGAGAAAGTAAGTAGTGTGTGTTAGAGAATTTTGGCAAAAGGTTGTTTCTCTCATGGCATGCTCCTTATTTGTAGAGGAGCATGCATGAGAAGTAGTTTTATTTCCAAATGCCTAATAGGCTTGTTTACATATCCCTTGGGCCATTTCCCTTGGGCTTCATACATACAAAAACAAACCTTAAAGCCCAAATACATCTATTCAATACAAAAGACTTTGTTATACAAAAAGGGGCCTAACACCATTTAGTTGAACTTGCAAAGATATTTTGGTTCTTTCCTTTTTGTCAACTATACCAGATCAGTGTTGTTTTTTCTTTAGAGAGGTGATGTTTGATTTTAATTCTAGAAAAAAAAATGAGGATAATCGGTAGGCAAGAAGAAACTTTTTCGTCAAATTTATTTTATTTATAATTGCCATGGCAAGACTTATGCTACCAAATGATGGCCTAAAAATTTCGCATGTGACGTACACGAATGATGGTTTGTTCGTTGGAGTGTGGTCCAAGATGAGGTTGAGGTTGCTTAACTTGCCTAGAATCCGTAAAATTTTTCACTTGATCATGGTTTTAAAGACTAATGTAAGAAAAAGCAAGCTTTTTGGTGTTTGTGTAGACTGTTATTGCTAGCTTGGCTAGTACTCTTAATTGTGAGCTGGCTAGCTTCGATTCCTTTCATGCATGTTCCGTAGCTTGCCTTCGAGAGAAAATATGAATTTAGTAAAGCATTGGATTTTTATAAACCAATCCAAAAACAAGCTAAACACGTGGAAAGAAAATTTCCTTTATTTTGGGGGTAGATTAATTTTACCCAAATTGGTTAGAACAAATTGGGTTTGGTGGGTTAAAAACCTGCTTGCGGTTGTGGAAAAATTGGTTCTAGAAGATCTTGAAAGTTTGGTAAGGTGTTTTAACTACTCGGATGAAAAAGACAGGTGGAAATGGAATAATTGACACTTATGGAGTATTTTCGGTCAAATCATTGAGAAGAATGTTGCATGACGAAGTCTTGAGGGTTTCACAGGTTAAAGGGTCCAATTATTTTAAGCGGATGCTGCTAAAAGTTTCATGCTTTATATGGAGATTATTGCAAGACCGAAGTCCTCTACCTAAGAACTTGTCGCATATAGGCTTCTGCAATCTGCTGGATGCATACTTTGTTCTTCGACTGAGGAAAAAAGTGATCATGTTTTTAGGTTATGCCTAGTTGTCAAAGGAAGAATGGGATTTGGTGGTCCAGTGATGTGGTATTGCAGATTTAACAAGGTGATTTATCGGGCATATTGTGATATGTGGATTGTATCCTGGTGGCGTTTGCTTTGAAAGCTAAGAGCATTCTCATTCCACCCCCTATCTCCAAACCAAAAATTACACTGAAACTCACTTTATTTTCTTTCTCCATTTCAATTAAATAATACTTTTTATACCTTTTATCATTACATTTTCTCTTTTCTTCACCCACAACCACTTTCAAAATATATTAAAAAATTATAGAGAATGAACAGTAACTTTTCAAATATACAGAAAAATCACTACTTTTTCTAAAATATAACTCATAACACCCTAAATCACTCTCTAAATTATAAAAGAACCCCTCACATAATATAAGGGGTTTGATGAGAATGCTCTAAAAGTCAAGCATGACTCTCTATTGCACATACATGCAAGTTGGTCTTTGTCGAAACGACATGGCGGCCAACAGTTTCAAGAAGTCGGGAGACAGTATCTTTGGTGACATCAAACTAGTTACGCTCAACTGGGTAAAGCATAGATCGAAGTGGAAATCCATTCTTAGGGATAAGTGCTGTGAAAACCCGCTTTTATACTTTTTGGTTGGAAGTTTTATTGGGGATGTTATCTTTGTTATTAATTGTGTAATTGGTTGTGTATGCATTTACACTTTTTTAGCAGCTCTTTGCTTATTTATACTTTTATATTCATAGCCATTAAAAATAAAGTAAAATCAAGCAACAAGACAACAGTCAATAGACGTAGACGTTTGGTATTCTCGATTCATGCTTGAGTGTCCGATTGATTGATTCATATCGTTCAAGATTCTAGCGGTTAGTTTCTTTTATGTTTTTGGGTCTGCTATACAACAGTACAACACATATGTTAAATTTTTTGGAGCCTAAAACTCTAGCATTTCTTTAGGCATTTGGGATAAGTGGCTAAATTTGATATTAGTGATTATTTATTAGTTTGTTCTCTCATTTTTTTATTTTTATTTTTGTCACCGCTTCTTGCTGGTTTGTATATATAGAAGTTGTGGTTTAAAAAAATATAAAAGGATAATAGTAGCTTGACAGTTGGATAGAATAAACCAAGACTATAAACGGATCTAACCATGACAGGGAAACAAGGTTTTGTTAAGATGGGAACTCTAATTAAAAGTTAAAACTAAAAAACTTTTAAATAGTAACATATCCTTGTTAGAGTGATTGTTATAGAAAATCCATGATTACAAATAAGGGTTTGGATCCAATACAGATAAAATTAATGTGCTAATTATGAGAATCAAGTAAAGTAATTATATATACAAGTAGAGTATTATGTAATTACATCATAGAGTAATTATGTAATTACGTTATAATTATTTAATTACTCTATGACGTAATTACATAATTAGTCTACTTGTATATATAATTCATGTACTTGATTCTCACAATTAGCACGTTAATTTCATTTGTACATTAACCTTCCCACACAAATAATATCTTAAGAAAATGCCGGTATATTTTTTAGGAAACTAATAATATGTGTGAAGACCAATAGTTATGCAAGATGTTTTATATGAAAAGATACAACTAAACAACATTAATATAATTATTTTCTTTCTTTTTAAAGTTTATATATATTAATGATGATATAGTCATATAGAAAATATAAAATGGAAAATGATCCAAATAGCCCATTTGACAAAATTAATTCCTTGACTAGCACATTAAATGGAAAAACGCTCAAAATGACTATTTTCAAAATGGTAGAATCCACCATAATAGAACTGACACCCGACCGATCTATCTGACACCTTCCGTTTTATAACCAACCACGTCTTGGCACGTATACATTTAAACGGTCAGGCCCGGCCATTTTTAAAAAATCGATCGTTTAGTTTTGGCACCGACCATTTATTAACCAGTCAGGTCGGAAGGTTAAAAACCTTTAAACGGTGGTCCAACGGTTTAATAAACGGTCGGCCAATGGATCTATTCCATCGGGCCTTCATATCTATTCCATCGGGACTTCATACATATTCCGTCGGGCCTTCATATCTACGACGTTGACCAACAGATCTCTTCCGGCGGCCTTCATATCTACTCCGTCGACCAACATATATTTTTTGGTGGCCTTCACATCTAGTCCGTCGGGCTTTCGCATCTATTCCGTCGGGCCTTCATCTCTCGGTTTTGTTTGCATCTTCAACCGCATGGTGTCAACTTGCCATGAAGTGGCGTGATTTAAGAACAAAAACGCCGACAGTTTTAGGTATTTACAACAACATTCTCACAAACGGCTACACTATAACATTTGTCAATTTTCGGACCCAAAAAACCAAATCCTTTAAAAAAATTCTTTTGTTTAATTACTCGAATCTTCGTTATTAAATAAAGAATGATAAATTAGTGTAATTATTTTATTTGGTCATTATATGTTTAGTTCGTTAAGCGAGTAATTATTATTTTAAATGATTTTATAAACTATCTAAGAAGTGCAATTTATACCCTTGTATTTAACTTTTGCAAATCATTGATCAAGCACTTGAACCCCAGGGACCTAATTACAATTTTTTTAAACTTAATTTTATTTTATTCTTTCTCTCCCTCCTCCCACCGTCGGCCTCCATACCCCCCCCCCCCCCCCCCACATTTAATTTTGATCCACAATACAAGTCGAAAATCACGTAATTTGCAATATCTATAAGTTAATTGGTCAAATACGCGTTCAATCACAAGTTTAATCCAGTAATGGATAACAATTGACAACCAACTTTCCTTAAACTCGTCTGCGGCTAACCTAGACCTCATAACACTATAAATACTCGTCCACAATTCAATTGAATCGTCTCACGCCATCCTCTCATCATTTCTAAGCTAAGCCCTAAGTCAATTGTATTTAAGAAACAGTTCTCATATCATTTTGATGTAAGTTCTTGGCCGTGAACCCTAGAGTACCGTTCTCTATGAATTTGTCATCTTAACAGGTAATTAACTTATGTCTCTTGGTTGGAATGGGGAGTCTAACGAAAGCCCTCTAACAATTAACAATGACAGACGCTCAATCTTTATTCAATTTGGGTTTTTTAACGTTAGGGTTTGGGGACGACTTGGAAGATTGTATTAAAATTATCGTTTTCTTTCTTAACTTAGGTGAGCCACTGGCCCAGTTGGCCGGTGCACGTCTTCATAAAAATCAGAACATCCATAGACCCGGGTTCGAGCCCCTAGGTGACCCTTTTTTTTATATTTCTTTAGTTTTAGTTAAATGTTATTATTTAAACTATATATATAATAAAAATTAATATTTATTCAACTCTTACAAAATTAATATAATATGTTTTAACTCCTTATCGATCCCAAATCCGTTATAAATCTTAGTTTCATATCTTGTTTCGTGTATGACGCTAGATAATTCATTTAATTATACTTTAAACAAGGAGAGTTCGTCAGAAATCTTTAAAGGACTAATTAACTAATGTCTTAATGTCACCGTTGTCTTGTCGTCGTGAGTAATCACTCTTTTATCTATTTTGTTTTGGGGGCATTATGCGCACTAGAAACTACTATTATTATATTATTTTACTTAAACACAATTCCATTTATTGCGTATTGGTGCTACTGTTCGATTAATTGTTGATTGCTAAATGATTTATGTGTTTACCACTTTTATGGTTGGTTGATATCTTATCCTCATCCTCGTCTATGATCATATGTCGTCCGAATAGACATGTCCGAATTTAGTGGAATGCTCAAAAAAGACAATTTTCCATAGAGGCATTCTCAAAACAAATCAATGAGAGTATATGGGTTAACTATAAAACAGATCACAGTCATATTTGTAAACATGAATAGATTCATATCCTAACTTAATCTACATCAGCTTCTTCTTAGCTTCATAGTGTGATGTTGGAACTTGATTTTCTTTAGAATGCATACTTTAAAATCTCTAAAAGTTGGTCTAACGAGCTATTCGTCCTTTTGTTGATAACTTTAATATGTATCAACTTTGCTAGAAAGTCTATGGAAGACATCCTACTACAACTAGGATACAACTTGAAACTGAGCTCCTTAGACAATGCATCAAATTCTGAATCTAAATGATTTGCATCCATTTTTTTTATACACCATTTTTTTAAAGAAAGTTAAATTAAATATCTTACCTATAGTGACAACATGTTTCCTCACTATAAGTGAATCGTCCTTTTTAAGTTTTTTAATTTATAAAATCAGTATTTTAATGTAAATCAAAATAAAAATTAATTTACCTATACTGAAAATGTGTGGTCACGATAAGTTAATCGTCCCATTTAAGTTTTTTTTATTTATAAATCACTATAGCGATGAAAAATAACATCAAAATTAATTTACCTATAGTGACAATGTGTCCTCACTACACGTGAATCGTCCTTTTCAAGTTTTTATTGAGAAAAAATAACATCACAATTAATTTACCTATAATAACTTCAAAATTAATTTACAAACAAATTGTTACCAAATCTCTATATTGAGGACATGTTGTCGTTACAAGTTAACTGATAGCGATGACTTCTGTTCTCATTATAGGTGTCCTTGCTATAGGGTAAAATTCTTGTAGTGATATGTCGATTCTATTCTTTGACAAAGACCATATAGAGACTCACCCTTTACTTTTAACTTTCAAAGCAAAAGCCGCCAGGATACAATCCACATATCACAATGTGCCCAATATATAGAACACCTTGTTAAACCTGCAATACCACACCACCGGCCAACTAAACCCCTGACTTCCTTGGCAACTGGGCATGCATAACCTAAACACTTGACCACTCGATTGAAGAATTACTCTTCTATTGATAAAGTTCTTAGCTGGAGGAATTCGGTCTTGCAATAATCTCCATACGAAGCACAAACATTTAATGGTATCCACTTAAACCAATAGAACTCCTAATTAACCTGCATGTGAAGCCCTCAAGCCTTCAAATGGCTTCAATATGTAACATTTATTTTAATGATTTGACTGAAAATACGTCATGAGCGTCCTTGTTCCACTTCCAACTGTCTTCATTATCCAAGTAGATAAAACACCTGACCAAACTTTCAAGATCTTCAAGAACCAATTTTGCCTCAAACACTAAGGTTTTTAACCCTCTAAAAGAAAGGCTATAAAAAAAGCTATGTAAAAAGACAAACTCGTTTTTCTAATAAAATGTTTTTGGTACCTTAAGAAGTGTAACAAGCTATGTAAAAAGATAAAAATGCACGAATTCACACCATTAACTCTATTCCCATGTCTAGTGAGTTTTGGGCCTATGTGAACATTTCGAATCCCCTATTATTTAATCCATGCTCGCATTTACGTTTTTTTGAGTGTTTTCCATAATGTTGCATCTATTTTAGAACTTCTGTTTACAACTTTGCATTGCCTTTTAATTAGATCATAAAACTTGAGTTTGGCATGCAAAGAGGCACTTGGATACCTTTTTGTTAAGCCTTTGTTTCTTTGTTTTTACCCACTTTGTCATTATCAGTTAGTTATAACTACTTTGAGCTTATCCGTTTCAACTGCATTACCCTGTTTGGTGGCAATTTATGTTGGCTTTGATTCTTTCTTCTCAAACCTGTGTGTTGGCTTCTGGTCTTAGTTGGTGTCTAATTCATGTTATGGGGTTTGTTTATTTAAGTTTGTTCTTCTAGCAAAGTATCCACGTAACTTCAGTAGTTTAGTGATAGAGTAGAGATATGTTTGATATAAAAAATTTTATATAAGAGCATTTATAATGGGTTCTTCATATTATGTGAGCGTGTTCTCTATTGTCTAGGGTGTGTTGGAGTGGTTATTAGTGAAGGAAAGAAAAAAAATGTTACTTTTAATGGTTAAATTTGGAGAAACACTATTCACCTTTAAAACTGTTTAAATTTTTTTGAAAGTGTTTGTGAGTGGAGGAAAGAAAATGTAATGATAAAATTATAAAAATTATAATTTAATTGAAAAAAATAAAAAAAAAGTAATTTTTAGTGTAATTTTAAATCTAGAAATATAGAATCGATTGGGGAAAAATGCATGTAATATTTATGATGTTAATAAACTTAATGAAATTATTTCTTGACATCTTGAACTAATAAAAATATTAAAATTCATTAATGTATACATTCTTATTGGTATATAGGAATTTTTAATTTACGATAGAATTATATTTTAGTTAACAATAAACAATAACAAACAAGAAAAGAAACACAAAATTGTTGATCCTAAATGTTTGCAACGAATCAAAGTCCTCCAACAAGATCAAGGGTTGTGATTCCCGTATTACGAGGGTTGTTTTACATTATTCGTTTTTAATATTTATATGTATATATTCCACAATTGTTCAAATTAAAAATCCAATTATCCAAAGGTTTGTTTGCCATTTTCTGAACATACAGTAATACAAAATTTAAAGAACGTAAATACATATAATAATTAAAAAGGCTTCGAATCACTATGAATATATCAAAATTTCTTAGTAATAGCTAATGTCTGCTTGCGTTATTTGGAATAGAGTACTATTACTCATGACCCGCTTATATTTTTTACTATAAAATTGTTTATTAATTATAAATAATATTTTTTTTCTTTTTAAATTGGATATTAAATTTTAGTATATCCCTATTTTATAGGATTTTCATATTAAATAATTGGTAAGATTAATTTTTAATTTAATAAGATGTTATAACCCGTTTAAGAACTATCTGGTTTTGGTAAGACTCATACTCATGAATTTGGGTTAAATCAATGAGAGGACAAGCAATCTGGTGGGTTCCATAAAAAGAGGGAGCGACCACATCACGACACGTAGAATTTTAGGGTCTTCTTTTATATATATTATAGATTCAATATTAGTAAATACTAATAGTACTACACAACAATAAATAAATATAAATACAATATAGATAACAATATAACAAAAGAAACACAACGTGTTCCAAAAGAAAAATAAGAAAATTTTTCTTTTTCATTTTTGAATTTTTATTTTAAAAGAAAAGAAAGAGAATGGAAAGAAAAGTGAAATCTTTTTTCCTCCAAAAGTTTTCTACCAAATATGGCCGGATTGTGAATGAAAGTTTATAGCCCATTATAATATTACTAATTTACTATATTTTAATTCTCTTTTCTATTTGACTATGAGGACATAATTGTAAAGTTATAATTTTTTTTCCTATCTTTGTAATTGTAAACCTTGATTACAAAGACTGTCTCAAAAACCATAACTTGGTTATGAGATCTTATAATAATAATCCTTGCTAACCCTAACTTAGTCAACAAGAAATTACAATTAATATAACCCAATCCATTTAGAATTTGGCCTCATCGGCTTCTTCCCTCGGGCCGACCCCACACGGGCCGTAAACAGAAATTAAACCCAACATAAAATACAAGCATTTAGAAGCAAAGCTATATATTAAACGGTAAACTCATTGACCTTCCAACATCGGTAGAGGCTTCCAACCGATGCATGTGCAAGAAGAATCAAATGCGTAATAGGCAGATTTAGGTTATTTAATAGAGAAGACACGGTCAATTTAGGTTTAAACTCAAGTTTGTATATATTAAAAGTATAGTTAGATTAAGCTTTTATAGACTTTCTATGAAGATTGATAAATTAGAAGGTATATATATACTTTCTAGCTTCCTGGTGTTTAGGTTCACTATGTGTTTTTCTTCATAATCGCGTCGCGTAATAGTAAGATTGAATTTCGTGTTAAAATGCAGTGATGAAGAATTTAAATAAATTACTGGAAAAACAGTGTTATTATTTGTAAAAAAAAGTGCAAGTGGTAAAGTAGTAACACAAGTTAACTGGATTTTACTATTAGTATTATTTGTGTCTTTTAATAAACCAAGACAAGGTTTCAGCTTTCAAGTTTTTTCAAACAGTCGTAATCGATTAAAGTTTCATAATCTGACTCTGATTTGGTTATTTATTTTTCTTTTAAAGGATTCCATCAGAGAACTTACTTTCCTGTCATTGATGCAAGCAGTTGGATCTGTGATGACCAGTGAAGGGTACCCTGGTGCCAGATACTATGGTGGAAATGAGTAAGCGTTTTTCTTTACTGAATCATGGTGTTTGTTAGCCTTTGATGGCTTTAGGTTGGACCCTGCAAAATGGGGAGGGAGTTGCAATTCACTTAAGAATGCATATTGCTAATACCAATTTATATTCACTAAACTTACAAAATGTTTAATTATCATTTATGATGCAGTGGTTGTGCAGCCTCTTTCAGGTTCACCATCTAACTTCCAGGTCTACACTGCGTTGGTCATCTGTCACATGGTTATCAGGTGTTAAAATATTCTTTCATTGTTATCTAGAACAGTGTTCGTTTTACTATAATCTGATTTTCATACTTTCAACAGTTTCAGACTGATACAAAGAAAATATTTGCGGCATCCATATTTTTCGAGACCATGCCTTACAGATTGAACGACAGCACTGGCTTAATTGATTATGACCAGGTACTTTTGACACTGTACCATTTGGATCTCTTCAGAACTCGAAAAAATGAAACTAAACCTAAACGAACCCAAAAATCGAAACATAAACCGGAACCAAAAACAAGAATGAAACAGAAACCAAAAACGAGAACGAATCCGATACCAAAAACCAAAAAACAGAAACTAAACATAAACGAAACCAAAACCTAAAAATAAACCTAAACGAAATATAAAACTGAATAAACTGAAAAATGAAACTAAAACCTAAAGGAAACAAGAAATCGAAACCAAAACCAAAACCAAAACCAAAACCAAAACCCAAACCCAAAAAAATGAAGCTAAACCTAAACGAAACCAAAAATCAAAACATAAACCGAAACCAAAAACAAGAATGAAACCGAAACCAAAAACGGGAACGAATCCGGAACCAAAAACCAAAAAACTCAAATTAAACATAAACAAAACCAAAAATCAAAGCCGAAAACAAAAATTGAAAATAAACCTAAACGAAATATAAAACTGAATAAACTGAAAAAAAAATAGAAACAAAAACCTAAAGGAAACCAAAACTAAAAACGAATACCGAAACCAAAACCCAAAAAAATGAAACTAAACGTAAACGAAACCAAAATCTAAACATAAACCGAAACCAAAAACAAGAATGAAACCGAAACCAAAAACGAGAACGAATCTAAAACCAAATACCAAAAAACTGAAACTAAACATAAACGAAGCCAAAATTCGAAACCGAAACCAAAAACTGAAAATAAACCTAAACAAAATATAAAACTGAATGAACTCAAACCGAACAAAAAACAAAACAAAACTTATAAAACCAAAATCAAACCGAAACCAAAAACATATAGCTGAAACTGAACTTAAACAAATCTAAAAATACCGAATCGTAACAAAAAACCAAACAAACTAAAACCAAAACAAAACCTAAAACACTGAAAGCAATCTACACGAAACCAACAACTGAAAATATCTAACCCACACGAAACCAAAAGTCTTACCAAAAAAAATAATAAACCTAAAACCTAATTATCATCCAAAAAAAAAAAGCAATCTAGCATCAAAAGCTAAACGTGCAAGTTCGGTTATTTGGTTTACTTTATAAAAAATCTTATAATTATTAACAACTCAACAGGATCTTCTTGTGACATTCGACATTTTTTTTTGTTTCAATAAATGTATTTGTTTCTCCATACTTATTAGACGTCAAAGTATTTATTTTGTCTTTCGGTTTTGTCCGTAATGTATTAATAAATCATTAAGGAATCAAGTAATTGCACTTTTGGACCCTAAATTTCAGTTTAATCAATTTCTGGACCCAGCCCAAACCACAAGGACTATATTGCAAAATAACCAAAATCTTTTCCCCACTTTCTTCCCCTCTCCCCGTCGATCTCGCAGCCCGCCCCCCAATGAGTTTTGCTTCATTTAAGCCGATTATCAAGCCAATTAAACGAATCCGTAATCTCTGCGAATCATAATCGTCATTTACATGGTGTAACAGTCCGTCAATCAAGTTAATATAATCAAAATCGCATAAACATAGGCCGCGGATCAGTTTTGATCTTGTTAGCCTATAAATACAAGACTAAATCCAATTCACAAGCACCACACCATCGCCTCACTATCAACAAACTAAGCCCTGTACTAATTGCAATCACTAAATCAGTTCTTGGACTCGTTTGAATTCTTCCTCTGGCCGAAACCCTAACTCGTTGTATCTTGATCAATTATTAACCATTCCAGGTAATTAAGATATCGTTTAAGTTCGGATCTGGGTGATTGTTAAAACCCCTCTGTCAATTTTAATCGACAGAGGGTATAGAATCAGTAATTTGAGGGTTTTGATAATTAGGGTTTATGTTAATTTGGGAACTATTGTGCTTTACTGAATATAAACAATCGAAATCAAACTTATAACAAATATCTGTTTAGTTTAGTTGGCCAGTGCACATTACATATAACACAGGACACGGTCAGGGGAGCAGGTTCGAACCCCACCCCCCGGTTCTGGTTTTGTATTATTTTTATTAGGTGTTTGTTTTTATTAATATAAAAACTATATTTATATTAAACCCATATTTTGTAACACTTGTTTAAACGAACCGAACTCCGATCAGTGTTCTGAACTAAATTTCATATACATATAAATATATAAACACACATAATCATTTATATATATATATATATATTTACATAAAAAATAACAATCATAATAGTAATAATAATAATAATAATAATAATAAGAGAACCATAATAATAATAAATGCGTTTCTTATCTTTCTTTCCTTGATTAACTAAATTGAATCCCGTTAAAAATTATTACATAAAGCATTTTCATATGTCGGTGTATATATAAAGGGTTTTCTTTAATAACCAAATATGACTTATTAATTATTTTCTAATGATTTAAAATTTATAAAATTTAATTACATCTTTATCAATATTCTATGAACTACAACTAATGCATAAACCCCAAATCCGTTGCAAACCCATCTCCTTTTTGTCTTGCCCGTTACCTTAGTTTAAGTAGTTATTTTATTTGTGCTTTAATAATTAGGACAAATTGTCGGAAATTCTCGCGGGACCACTTACTCTAATCTTTACTGAGTTCTCAATACCGTATTCCTCATTCCAAGTGAGTTCTTCATAACCCCATTTTAACGTTTTATAATATTTTGGGGGTAGCACGTCACAAGTTTTCTTCCGTTAGTTATGTGATTGTTTACAAACCGATTCACTTATATTGTACATGTTAATATTATTCGTGTATGTTGTTTATGATTATACGTGAACCTGCTTGCAATGTGTTTATTGTTTTTATGGTGGAAGTTACACAAACGCATGCACATAGAGGGAGGGTCCGACGGGACGTACCCGCGCCGTCTAATGTTACGACTTCGGTTGTTTACGTAAAGTGGTTCTCATTTCCCCGACTTCAACGGCTTCGGCTAAATGAACGGGAGGACGACACTATTTGATTTCATTTACTTTACGCTTGAATACTTATTGCATGACGATTGTTGAATCGCGAGTTTTCTATATATATATATATATACGCAAAAAACTTATAAAAACTCACCAACTTAATTGTTGACAAAATATATTATTTTCAACATGTTACAGGTTGAATCGATGGTGTGCTAAGGACGAAGATCATTAGTATGTCTTAGGATATTGAAATAAAGAACTTGTTTATTTTCCCGATGAAGTGTTATTGTTTTTCTTTTATTTATGAACAATGTGTGCGCTTTTGATGATATGAAATGAATTAATTATAATTAATGTCGCTTTAATAGCGTTACGAGCTTATGAATGATCTGTACGTTACACCCAGGCTTATTCTGCTTAAAGCCGGGGTGTTACACTTCTCCCTCAAATCAAACCGCAGGAGAACAAAAATAAAAATAAGGTTATTTGTTCATTGTGAGTCAAGTTGAAACTAAAGGGCGCATTCGGTAATAATGGAGTTTTTTTTACAACCTCATTATGATCTATTGCAAGATTTAATAGGTCATTTCGGTTCGTTTTGATTCAACGCAATATTTAAGGTTTATAAATGTTTTTATAGGCATGCAGCAAATACATAATTGCATTATTTACATTGAACACCACAAGTGGCAGGTTGCAGAAGTAACTTGTTTAACTTTGATTTCTAGGTGTGGCCATCCCAATATAATTCAGTGTTATTTCTGCTCACTTCAAAACATTTTTTTATGTAACAGCCGACTGGTTGTCTTTGGACAACACAACAGCTTGCAGGCAAACCTGCTGGAATATTTTACAGTATTGGTTCTCATGGTGGCGGCCAAGAAACCACCTCATAAGTACCTTATAGCTCGCGTAGAGGTGTATACATCAGTTAATGAGTTGAAACCGGTACACTTTACTCACGGAGCAGTTTAGTTAGCGACTGGTGAAAACAAATTTGGCCCAAGTCAGTTCGGGTTATAAACCAGTTTAGGAGGAAATATGATTGAACAAACCTATCAAATTGATTTTGTTCGG
The DNA here is from genome assembly GCF_021521415.1 of Bidens hawaiensis. Classification (NCBI taxonomy): domain Eukaryota; kingdom Viridiplantae; phylum Streptophyta; class Magnoliopsida; order Asterales; family Asteraceae; genus Bidens; species Bidens hawaiensis. Next base: position 3,539,806 of record NW_027491052.1, read on the forward strand.
TTTAAAAACTGGTTTGGGGCAAAAGGGATAAATTTGTAGATTTAATTTATGCAACATTTTCCCTCTTTTCTGTTAGGTTCTCATGTCATATAGTTTGTGCAGTTTGACCAAGTAAAGTAAAACTGCAAGTCAAAATCATTAACAACTCTTTTAGTGAAGGGCAGGCGGCTGGCCAAACATTGGTTTTGGGTTTGGTTGGGTTCGGTTACATGCCGGTTATTTCAGTTCGGTGAAAACTACGGGTTTTACTTGGCCCCATTGGTTACATGTCGGTTATTAATGGGTCCCGGTAAATTTTTCGGTAACAGGTTCTCACAGCTATTTTTATGATTTGGTCTGTGATAAGAGTGAACAAAATGTATGGGAGGATCATCGACCGTATATGGAAAGGTAGTAATGGTGGTGAACTTATTTCCATAAGTGGTTGTAATGATGATAAAACATCTAATACATCTGTAACTTTCCTCTTTGCACACCCTTTATTATTATCGTTATCTTATAATCTATTATTATTGTTATTATATAATTTAAACATAGATGAATGTCGAAAGTGACAAATTATTTGTGGGAGTCAACTCTGTCAAAGATCACATCACAGTGTCCATGAAAATGCCATTCGTAACGCAAGAACCGGAGGTGGCGATAGTGGCAGCCATGTAGTGGTTAATTCTCTCCTTGCTATGTTACTGGCGACAGCCTTGTTGGTTTGGTGTATTAACTAGAGGTGGACTTAGCCTGGTATGCACGTTGTTGGTTGACTTTTGACTTGTTGGTCAACGTTGTCATATACATATTAGAAGAGTTATCAAACCAAACCAATAGCCATATAATGGTGAATGTTATTGTAACTGTGTTGTGAAAAAAGCATGTTCAATGACAAACAAAAATCCCCTTCAATCTTCAAATATTAAATAATACAACTCATTTATGCTCAACTAACTACGCCACAATATTTATATGCTTACAAAAGTTTATTTTTACACTGATCTTCTTGATTATTATAGTTAGGACTTTCAATTATTTATACGTCTTGTAATTGGTTAACATGTTCTTGAACAAATGTTTGATTAAAATACAAAATTTGATACCTTAATGAAACATGAAACACAGTTAAACAAAAATAATTAAATACGTATATTGCTCCTTAAATTATTTTCTTTCAGTGTAATATTGTTTTATAAAATTTCAATTTTTGGTATCGTAAACTATATTACTATACCGAATAAAAATTTTACTATAGCAAATGTCGCTAACAGAACGAGCCGCTACTGACCGAATCACAGTCGTGTCCCCCGTAGCAACGCTCGGGCACTCTTACTAGTATATCTTAAATTAAAAAGAAAAGGTTTAAACCCACCTTTACATGGTTATTATCTCCGATTAAATGAAAACAACGATTTATTGTTAGAATCTATTTGTGTCCATGGATAGATACCTGGTTCTTACAAATACTATAATACATATATGATAAGTACACTTGTCTATTTGGGTGTGGTTTAGTCTTAGTAGAAATTATTTTTATAAATTTAAAACACAGTTTTGTGTGAATCAACAAAAGCTCTTAATATCACTAATAACATCACGCATACACACACACCAGCGGCCGACATCTTACCCCGATAATATCCCTTTAAATGTAAGGTAGCTCTCGCGATCCATGGGGATGAAATAACCACTCTACAACAGTATCAAGGTTAGTGGCCTTTGACCGTGCAATGTATCGTGGGGGGTCATTGATTGAAGTTACTCTCCTAAATATTAGATACATCAATGTTCAATTTATCTTTTATTTGCCCTCGAATTTGTTTTACCGAATAAGCAATGTCTGCTCGAATTGTTAGTCTGATGTGTGATGTTCGGGTATTTTGTATATATATTAGTGTGTTAGTTATGTAGTTTTGTTTAGTATATTGTTAGAACTTTGGTACTTCATACGTGCTTTTGTATTTAAGGTCATTGATTGTTAAAGATGCTAAATTTGAGACTTATATGAGCATGGAATGATATCTAGGGATGACCGGAGCATAACTTGAAGTCTTAGGAAGTGCTAGAAAGATTCAGGAAGAGTTTGGATGAGGAACCTAAAGCCGATGCTAAAACTGAACAAGATGGGTTCACAAAAAGCGACCAGGAAGTAAAACGAGCATATCCTAGGCTAGAAAATGAGTTACGGGACCCATAATATATGAATTTTGGGTTTCTCAACGAGAGGAATCCAAATATAAGGTTATCTTCCATCGCGTAGCGCGATGGAATGGTCATATGGCCATCGCGCTACGCGATTGTCCCCATAGTCGGGAAAGTTAGGGTTTGATGTTTTATTTCGTTTTGACGACCCTAGAGAGGGGAATTCACTTTCTAGGCGATTTTCAGAGCAGCAAGGAGGGCCACCATCACTTCCAATCATCTCAAGGCATCATACATGTTCTACCACATCATAACCGAAGCCCGAGAGATGCCGAGACGCGGCTAGATCCTTCGAGTCATACCCGGGATGTAGAGTATTGTATCTTTCAGTTTTTCTCATGTATTAAGAACGAATTGATTACTATCTTTGATGTTAATCTATGAGTATTGATGTCTAGTATGATTTTGCACAACGTCAGTTTAGGTTTATTTCGATCAGAACGATTAGTGTGCCAGTTGCTATGATAATTGCTTGTAGGATTGTTTTGACCTGTTAATTGCAAGAAAGCATACGTTTGCCCTTAGTTGAGTCACACTGGTAGGGACCGTTTGATAACCAGTGCCGTGTGTTAGCGAGCGTGGATGCCTAAGGTTTAACCGGTTAGTCAGTCTCTAGTTGACACAGGATAGTTTATCTGTTAAGTTGCATGAGTTTGCTGTTAGGTTACGTACTTGGATTCCCGGGTGTGATTTGCTTTGTTTGATTGATTGGATACTTGATTAATTGTTCGTTTATATAAAACACAAACTATTTGCTAGTGTGATCAGCACTTTAATTGAATTACTTCATAATGATAGGAATCGTTTACACTTTACATTGACCACATACTCCCCGTGGTTCGACACCCTACTTACCCTAGCTTGCTTAGGTGATTAGGATACTGATTTACTTGTTTTTGACTAGATAGCGAGAGTCTAGCATCAATGTGTCCTGCAATATCCTTCGGCTTTAGGCATCTGCTGTTGTTTGCTATGAGTGTTCCATAACAATTTTGAGCATCTACCCATCTAGTAATTTTCCAATAATGTTGATTCTTCCTCTTGGATGTCGTGACGTGTCATTCACACGAGAGGGGTGTTTGGACATGAAGAAACACTAGATCAAATTGGATAGTCCGATCTGATGAATCCCCAACTGTGGATATTCTGAAGCGCTATGAGAACAGATCCAAGCTAGTGCCTACAAAATAGAGCACCGTTGAGTCTCGTTACGGGAAGGACAGAGTGGGGGGTCTTCCCGTAACCACCCTCCGGCGTGAGAATAAGTATCGTATTCTGATCAGAATAAAGTAAGATACCGTATGTAATTGCTTGAGGCTTGAGAGTGTGAATGAATACCTTGAAGAGATGATCTTCGTATTTATAGCCGAAGGTGGAGGGAAGGTGATTGGTGGAGTTGTCACTATCGAGTTATTCCCTCTCTACCTGAGTGAACACGCGTCGAACATTTACTGGATGTGACAGCCTGGACCCGTTTATGGTGTAGCCACTATCTGTACACATCATGGTATAGCCATTATGTGTCCAGGTGTCCTCTTTCCGTTGGACGATGTCGTTATCAGGAGGTATTGGGGGAATCTTCTAGAAATAGTTTGTTGCAACCTGTTCTTCCATATCATGTGGGAATCATGCGTTTGATGAGTCCCTTGAATTGTTTGTGGATTCCTTCCGCGGATGATCGCGTGGCAGTCCGCGAGTTGTGGTGGAGATCCACAAAGCGTGTCTTGGATTGTGGATGGCTTTACCAGTCCACGTGTTCCTTGCGCGGATATCTTTCGATGATCCGCGGATTGGATAAGGGATCCGTGGGTGGCGGATGTCTTCTGACGATCCGCGGGTCGGATAAGGGGTCCGTGGGTAGCTTTGCTACCCTCCCTCAGCCTTTTTTTATTTATTTTGCTTTTCTTGTAGCATTTTGCTTTCCATGCTATCCAACACTATTAGTTCCTTGGTGCCTGATATATTCCAATTTCTACAACACTCATCATATCTTCTTTTTTAGCAAAAAAAAAAAAAGAAAACCATGCCCACGCGAATTTCGAGCGAATTTCATTTGCTATAGCATGGTATGTATCTGTGTGATCATCTTCAAAATTAGGAAGCTCATTTTCTATTAATTGGTCATTATTGCAACATCATTGTCACGCCATCGAATCCTTTATAAATACCGGCATTGTATCGTTCCGCTGATGAGGTGAGTATATAACCACTTCTTCATGTTAGTCTTTCGGTAACTTGAGCTTCTTCCGATCTACAATCTCCAGAGTTATCAACTTGAACATGATTGTAAACTATATCAAGAAATTCTGTGTATTGACACTCGATGTTGGATAGTAGTGCTACAGATATGTGTAAATTTAGTGTTTAGTAATCGAGATCACTTTAAACAAGAAGATCTATAAATCTTTAACAAAATACATAAAATAATTATCATTATAAAGATAGCGACAAAGATCACATGCAATTATATAAAACCTCAATCCATTCTTTACCAAACATTAATATAATACAAGCGTTTCCGGACTAGAACTTAAACAAATTGAATAAAAAAAGAAGGGAAGTAAGAAAGAAAAGTTTGAGCATTTAGACGAAATATAAACTTGATTATTAAGATTTGAATTAAGCACGGATCCGAAGGGCCAACTGGATGTCTTTAACCATAATTGTGACTCTCTTGGCATGAATGGCACACAAGTTGGTATCCTCAAACGGACCCATTAGGTAAGCTTCAGCCGCCTCCTGAAGGGCAAACACAGCATGACTTTGGAACCTCAAGTCAGTTACAACCAAACATATATCATCAATTGAGTGCATAGACAATATATATGAAGCAAGTAATAATACCATGTAATCCTGAGCAATTTCACGCACAAGCCTCTGGAATGGCGATTTACTTATTAGGAGCTCGCTGGTTTTCTGATACTTGCGAATTTCACTGTGGGTATTCATTAACATAACCAATAACTTTTAAAGTAATTAAACCAACATCAATCCTCCCATACTAACGGAAAAACTGGTAGGTCAGGTTTTTTATTTCAATTATTACAGTCAATTACATTAAAAATTCTTATAAAATAGCAATTTGAAGTTATAGGGTTCAGGATTAATAAGCAACTGACCGAAGTGCAACAGTTCCCGGACGATAATGATGAGGCTTCTTCAGAGCACTAGCAGCCTGCCATAATTTTAAAACTAGCCATTATAACAATATGCAGCAAAAATGAAACCAAAATCTGAATAATAATTTCAACAAATATTAAACAATAGTAATCGAATAAACTTGCGAGAGAATATCTTCTGCTTCCGCATGAACAGTGGCCCAGATGTCTTTTGGGAGCTTTTTCAAGTGTAGACTTGCGAGCAGTTTGCTTCGTACGAGCCATTGCCTTTCACTTCAGAAGCTGAAAACACGTATATGCATTAGACCTAAAACAGATACTAACAATTAAACCCTAGAAAGTAAAACTTTATTCCATACCTAGATATGGATTTACGTAAGATAATATTGTGTTCTATTATGGAATTAATGTACGTATGCATATATATAGTCGGTTCCGGTTGACTTGGTTTGTGAATATGTAGAGAGATTTTCGATGTGTGTGTTTTTTATGATTGGTTAATTGCTAGTGTTATTGGAAGATTTTGAGTGGTTAAAATCATTTAATGAGGATTATTACACTTTTTGTGTGTTAGTTATAGACTTATAGGTGTTTAGGTTTACTAAAATCAAATCTTATTAAATATTATATATAACAATAACAATTAGAAATTAAAACAATGAATTTTTTATTTTTGAGCATAGTTTGTGTTCATAAACTTTTTAAATACCGCGTTCTATAAAATTCTCACTATGTTATCCCAACGTGTCTCCTATATTTTCTATTGAGCACATTTTGTTTTTCTTATGTAACTCTGACGTGTGTCTAAGTATACATATTTAATTTTCAAATTATCCACTCATTTGTCGTTATTTTGCCTCGAATGTGTTAGGTTGTGGTACGTAATTGCTTGTTTTGTGAATTCGTAGGTAAGCTAGCATGCAAGACACATTGAGTTTGGATCATTAGAGTGGAATTAGAGTGAGAAATGGTTGAAAATCTAAAGATGAAAGATATAAATATGTTCAGGAGACCCATATAGTCCGCTTCGATGATAGCTGCCATGAAATGATGATGTGGAATTCTAGTGACATCTTCAAATGAATGTGTCGTTGACTAATCACTTGTGATTGAAAGAGTCTTACGAAAGAAACTTGTAATCGAAATTGATAAAAGCTAACAGAGTGCTAAAATTAGCCACAAATTCTCTTACTGAAAAGACAAACAGCTTCTAAGCATTTTTACTATTGGGTTCTTAACAAATTAGCCAGGAGCCCAACATGATTATAAATTTATAATGTTTAAACCTTTAAAACAAGTCAGAAACTCTAGCCTAAATTATCAATTATTTACCTAAAATAGCCATCTAACTTCTAACTATACTAATAATTAGAAGAAAATAATAAACATAATGTGATAATCTCACATTCATTCTTGACCTAATCTCTCTTCTCATTCATCTACCTACCTATCCATGGGATATGGGAAAAACCCATTTTGACAAATGGGCTATAATTTCTTTTAATTCTTTAATATTTCATCTCATTCATCCTAGCTATTCATGGGCAATAGGTCAAAACAATTTTGGCAAATGAGTTATAGTTTCTTTTCTAATTCTCTAATTTCTCATCTTATATATCCTACCCATTCATGGGTCATGGGTAAAGGGTCAAAACAATTTTGACAAATGAGTTATAATTTCCCTTCTAATTCTCTAATCTATCATACTTATTATACTTATCCATGGGTAATAGATCAAAACAACTATGGAAAATATTGTATATAAATAGATTTTTTCGAATTTGTAAAATTTGAAACTTTAGATTTCTTATTGTTTGTACTATATATTTTATTTTATTTTTATCTTTAATTTTTTTCGTTTCTTTCAAATAACGAATCTTATTTATTTTTATTATTTGACAAATCTCGTGTAATACACGGGTTCAAAAGCTAGTAAATCTTATAACAAATCCATAGTGCAGCTATGCAAGAGCATCCACAGCTTGTAACTCCAAAAACCTTCACAAAGTGACATTAGAACTCTAAACTCTTCTAGAAACCCTGACTTTTCCCACAATGTACAAGCCTCCACAAACACCACCTTAGCGTCTAACTTTACATTTAATTTAATATATATATCAAACTATTTTTATTAATTTCATGAAAGATCCCTATGGTAGATTAATATTACTAATTATGTTCTATCAGCTTACATAAAAAGTCTCGAAGGTGGATAAGGCTAACTTGATTCATTAAATAATGTGCAAAGCACATGTAAGGTCGTAATGGTAATTTTGTATCTTTTGAACAAAAAAAATCTTTCAAATATTTTATTGTTAAAATTGAACCAAATCAAAATCGCCGCCACTATCTTCGACCGCCTTCAACCTCACCTCACAAACACCATCAAAACACATTAATCAAACCATCATCTTCAAAACAAAATAAACACCACTAAATAGATCCAACCCCCAATTTGAAATACAACAAAGTTTTTAAAATATATAACTTCAATTCAATAGGGGAAAGTGAATACGGTACTGTCACACGCCTAAACTTAGACGAAAAGCTCCTTAAAACTACATCGTTTTGATTAAATACAATTAAAGCCCAATTAAATCCTTCCTTTTAATTAGGTATCGTCTCCATTAAATTTGCAAGTTACATTTCATCTATATATATCTATTAAAACAACATGTTTTGCCCCTTTTCTATTGGTCTATTTGATTAGTTTTCATAAATATAAAGCATTCTTAGAATTTCTTGATAATATAATAATTCAAAAATAAATTTAAAAATCACCAATATCATTTTGAAACTTAATTTGCATTTATGTCTATTAACCATATGTTACTTTGTAATTTTGAATTCATTTTGAAAGCTAATTTGCATTTATGTCTATTAACCATATATTACATTGTAATTTTGAATAAATGAAAAGAAAGGACAACATGGATTTCTATCTATTTAACTTTAATTTTTAAATGTCCTTCAATCAACAGAAAATTTTCAAACGGATTAATCCCAACAAGTAGGTTATATATTTCTTTCTATGTGTGTCTAATTTCATTAACTTAACTCATAGAAATTATTTTCTGTCTTTTTCTTTTACCATATTCAAGGCATTAAATAAACAACTAAGAAAGCTACACGTCTTTTTTCCTCTCATACACAATATACACCAATGCAAACTTCTTTTATTTTATTTTGGCTTTGTTTTCATTTATATTTCTATCATGACTATATGCTAAAAGTTCAACTTTGTATACATATATTTCTAAAAGAATAAAGATGTCTTTCAACTATAATTAGTTAATGTTCTTCAATCTAGATGGAATTTTATAGATAAACTTTATGTAAAATTCAACACTTTATTACATAGGATATTAATTTTTTAATTATTGGTATATGGTTATGTAAGTGCACGGATTTGGTGTCCGCAGCTGTTCGAATAGGATAGGGGTAGTTTAGTCTTTATATTAATGTATAAAGGCACATTCGCCAAGCATGTTTAGCGAATGAAGCCTCATTCGTATAAGACTAGGCTATTCGTTAATGTAAAAGCCCATTCGTTACTACAGTGTAACGAATGGACGCTCAATCGTTAATGTATACCCATTCGCTAAGGGTGTTTAGCGAATGGGGCTATGGAAATAATTATTCGTTAGGAATGTTAACGAATGAGAAGTCTCGTTCGTTACTATAGTGTAACGAATGAGTCCAGCCTATAAATAGGCCTTCCATAGTGTTATTGCATAGAGATCTGTGATTATTTATGTTTATGTGACGTTATGCTGCCGGATTCTCTCCAGGCTTAATATATCAATCTCCATTAACGTATAGAACACGAATTAACATATCGACTTGTGACTAGATCTTGGCTCGTAAACGTTCGTATAACGTTTTCACAATTGGTATCAGAGCCGGAAGTTGCTCGTGATACGTATAATTACGTGTTTATCGTGTTCATCATCTGTTTGATCGGATTTTTGATCGATTCGGGAATGAATGTTGAAATTGATGATAGTTTCGTGTTCATGATGTGATTCCGAGTCTATGTAATGTATTTTGAAGGTTGATTAAGGTGTATTCATGAATCTGCCATGGTTAACCATGGAAAAAGCTTTGAAGTTGCAGTTTATAATTAACATTGTTTAAGTTAATTTGTGATGAAATTGATGATTTCATCAAGTTTATAATGTATTTTCGAGCCTTTATTGAAGATCTGAGTGATAATTTGAAGATATGATGAAGATTTGAGTTTTTCGATGAAGATTAGCGTTTTTCCGGCGACTGTAACTGTTTTTTCCGGCAAAATACGGTTTTCCGGCTACAGTAACCGCTCTAACGGCTCATTCGTTAATTTAAACTCATTCGTTAACGGAGTTTTAACGAATGAGCTCATTCGCTAAAGGGTTTAACGAATGTAACCTTCATTAGTTATGTGCTTATTCGCTACGGAAATGGACTCATTCGCTATCAATACTCATTCGTTATTTTTTTTCTGACATCCGTCAGTTCCATAACGAATATGTATTAACGAATGTGTTCCTATTCGTTCAAGATTTAACGAATGAGGAAGGCTTGTTATTTATAATGAATGTGATTCATTCATTCAAGGGTAACGAATGAGGAGTGTCATTCGTTGATCTTAAAGTATTAAACCTCATTCGTTAACTGTTCAAACGAATGAAGGGTAAAAAAATAGTATTTTCAGAAAATTTTCTTAAACGAAATTTTTTGGGGATATTTTAAATATGCGGGATACTCTTCTGGCAAATTTTGGTGATATATTTTCCGGCCAACTTTTCACGCATATCGAGGGGCCGAGGGGGAGTAACCGACTAAGTTAACGAGAATTTTATTGAAGTATTTCGAAGAATTGTTCAAGACCTTGCCTAATTTGTCAAGAAATGGGGGAGATAAAAATTTCAAAGAGGTTATTCGATTAGTATCTTCCTACGTTTGCAAGGATTTCATGAAAAATTACTGCAATTCGGGTGGTAATTCATGATTGCAAAGCTACGTTTTGAACTGAGTTCGATTGTGGATTGATTTGTTCGAGATTGAAACCTGACTATGTGGGATACGAGTGTCTGTCAGATTACTTCTTTCTAAGGGACTTTGATCCTGACAATGTTGGCTACGAGTATTCGGCGGATTGCTTCTGTTGAAGGGGACAATTATTGAATGGGTTGATCTGATTGAGGAATGTACGGGTCTTGTTATTGGATTGAAAAATTTGATTGTTCAGTGTTGATTAACGAAGGTTGGAACTCTAAATCATATGTCCAAAACAGTAGTGCATCCAAGTGTATTGGTTGCTGAAGAGCTTCAAAGAGTTATATTTTGGGATAGATGTTATCGAGAGAGTGAAAACCGAAGTGAAAGATGTTGAGTGATCGGGTTGTTCATGAAGATGTGTGACGAGGTTGAACGTAAAGACATTTGTACTTTACCGGTGCGACAGATAGCTGTTGACTTGCTGCTAATTGATTTGTTTGATCGAACCATATCATATGCCAGTTGGATGATCGGAATGATCACCTAGAGATGCTGATTTGAGGGGGAGATCTGATACGAGTAGCTACAAGTTGGTGGTTTGCTTACAAAGAGTTATATTTTGTCTAATTACACAAGCCAGAGAATCATCAACCAAGGGGGAGGTTGGCTGTACGGCTGATGATATGCAGTTAAAGTATTCACGGTTAAAGTATTCAACGCTAACGTATTCGACATTAACGTATTGGAGGCTAAAGTATTGAAGACTAAAGTAGTGGAAAACATTCGACAGCTACGGAAAAGGGGGAGTCTGTAAGTGCACGGATTTGGTGTCCGCAGCTGTTCGAATAGGATAGGGGTAGTTTAGTCGTTATATTAATGTATAAAGGCACATTCGCTAAGCATGTTTAACGAATGAAGCCTCATTCGTATAAGACTAGGATATTAGTTAATGTAAAAGCCCATTCATTACTACAGTGTAACGAATGGACGCTCAATCGTTAATGTATACCCATTCGCTAAGGGTGTTTAGCGAATGGGGCTGTGGAAATAATTATTCGTTAGGAATGTTAACGAATGAGAAGTTTCATTCGTTACTACAGTGTAACGAATGCGTCCAACCTATAAATAGGCCTTCCATGGTGTTATTGCATAGAGATCTGTGCTTATTTATGTTTATGTAACATTATGCTGCCAGATTATCTCCAGGCTTAATGTATCAATCTCCATTAACGTATTGAACACGAATTAACGTATCGACTTGCGACTAGATCTTGGCTCGTAAACGTTCGTATAACGTTTTCACAGGTTAAATGCTTTCTAATATGCCAACAATCAAGCAACATCAGAGAAGATGAGGACAGAGTCAAAAAATAAAAATCTTGGTTTATTATTTCAAAAATTAAGAAACTAGACAAGAAAGTTGGATTATATACATCATATATATATTTTTTTTTTGTTCTTTTTTCTTTTCAAAATTATTCAATCACATTATAACTTACTATTTTCCCTTTCTTATTTTTCATAGTAAACTTTGCATTATAACACTAAATATTAGTTTCAAACTTTTCTTGAAACGTGATTTGTGAGTAGCGGTAATGTATATTGAATGTTATTTAAAAGTTCTTTATAAGCATTCTACTATGTTATGTAATCTTTTATAAGTCTATATATTTCAATTTTATGTTTCTGTTTGAATGATTTGCATTTATAAATCATGTTTCCGTCCCAACAAACAAATAAAAAATATATTGTCGTTTGAAATTATATATGTTTAATTGACGATTTTTATATTTCCACCCGTGTAATACACGGGTCAATAACCTAGTTAACCATTCTACAAATCCATTTTAAGGCAACTGTTCTTATAAATGGCAAAAATAAGAATTGATTTTTACGGATTCAACTTAACATAGCAGCTTCTTGCAAATTGATTTAATCATTTATGTGTTATATTAATCACTTTATAACTAAGAACCCTAAAAGTGTAAAATAAAAATACTTTTTTTTATTTTAGCTTGTTGAGAAGTTTTTGAAACCCCTTATTTCTAAGAACATACAAAACAATTTTACTCAAATACATGTTCTTCGAACCTAAAAATTAATCAAACTTAAACGAGTTAAAAATGAAAAAAAAAAATAGGTGAAAGAAGAGGAGATTGCAGTTGTAGATGAAGGAATGATGAAAAGATAACTTCAGAAGAGGAAATTTACAGAACTAGCCGTACATCACAAGTTCAGCAACAACAAAAACCAAAAATCTATTTTTAATTTACTTTTTGTGAATAAGTTTCAGATTTAGGTAGTTAAAATGAATAAAATGAAATAGCGAACAAAAGTTACCTACAAATGGATTTGGAGAAAGATGAAATGTATTCGTGGAATTGATGTCCATAACCCCAAAATAAAATGATCTGCTGGGTTTAAGATGGATTTTAATCAAGACGACATAATTTTGAGGAGATTTTCGTCTAAATTTTGGCGTGTGACAGCACTGTATTTATTTTCCCCATTCAAATATTAAATGTTTCTTTTCTAATGATCATTAATTTTATATCTTTCATGTAGTTATTGGGCGTGGATGAAATAAATGGGCTTGCACTTGGAGTTGGCCAACTGATGATGGGGGGTCTAAAAGTTGGGCTTCCCTTGGAGGTTTATGTGGTTAAAAAAGTTAGTATTTTTTTTTTTTCACATGGTTGGAGACTTGGAGTAGAGGTCTAACTTGGTATTTTCAGAAACTAGATAGGAACCGGTTTCGGCTATGTCAACGAAAGTCAAGATCCGAATCGGGTAGTAACCGGTTCTGGGTATGGTCGGTTATTTAAGTAGGCTTGCCAGGCTTTTTCGAAGGTTTCGGGTCGGGTAGCGGGTCCAGGTCGGTTCCAAAGAGAAACCCAAAACCCGGTTCGTACCTGCGGGTTGGGTAGGGTTCAGGGTAGGAACCACGGAGCCGGAACCCTTTTTTTCGTGCACCTCTTGTAGCATATAAAGAAATTGAGAGACGGTTTTTGGGTGTGCAAGTGTTTTGTTAGTTTTCATCATCAAATAATCTTTTAACATGATGTTCGACTGATTTCATCTTTCAGTCTCCAAAATTAATACCTGTCATGCGATTATATCCGATTAGTGTTGATATTGTTGTGTTCTTAGCTAGCATATCATCTTATTAATGATTGTGTTGTGTATTTCTTTGTATGTACTTGAGAGTGATCAGTATTATTTCATCTGGATTTCCTATTGTAATTAAGCATTCTTATAATTATTCATCTAAGAATAATAAAGGTTAATATGTATTTTGTGACAAAAATCGACCAACACCCTAAGGTTTCTATGATGTTGGTGTTTACCATTGCGAGAGGTCTAAATCGTTGCCAACAAACTGAGTGATATAGTGTGTATGCCTGTTAGTATGATGATGATGATATATAAATAAACCAACTCTATGAAATACATCAAAATTTCTTCGTTAATTTGATTCCAACAATAAACCCCAAGCTACAAAAACTATGAAGCCCAACATATCCAAAAACTAAAATTAAGAAACCTTGATGTACAAAGATTAATTAGCTACTCACATCAATCAATCACTTTGTTAATAAAATACCACGCCAGCAATACTACCGTTGCCAAGCCACACATTTATATCAAAATGAGTCCATGAAATCAGACCACTCGAGCAGACTTGATCATCATAGCTCCAAAATATCCGGAACTCCATGCTTGCCAACTTCATGCCAATGTTATGTGACCAACAAACACCAATATCTTTTGAGAATTATCTTAAATCAAACTAGTACACAACTTGGTGTGTTATTTTAGTTAATATTTGTGATCAAATCTGGAATATCTTAAATTGGTACATCACCAAATAATTTAAAAACAATCAAACAGCCAGCCATCAAAGAGACAAAACAACCATTACCAATGGGTATGCCTGTATGAGTCAGATCATATGCAAACATCAAGAATTATCAGGCAGGGATAACTGTTTTAGACGTAAGTTATCATCATACACATCCCCCATTAAAAAAAATTAAAAACCATTAAAGCTAACAAAAATTCATAACTTTAATATAAAGTATAAACACAAGTCATGCAAATAAAATATAATATGGGTATGAGTCAGATCACTTGTAATACATCAAGACTTATCAGACAGGGATAACTGTATTGAACATATGATGTCATCATACACAACCCACATGACAAAAAAAAACTTTACAAAATCCCAAGTCAGAATAGCCTCAGACCGTCCTAGTTCAAGATTTTCAACAACTTTGCAAGTTGAAAAACTTGCATATCAGTCAACCATTTTTTAAACTGTCATCATTGGCTAACAAATCTTGAAATTTAATAACATTTAACAAAAAGAAAACAAGCTAAGAGTTTTGAAAATTGATTTAAAGTAAAAGGCATCAGATCTTCCTATTCAGAGTTAGAATCATAACACCCACATAGACATGGGTATTCAACTCGATAATAAACACATCATTTGGCCTCTTTTAAAGCAGATTTCAGAATATTAAGGATTAAACTTGTTAAGCAAAAGAAAGGAAAATGAAAAGCCACAAAGTGATGAACATCAGGGAAAACAAGATTAAAACGGCGCTTGGTAGATTAGGGTTTTGAGGTGGATAAAAGGTTTAGAAGTCGTTGGATGTTTTATAGAGGTATATGTTCTTAGGCAATATTTTGATGCGGCCCAGTTAGACTATGGGCTATTTTGCAGGACTTTTATTGGGCTTGTGTAGAGAATGTGTTGACAAAGAAAATATGTTAGTTATTTTTATTTTTTACTAGTATTAATAGTTTTAGAGCCCGTATAACACATGTTACATCCCGCCTCGGCAGAATCACGAGGGGTGACAAACATGGTTGTCAAAGCATATGATTATTGCAAACACAAACACACAATTGGGTACATAATTTAAATTCAGAGTTTACATCCCAAAATCAAGTTTAACTATTAAAACTTTATGAAAAGACATTGTTTCTAAGATTTCACTTATATGACCTAACACGTTGGGTCATGCAAGTAAAATCCTTCAAAATGTGTATCCGACTCTTGTGTGCATGTTTTCCTACGATGTTTTTCACATGTATGGTTGTGCGCTAATTACCTGAAAAACATACTAAAAATGTCAACACGAGGTTGGTGAGTTCACAGGTTTGTAGTCATAATGTAAAGTCGATTTCTCTCAAAAACATTTAAAAGTGTATACGTAGTCTTAATACGAAACCGTTTTCCTTGAAGACATAATGTAAACACGGCCATAATGTGTAATCATTTCCTTGAAAACGTAATATAAACGTGGCCATGTGAGACCGTATCCTTGGAAACTTAATGTAGACCTCATGGTCAACACGAGGTTGGTGAGTTCACAGGTTTGTAGTCATAATGTAAAGTCGATTTCTCTCAAAAACATTTAAAAGTGTATACGTAGTCTTAGTACGAAACCGTTTTCCTTGAAGACATAATGTAAACACAGCCATAATGTGTAATCATTTTCCTTGAAAACGTAATATAAACGTGGCCATAATGTGTGAGACCGTATCCTTGGAAACTTAATGTAGACCTCATGGTCATAAGTGAAAGCGTTTTTCTAATGAAAACCTTTTTAATGAATTTGTGTTCGTGTTAAGCCCTCTTTAATGAAAACGATGATGATAAGCACGATAACCAATACAAGTAGCAATGATCATCCATAGACTAGCTAAATCTAGGAATTAATATGCTGACTCGTGAGCTTATAACCAAGCCTAAACCTGTCAAATGATTTGCCCAACACCGTGCCATCACGGTAAATGTTAGATTACACTGCACCGAGACGACCAACCCTAAGTGGGGAGGTCGGTCCCAATAGTACTATTCACATAATCCTCGGCTAAGTCCATAGTTAATGGTTATAGTATGTGTGTGGTCCAAAACCACCTGAGGGCTGCATTCACTCATGTTCACATAAAGATCAAATGTCTTGTTCTCTAGTTATCGTCTTAATGAGTTCGAGCATGTTAAACAAATACGTTTATCCCAGAGATAGCAAAAATATGTTTTCCTTATAAATGATACTCATTGAGTTGATATGAAAATGTTTCTTGTGAATTCGGTGCATAACATTTTCATAAAGTTTGTCATAAATAAGATTATCACAAAGTCGTTTGGGAACATATATCATGAAGATTTATAAAATGTTTGTCATAATGTTAATATGAAAACATTTATCTTGAAACAAGAGTGAAAAATGTTTAATGGAAATATAAGATTTATCGTTTCGAATATCGAATAATATTTATCATAAAGATGGCATAAATATATTTGAAATCTTATAAGCAATAGGTAGTATGTTTCTCCCCCGAGTTTTATAAGCCATAAAAAGAGTAAAGAAGGGCCGTGAAACTCACCTGAAATGCCCTTAAATAGTATGCTAGACAAAGGAAAGCCCGGTTTGTATGCCGACCTACTCATGCCCTAAAACGCGTAAAGACATGCTAAGGTCTAATGAAATATTTCTAACATGTATGTTGATGTATGCAAAACATTCACCCAACTAGTTAGACAAGAATAAACCATGTGTTGTGTTTCGAACGTTTGACTTGAGGACCGGCTGGTGATATGTTCATTTTTCTTGAGATATATATATATATATATATATATATAATACTAATGATGTAAATATCTTAACTCGTTCTTGTATAAAGAAATCGTGTTCGGGTTTTTAAAATAAGTAGTCGTTCCGACTTTAGTCGTAGCTTGTTTTGTACGGTAAATAAACATATGTGAAGTTATATATTTAATTTGCATAAATACGCCATGAAATGCGTTCTGCATTACATATAGAGACATACAAAAACTTTATATTTTTATGTTTTTGTTATAGGGAATTACTCGTCAATTATCAAACATTTTATGTAAAACGAAACTCAATATATTTCTAAACATATATTCCCAATATTTGTTATAGTATTTTAAGACCATATTTATTTAAGTAGAGCATATACTTGTTATTAAGAATATATATTTTCACCAAAATATATAATGTTATTCGTTTGTCTTTAAAATGTTATATATAACTTATAAAGCATGTATGACTTTTGTAACAAAATACAACTTTTCATGTATATTTTAACTAGAACATGCACCAAGTTTATATTAACCCGAACTTGTTTAAATCACACAGAATCCATATTTTACACATCCATGTGAAATACATACATGTTTAGGTTACTAACTTAAACTTGTCTATTTAAACATAACTACCAGTATAATATTTAAAATTTTATTATGAAATCATTGTAGAAAATTTGTAAGGACCATAAATATTATCAAGTGGGTATTTTAGGAACCACCAAATTTTTTGTTAGGTTCCTATAGTTATAAATTTTTAGGCAGCTAATACTACTCGGGTGAATGATTTATACATCACAACCTTTAAGCGATAAAAAGAAGTTATAAATTTAAAGAAAGAGCACTCACGTAAAGCGAGCAAAGATGAGTCTTTAGAGCTTGATGGTTTTCCGGCTTGGATGGGTCTTGGGTTTCGGTAAGATTATAACCGATCGAGAGAAGAGAAATATTAAGAGAAAGTACAGAATAAAAAGTGCTATGGAGATTATTGTTGGGAGAGGCTACATGCAAAAACAAGAAAGAGTGTGATATGGAGTCTATTTATGGGAGGCTTGTAATAGGTTTTAAAAGAAACTAGAATTTTGATTAAACTAGAAACTTGACTAAGCTTTTGGAATATTGGACTTGATCTGCAAGCTAGTCGGTTTGCACCACAACCAATGGAAGGGAAGAAGAAGACAAAAAAAATGAGTAGGACCAGTTGAGACTTGCATAGAAAGAACATTAGTATGGTCTTTAGATAATATAAATCAAGCACTTGCTCATATGGATAACATGCAAGTCCTTTTGTCTGGTTTTTCTTCTTATTGCTACTGCCGATTTGACAGAAAGTAAAAGGCAAGAAATGTGTTGACCAAGTCTTAAAATGTTGTGTATTCAAATTCACACAACCAAAGCGAGAACAGATTATGCAATAACTAAGACTTGCTTTTATTCTATTTGACTCTTGTTTGGTGGACCCACAAATGCTACTGCTCTCATCTAAACCAAACAGACCCTTTGTTTCTTGTCTTACTGTAGCAACTAGGATGAAAATAAAATCATTTCGATGATAATAGTATACTTTCCCATATATTCAAACAGAGGGGTAAAGGATGGTAGTTTAGAGACTAAGTGCATAGGCATTCGGACTATGAACTGAGGGAAAAGGAAGGATCGGAGTGGGACCGGAGCACTAGTTGGTAGAAGGACAACATAATGAGTATGCATGCAAGATGGAGGTGGTTTAAGTCCATACCAAGCTGCATATAATATTATGGCCGGGTGGTTTAAGTTCACAAAGAGCTGTGGTGGTGTGAATACTTTTGAAGCTTTTGCCATGACATCACATTTGACATGCATATTTAGCAAATTAATGGCAATAACTTGGTTGATGTGGGAGGCACTTCGTGATGTCAAAACCCAACTCGCAACAAAAATATATAATTCTTGTGTTGTCAAAACCCATCTTAAAAAAATTCGTGCACTATAAGTAAACCCAATATGTTTAGCCACCTTCAGAAAATATATCAACTTAGAAGCATTAATTGAGAAACTATTTGTTGATGATTGCCCATTTAACCCCTTGTGTTGTATTTCATTTGCAACTACAATCCAACCAGGTGGATGTTTTGGATTTGTGTGCGTCAAGGACTTCAACAAGAAACTAGCGTTCTTCATATCTAGCCTTTCAGTTGCTATAACACCAATAGCACATATGTAATAGCAAAAATAATGCTTAGTGAAACCAATTATTCTCCTCGATTGTACAATCGAACTGCTTGGCCAACCTGGTTTCCATTCAAATTCTGTGATAACTAGTGAATATGAATTGAATAGACAGTTGTCCGCCCCTTGGAGCAAAATAATCTCAACAACAATATACGTTTTCCAAAACTTCCAAATTGGTTCAAGCAAATCAACATCCCCATAAAAAGGAAGCTGAATAGAGGCTGAAGTATACTGGTAGGGTGGGTCCGAGTCCTTATAAGACTCAAGCGAAGTCGTGATAGGAATAAACATGCTGGTGATAGGAATAGAAGAAGCCGCCTTTATAATAATCGGACCATGATCTAAACTGAAGTTGAAGTTCTTCCCTAACCATGCAGCCCCAAAATTCGAACCATAATCGACAAGAAAATTAATAAAACTACCATTTACAGGGCCTATGTAACAGGGCTTTTTGCAAACAGCTGTAACAATGGTATTGGTGGAAGATACCTGAATAGGGTCTGTTGAAATGCACAGGTTAGGCTCGAGATTGTCGGCATCGGACCGGTTAAGTTGTGGATTTCCCTGTTTAGATGTCAAACTAACAGGCATAGCAGGGAACTCCGAAAGTGAATCCAAATTTGAAATCGGTGATAATGTTGTTGAAGTCTTGACATGAACAGCAATATCAGCAGCATGTAACAGAAGAGAATCAGCTACAGATCCAATTGTTGAGTCAAATAGAACAGGTACCAAGTGTCGGTTTACTTCCAGAAGCCTGTAACGTGCTTCAAGCATATTTAAGTGAAAATCGTGGCAAGGTAGAACCACACCCAAGACAAAAGGAGGTAAACAAGCAGGACCAATGTGAGGCGAACTATCATATCTCACTTTTGTGTCTGCATTTTCCTCTTGGACATTCCTTGCTATTATATGTTGCAGTGTCATGCGAATTGCACAAGTGCTAGGACTGAAAAAACAAAAACATTCTACTATGTTTCTGTTGCTGCATAGTCTGCTTATTCCATAGATTATTCCCTACAATAATAAGATTTATAAAGACAACATTAAGGTGTATGTTAGGTTGCAAAGTTATAGCCGTGACCCATAGAAATGTCGACCGATCGCAGTGGCGATGAACTCAGTCTCGATGTCTCGAAAGCTGTCATGAACCTGAACATGATTTACAGTAAAACCTGGCTTCCATGCAAATGAGTGAATAACTAATGAATCCACATAAGAGTCAATATCACAAGTGGTTTCTCCCCTATCATTCCTCTTAGAATCATTTGCCAAAACTAGATTTAGACCAAGGGTTCCACATGCAAGCACAAAATTATAATCTAATATATCCATTTGAGCATCCGCTACTCCGAGTGACTCATGAACATCAACTATGGAGTCAGTTTGAATTTCTATATGGTTTCATGAACTGCACTGATAGTTTTAGTTTCAACACGATCAGGCATTTCATCAAAAACCTGGAGAGCATTCCTAGAATAACCAAATCGCTGCACAAGAGACTCTATGAAATCTGACCATTCCGTGAAATGATAAAAACTTAACCACATTGCTGCCTCATCGTAGAAATGATTAAGCACATAAGGAAACCGTTCGGTGTTATGAATCATTACCTTTCAGCATACGCGAGCCATTTATTTGGATGTGCACCGGTGAATCGAGGTAAAAGCGGTGCTGGATCATACATACTTAATTCCAGAGCAGATAGCACATCATCTGGTAAATCGTTAAGCTCAATTGAAGGTGGAATCAGAAAATGAGCTAGTTGATTGTAGATCTCCTCAAGCAGAGCATGGCGTTCAATTGCAATTCACCATCCAAAGCCATCTGTGCTTAGGAGCAATGAAAGCACCAATGTTGTGTATTCAAATTCACACAACCAAAGCGAGAACATTATGCAATAACTAGCATGCATTGCTTATAGCCTCCTCACAAACTCTTTTGTTGGGCCTCTAATACTCTTTGTTGGTTACTTTATTAGGCCCACTATGATGAGGTTGCTATTAAATGGCTTAGGCCCAATAGTATCACAACATAAAAGTTTTCGTAAGAACTAGTATAATAATACTACACATGAAAAAATAACACTTGGGTAAACATGCTGCTAAAATGGGTGAAAAAGGGGCTGTGAAAACCACCGGCTTTTGTGTGGAAAGGAGGACAAATATTGAATATGACGAGTAAATTAATTCGTTTGTTGACCATATTGTCTACTTCGTAATATAACTCATTATAATAAGGGAAAATTTCCAAAATAAACATTTGTGAAAACAAAATTCTAGTTTTAGGTATCATATGTAAAAAATTTCAAAAATAGGTATTATAAACTAGTCGTGACGAGTAGTTTGTAGAAACCAATTCGAACTTGCCACGTGTCCTTAAACTAACCGTAACGAGCACGTTCACTAATCAATTACTCTTCACGACTAAATAAGTTTCATGCCTCGTAATCAACGCCCACGAGTAATTCATAAGTCATTTAGTCGTGACGAGTAGATTATAAGGTTAAACTAGTCGCGACGAGTAGATTATAAGGTTAAACTAGTCGCGACGAGTTAACTACTAATAAACTACTCGTGTAGGGAATGTAAACCAGGTAAACTAGTCGTCGCGATTAAAGGATTTATAAATAACTCGTGGGTGTTGATTACGAGGCATAAAACTTATTTAGCCGTGACGAGTAAATGATCAGTGAACGTGCTTGTTACGATTAGTTTCAGGACACGTGGCAACTTTTTATTTGGTTTTAAAACTACTCGCCACAACTAGTTTATAATACCTATTTCTGGAATTTTTTACAAATAATACCTAAAACTAGAACTTTGTTTTCATAAATGCTTATTTTGGGATGTTTCTCTTATAATAAAATGAGATATTAGGAATTTAAATATGTCATGGATTAGATATATATAACAATTAGTTTTGTAGGATTATGGGGACCCGATTTTGAGATTATGATTGGGTCTTGAAGTTAATAAATAAGAGGTTCGGTGGATAAAAATTTAATAAAAACTCAGCTCAGATTCAATCTATATGTTCTAAGATAGTTTATGTAAATGTACACCTTTAGACTTAATAAAATCGTATACAAGTAGTAGTAAATACGTGCCATGTGTATATTTATAAATATATACTTTCGGGTGTGCTCGTAATCTCGAACTCGCTAGAAAAATGCGTCTATTTGTATTAGCGCCAAAAGATTATATAAAATTATGATATATAAAATGAATAGAAATAATCTTATGCAATATATATATATAGAATATATATATATAGGGTTATGTTTGAATAAAAACCCACTTAAGTTGTGAAAACTCTAAAAACTCATTCTCAACCACATGTTTTTAATTAAAGATTAAATCTTGTGGCCCACAATTAAAGTTAATAAAAAATATAAAAGTTTATTTACATTTTCTCTCTCATGAAAACATATATAAAAATTACTAAAAAATGTAAAAAAAATAGTAAAATATTTTTTTTTATGTTTACTATGTTTTGTATTAAATGTAACAACATATATTACATGTAACAAAAAAAAAACGATGTTACATAGAGTTTTCATGGGTTTTCTCAACTCAAGAAGGTTTTCAAACTATACTTCTCCTATATATATATCGCATCTGAAATTCTGACTGTCTTATCACCAATGTTCGTGTTTGTCAAACTAGCCCTTATGTAACTCTGTAATTCCTATAATTACCTAGTAAGTATGATGTGCATGATCGATCTTACTAGATCTATTGTTGATTGACCTGCTTTTTACCTAGCGCAATTAACGTAATCTAATCGTCTTTAAGGATTGTTCCAAATTGTGGCTTGTCACAACACACGAGATGATCTAAATAATAAAGTTATAAATAAAACGAATAAGTACATACTGTACATGAAAAAATGATTACATCTATGCTTATATCTATACTATGTGTACATAAATTGATTTCATTTATATCAGAAAATGATTTTTTCAAACAATAAATTAACTTAACAAAAATAATAATAATAATAATAATAATAATAATGCAAGTGCAAAAACATACCTGAGAACGGTCCATGTATTGGAAATTTGATTCTCAGTATCATATATATATATATATATATAGGGGAGGGATATTTTGAGAACCATGGTGAGTTTTAAGAACTTAAGAACTCAATTCTAAGCCACACATTTAATTAATTTGATTGAAATATGTGGTTGAGATTAAATCTGGCAAAAAAGTCAAAGTATGAGAGAGAATAAAGATGTAAGTGGTTACACTAACTTTTACGTTTTCGAAAAAAAATTGTTACACTGAGTTCTTTCGAGTTCTTAAAACTCAAAGGGGTTCTCATTTGAAATCACACACACACACACACACACACATATATATATATATATATATATATATATAGGGGTGGGATCAAGTGAAAACTCCTCTTAAAGAGAAAACTTAAAAACTCCTAAAAAACTATTTTTAACCTTTTAAAAATATCTTTTTTTAAGTTTCTTTTTTTCCCTCGTCGGTGTAGTGCACATATGTAATAGCGTGCATTGCTATTTATGCAATATCAGACTAATACGCACATCGTATACACATTTGTACGTATGTGTAATACAACATTAACGCACATGTGCACCACATCAACTTTTATTATTTTTTTTTTCATATAATACAATACTACTATACATATACAATACACAAATATTAAATATATGCAATTAAACACTATTAAACTTAGAAATACATAGTAATACACGTGTGTAATACAACGGTATCGCACAGTAATACGTAAGTGCATTATAGCGGATTTTTTTATTTTTTTTTATTTTTTTCGAGCAAAGGGTAAGAAAATATAAGAGTAAAGTGCCAAAATGGTTATTGAGGTTTGCTTAATAATGCGATTTTCATCCAAAAAGTTTATTTTTTGCATATGGACCATCAAAATTTCCCACTTCTTGTCAATTACCTCTAAATCGTTAACTCCATTAATTTACATCATTAACTCAAGGGTAATGTTGTCTTATCACTAAAGTATGACCGGGCATTTTAGTCTTTTTACATAAATATAAATTGATGTTAAAAAGAAATATTATATATGTATACACACACTGCTAGCTACCATGACATATTCACATGTTCCACCTCAGGTTACCACCACCGCTGCATCACCGCCGGCCACCGCCACTGCATCACCGCCGGCCTTCCCCACCACCTACACCATCACAACTCTCTCTCTCTCTCTCTCTCTCTCTGCGTCCTTTACGCTGTGTTTCCGAGTTCATTTATGAAAAGAAAGGGAAGGAAAAGAAAACTTTCTTTTCTTATCTTTTCTTTTGACATCACCTCTTTCTCTTTAATTTTCTTTCCTTCCTAATCTTTCTAATTTGAAAAGATATAATTTTTCTTATTTTACTCTTTATTTTCTCTCCCCTCCCCTCCTTTTCTTTCCTTTAATGAAACTTGGGAACACCCTTTTTATATTTTCCTTCCCTTTTGTAAGTGCACGGATTTGGTGTCCGCAGCTGTTCGAATAGGCTAGGGATAGTTTAGTCTTTACACTTAATGTATAAAGACCCATTCGCTAAGGATGTTTAGCGAATGAGGCCTCATTCGTTAGAGACTAGGCTATTAGTTAATGTAAGAGCCCATTCGTTACTACAATGTAACGAATGATGGCTCAATTCGTTAAGGTATACCCATTCGCTAAGTGTGTTTAGCGAATGGGGCTATGAAAAGACCTTATTCGTTAACCTTGTTAACGAATGGGAGGTCTCATTCGTTACTACAGTTATAACGAATGAGCCTAGCCTATAAATAGGCCTTCCATAGTTAGAATGCAGAGAGATCTGTGCTTATTTATGTTTATGTAACGTTATGCTGTCGGATTCTCTCTAGGCTTAATGTATCGATCTCCATTAACGTATTGAATGAACACGAGTTAACGTATCGATTTGCAACTAGATCCCTGGCTCGTAAACGTTTCTATGACGTTTTTACGACTGGTATAAGAGCCAGAGGTTGCTCGTGATACGCTACAGTTCGTGTTCTTCGTGTTCAGCAAACATTGATCTGAGTTTGGATTAATCAGTGAATAATTGATTGAATTGATGACTGATTCATGTTCCTAATGCAAATCTGAGCATTCGTAATGTATTCTGATGGTTAATTGGTTGTTGGATCGGAATCCACCATGGATGCCATGGTTGACGCTTCGATGTTTCAGAATTAAAATTAACATCAGTTAAGTGTATTTGGAATGAAATTGATGATTTAGTAAATTGATAATGTATTTCCGAGTATTCGTTGAATTTATGGGATGATAATATGAAGATTGGATGAAGATTTGCGTTTTTCCGATGGCTGTAACCATTTTTTCCGGTGATATTCCGTTTTCCGGCTACAGTAACCGTTTAACGACTCATTCGTTAACTTAAGTACTCATTCGTTACAGAAGTTTAGCGAATGAGTGATTCGTTAAAGGTTTAACGAATGTGACCTTCATTCTTTATGTGCTTATTCTCTATGAAGATGGACTCATTAGCTATCAATACTCATTCGTTATTTTTTTCTAATATCCGTCAGTTCCATAACGAATGTGTTCCTATTCGTTCAAGATTTAACGAATGTGGAAGATTTGGGTATTTATAATGAATGTAACTCATTCGTTCAATGGTAACGAATAAGGAGTGCCATTGGGTGTACACTGTTCTAACGAATGAAGACCAGGATAACGTATGAGATTCTTAAAAAAAACAAAGTATTTTCGGAAAATTTTCTTAAACGAAATTTTTTGGGGATATTTTAAATATACGGGATACTCTTCTGGCAAATTTTGGTGATATATTTTCCTGCCGACTTTTTACACATATCGAGGGGCCGAGGGGGAGTAACCGATTAAGTTAACGAGAATTTTATTGAAGATTTTCGAAGAATTGTTCAAGACCTTGCCTAATTTGTCAAGAAAAGGGGGAGATAAAACTTTCAAAGAGCTTATTCGATCATTATCTTTCTACCTTCGCAAGGGTTTCTTGAAAAATTATTGAAAAATTACTGCAATTCAGGTGGTAATGTGTGATTGCAAAGCTGCGTTTGACTGAGTTCAAGACTACAATTGTTCTTCGATCGTGGATTGATTTGTTCAAGATTGAAACCTGACTATGTGGGATACGAGTGTCTGTCCGTTTACTTCTTTCTAAGGGACTTTGATTCTGACTATGTTGGCTACGAGTATTCGACGGATTGCTTCTGTTGAAGGGGATGATTCTTGAATAGGTTGATCTGATTGAGGAATATACGAGTCTTGTCATCTGATTGAAGAATATGATTGTCCGGATTGATTAACGAAGGTTGGAACTCTGAATCATATGCCCAAAACAGTAGTGCATTCAGGTGTATTGGTTGCCGAAGAGCTTCAAAGAGTTATATTTTGGGATGGACGTTATCGAGAGAGTGAAAACCAAAGTGAAAGATGCTGAATGATTTGGTTGTTCATGAAGATGCATGACGAGGTTAAACGTAAAGACATTTTTGCTTTACCAGTGTGACAGATAGCCGATGATTTGTTGCTCATTGATTTGTTTGATCGAACCATATCATATGCCAGTTGGATGATCGGAATGATCACCTGGACATACTTATTTGAGGGGTAGATCTGATACGAGTAGCTAAAAGTGTTGGTTTGCTTACGAAGAGATATATTTTGTCTGTTCGCATAAGCCCGAGAATCATAAGTCAAGGGGGAGGTTGGCTGTATGGCTGATGATATGCAGTTAAAGTATTAGCAGTTAAAGTATTCAACTTTAGCGTATTCAACGCTAAAGTATTCGACGCTAAAGTATTGGATGCTAAAGTATTGGAAAGCATTCGACAGCTACGGACAAAGGGGAGTCTGTAAGTGCATGGATTTGGTGTACGCAGCTGTTCGAATAGGCTAGGGATAGATTAGTCTTTACACTTAATGTATAAAGGCTCATTCGCTAAGGATGTTTAGTGAATGAGGCCTCATTCGTTAGGGACTAGGCTATTCGTTAATGTAAGATCCCATTCGTTACTACAGTGTAACGAATGGTGGCTCAATTCGTTAAGATATACCCATTCGCTAAGGATGTTTAGCGAATGGGGCTATGGAAAGACCTTATTCGTTAACCTTGTTAACGAATGAGAGGTCTCATTCGTTACTAAAGTTATAACGAATGAGCTGTAAGGCCCCGTTACCGGTAACCCTACTTACGTGTTGGATTTACTCATAAACACAGTTCTAAATATCAGAGTTAATTAACACATTTACGCGGAATATAAAACTTTCATAAAACTTTACATAATTCATAACTTGTCTCAAAACATTCATTGTCTTTCACATTAAAGCATTAAAATTAACACATCATAGGTCTTCAGATGCCAGATTCTTGTTCAGTGCCATGTGTCTCCTCAAGCGAGCTGCCTCATCCTACTCACCTACGTGCATACTAAAAGTCAGCTACGCTGAGTGAGTTCTAGATAATCACATAATCATACCATTCACATAACATTATAATCTTTCATTCATACTTTTATACTTTCATACTTTCATACTTTCTTACATTCATACTTTCTTACTTTCATACTTTCTTACTTTCTTTTGTATTAACTTACTTTCATATCTTATGTTATAAAGAGCATTACGCCCTACATTCCTCGAGTATTATTAGGGCTCGGTACCCTCTTTCCTCGAGTATTATTAGGGCTCGGTACCCTCTTTCCTCGAGTATTATTAGGGCTCGGTACCCTCTTTCCTCGAGTATTATTAGGGCTCGGTACCCTTCTTCCTCGAATATTAGTAGGGTTCGGTTCCCTAGTTCTCGAATATTAGTAGGGTTCGATTCCCTCTTCGTTACCATACAACCATACATCATACCTCGAGTATTATTAGAGCTCGGTACCCTTTTCGTAACCATACAACCATACATTATCATTTCTTTCTTCTGTTATCTCTATCATGTTCATACACATAAACATACATAACATACTTACCTTATACATAGCGTTACAACCTGACAGTACGTGCAATATCCGAAGATCGTTCACGTACCATCAAGCAATCATTCATACAATCCACATTATCCACATAAGGCATACACTTATCTCTTAGGATAAGTGTATTAACAAACATGTTGAGTATGCACACAGCCCCGAAAACATAACACATAAATGGGGCTAGAAACTCACCTGAACACGGTTACGTTCTCCGTTGATCGTAATCCCTTTCTTCAGTTGTGCACGGCTGACTGTATAACAAGTATACATATCAATTTAACTATCACTACTTATAACATCTTTCTAGTCTTAATTACTACCCACAACGAACGGGGGTCCGGAGGCAGCGCCCCTGGCAGCAGGGTCTAGGGGCGGCAGCCCCTAGCAGGGTCCAAGGGGCAGAGCCCCTGGCTGGGGTCGAGCTGCCAGGTCAGCTTGAAAAAATTTTATTTCCATTAACTGTCTTAACACATTTTTCATTAGATTTTAAATTTATTTTCTAAACGAACTTGGCTTTAGGCGAAGTTAAACCTCAGGCGAACTTAGCTTTAGTCGAAGTTAAGCCTCAGGCGAACTTAGCTTTAGGCGAAGTTAAACCTCAGGCGAACTTAGCTTTAGGCGAAGTTAAACCTCAGGCGAACTTAGCTTTAGGCGAAGTTAAACCTCAGGCGAACTTATCATCAGGCGAACTTAAACCTCAGGCGAACTTGTCATCAGGCGAACTTAGCTTGCAGGCGAAGTTCATCGCTTGAAGGCGAAGTTGCCCAGATGAAGGCGAAGTTGCCCAGATGAAGGCGAAGTTGCCCAGATGTCCGCTGTTTCGGTTTCTGATCAACATTTCGGGCGATTTTAACACCCTTGTTAAGGTTCAATACTACCCACTACACTTCCCGACCATTTTCGGTCGTTTATATACTAAAAGCTCGGATCTTTAAACTTCCAAGATCAAGAATCATACCTTTTGAGCTTGTTTGGATCTCGTTTATCTTGGTATCACCACTAATCTTTCTCTCTTACCCGGACCTCGCTCGATCCTTCCTTCCTTCTTTCTCGGCCCGGCCGGCGGCGGTTTTGGGTGTGCTTGGTGTGTATGTATGTGTGTGTTTAGGAGAGTGGGGGAAGATGAAGATATTTTGGGATTTTGGGGGTATTTATATCCCTGAAATCCCATTCTCACTTAACCCATCTCAATTAATCCAAGTCCAAGACCCGCTCCTTCCCCGACATTAATCAATTACGCGAAATCACTAAACATAACTTCATTTATTCATCATTAAAATTTTAGGATGTTACATGAGCCCAGCCTATAAATAGGCCTTCCATAGTTAGAATGCAGAGAGATCTGTGCTTATTTATGTTTATGTTAAGTTATGCTGCCGGATTCTCTCTAGGCTTAATGTATCGATCTCCATTAACGTATTGAATGAACACGAGTTAACGTATTGATTTGCGACTAGATCCCTGGCTCGTAAACGTTTCTATAACTTTTTTACAACTTTTCTTCCTTAAATGAAACTCGGGAACACAATAAATTTTTTCCATCCCTCCTTTTCCTTTCATTTCCTCCTTTAAATGAAACTCGAGAACACATTGTTAGAGAATATACCCACCGCTGCCACTCAGTTTCCGGAAATCACACCCCAACAACCTAACCTATCTCAGGCCGAATCCACCACCGTCACTTAACTCCCACCCACCGATGGCGTCTGAAATCTCCATCACTAAAACCTAGGTCTAGCTCAAAAGCGCAAATCGTACCACATGTGATAGTGGTTTCAGACGCCATCATCGGAAAAACGAGCTTGAATCGCACCACTAGTGATGACCAAACTCATTTGCAGGTGAAGAACATAGATGGCTGGATAGTCGAAGGTTTTAATTAGATTATTTGGTTCAATTTGCAGCTTAATAGATTTCTGGAAATGAAGGTTAAGGAAATTTGGGTATTATTAGGGCTCGGTACCCTCTTTCCTCGAGTATTATTAGGGCTCGGTACCCTCTTTCCTCGAGTATTATTAGGGCCCGGTACCCTTCTTCCTCGACTATTAGTAGGGTTCGGTTCCCTAGTTCTCGAATATTAGTAGGGTTCGATTCCCTCTTCGTTACCATACAACCATACATCATACCTCGAGTATTATTAGGGCTCGGTACCCTTTTCGTAACCATACAACCATACATTATCATTTCTTTCTTCTGTTATCTCTATCATGTTCATACACATAAACATACATAACATACTTACCTTATACATAGCGTTACAACCTGACAGTACGTGCAATATCCGAAGATCGTTCACGTACCATCAAGCAATCATTCATACAATCCACATTATCCACATAAGGCATACACTTATCTCTTAGGATAAGTGTATTAACAAACATGTTGAGTATGCACACAGCCCCGAAAACATAACACATAAATGGGGCTAGAAACTCACCTGAACACGGTTACGTTCTCCGTTGATCGTAATCCCTTTCTTCAGTTGTGCACGGCTGACTGTATAACAAGTATACATATCAATTTAACTATCACTACTTATAACATCTTTCTAGTCTTAATTACTACCCACAACGAACGGGGGTCCGGGGGCAGCGCCCCTGGCAGCAGGGTCTAGGGGCGGCAGCCCCTAGCAGGGTCCAAGGGGCAGAGCCCCTGGCTGGGGTCGAGCTGCCAGGTCAGCTTGAAAAAATTTTATTTCCATTAACTGTCTTAACACATTTTTCATTAGATTTTAAATTTATTTTCTAAACGAACTTGGCTTTAGGCGAAGTTAAACCTCAGGCGAACTTAGCTTTAGTCGAAGTTAAGCCTCAGGCGAACTTAGCTTTAGGCGAAGTTAAACCTCAGGCGAACTTAGCTTTAGGCGAAGTTAAACCTCAGGCGAACTTAGCTTTAGGCGAAGTTAAACCTCAGGCGAACTTATCATCAGGCGAACTTAAACCTCAGGCGAACTTGTCATCAGGCGAACTTAGCTTGCAGGCGAAGTTCATCAGGCGAACTTAGCTTGCAGGCGAAGTTCATCGCTTGAAGGCGAAGTTGCCCAGATGAAGGCGAAGTTGCCCAGATGTCCGCTGTTTCGGCTTCTGATCAACATTTCGGGCGATTTTAATACCCTTGTTAAGGTTCAATACTACCCACTACACTTCCCGACCATTTTCGGTCGTTTATATACTAAAAGCTCGGATCTTTAAACTTCCAAGATCAAGAATCATACCTTTTGAGCTTGTTTGGATCTCGTTTATCTTGGTATCACCACTAATCTTTCTCTCTTACCCAGACCTCGCTCGATCCTTCCTTCTTTCTCGGCCCGGCCGGCGGCGGTTTTGGGTGTGCTTGGTGTGTGTGTATGTGTGTGTTTAGGAGAGTGGGGGAAAATGAAGATATTTTGGGATTTTGGTGGTATTTATATCCCTGAAATCCCATTCTCATTTAACCCATCTCAATTAATCCAAGTCCAAGACCCGCTCCTTCCCCGACATTAATCAATTACGCGAAATCACTAAACATAACTTCCTTTATTCATCATTAAAATTTTAGGATGTTACAAGTCTTCCCCCCTTAAAGAGGTTTCGTCCCCGAAACCTAACTATTACATAAACAAACTAGGGTAAAACTTGCGCATCTCATCCTCGGCTTCCCAAGTAGCATCTGATCCCTTGCGGTGTTTCCATATTACTTTTACCAAAGGTATAATCTTGTGACGAAGCTGCTTCTCCTTGCGATCAACGATCTCTATCGGTTGCTCGATGTAGTTCAATTGTTCATCAACCTCAATGTCAATTAATGGCACGTGAGACGTGTCATCAGCTAGACACTTCCTCAGATGAGAAACATGGAAGGTTGAATGAATTCCTTCTAACTCATCGGATAAATCCAGTTTATAAGCTACTTCACCCACACGACCTACAATCTTGAACGGTCCAATGTAACTCGGACTCAACTTTCCTCTTTTCCTAAAACGGATAATTCCTTTCCAAGGCGAGACCTTGAGCATCACATAGTCACCCACGTTAAACTCAATTGGTCGTCGCCGCTTATCTGCATAAGACTTTTGGCTGTCTTGCGCGGCTTTCAATCTTGCTTTGATCTGATCGAGCTTTGAAGACGTTTCTTGAACTACTTCTAGGCTTCCCATTTCTTTCTGACCAATCTCGCCCCAACACACCGGGGTTCTACATCGTCTACCGTAAAGCATCTCAAACGGTGGCATACCAATACTTGAATGGTAACTGTTGTTATAGGAGAACTCTGCCAGATGCAGATGATCATCCCAACTTCCACCAAAATCTAAAACACAAGCACGTAGCATATCCTCAAGGGTTTGGATCGTCCTTTCGGACTGTCCATCAGTTTGAGGATGATACGCCGTACCGATGTTCAACCTCGTCCCCATAGCTTCATGGAATTTCTTCCAGAACCTCGAAGTAAACCGTGTATCTCTATCAGACACGATCGATAACGGTACTCCATGCTTGGTTACAACTTCCTTGATGAACAAGCTTGCTAACATTTCTGACGAGATGGCCTCTCGTATGGGCAGAAAGTGAGCACTCTTGGTCAAACGGTCCACAATCACCCAGATGGTATCATGCTGCTTAGCTGTACGAGGTAGCTTAGTTATGAAATCCATGGTGATGTGTTCCCATTTCCACTCAGGTATCTCTAGCGGTTGCATCTTCCCATAAGGCTTTTGGTGCTCGGCCTTGACTTGTAAGCAAGTTAAGCACTTACTAACATAATCCACTACATCATTCTTCATTCCTGGCCACCAGTAATCTCTTTTCAAGTCTTGGTACATCTTTGTAGCTCCAGGATGGATTGAGTACCTTGACTTATGAGCTTCATCTAAGATTCGACTTCTAAGATCACCATGGCGTGGAATCCATATACGGTAAAATCTAGTTTTAACTCCATGAGTGTTTTCCATCAACTCATCTTGCTGGCCATAAATCCTTTCTTTCTTTACTAACCCTTCGTCTACTAACACTTCTGACTGCACTTTGATGATTTCTTCAAAAAGACTCGGGTTCATGATCAACTTGTATGACTTCACTGTTGCAAGGACTTCCTCATTCTTACAACTTAACGCATCAGCGACCACGTTAGCTTTACCGGGGTAATACCTAATCTCACAGTCGTAATCCTTTATCAATTCTAACCATCTTCTCTGCCTCATGTTCAGTTCTTTCTGTTCGAAGAAGTACTTTAAACTCTTATGATCTGTATAGATAGTACACTTAGTACCGTACAGATAATGCCTCCATATCTTAAGAGCATGCACTACAGCTGCTAACTCCAGATGATGCGTCGGATAAGTACTTTCATGGACCTTCAACTGTCTAGACGCGTAAGCTATCACCTTCCCCCGTTGCATCAACACGCAACCTAACCCTTGATGCGAGGCATCGGCACAAACAACGAAATCCTCGTCGCCATCGGGCAAAGTAAGGATTGGAGCTTGCGTGAGCCTCTTCTTCAATTCTTCAAAGGCTTCTTCCTGAAACTTTCCCCAACTGAATACTATCGACTTTCGGGTCATACCGGTCAGCGGTGCGGCTATCTTGGAGAAACCTTCGATGAATCTCCTATAGTAGCCAGCTAACCCTAGGAAACTTCGTATATCAGTCGGATTCTGCGGAGTCTTCCAATTCGTTATCGCTTCAATCTTAGCTGGGTCCACGGTAATCCCTTCAGGATTAATCACGTGACCTAAAAATTGCACTTCTCTTAACCAGAACGCGCACTTCGAAAACTTGGCATACAACTTCTCTTTCTTCAGAGTCTCAAGTACCTCTCTCAGATGCTCAGCATGTTCAGACTTGCTCTTTGAATAAACCAATATATCATCGATGAAGACGATAACCGACTTATCCAACATCGGTCGACACACCCTATTCATCATGTCCATAAATGCTGCAGGAGCATTGGTTAGACCGAATGACATTACGAGGAACTCGTAGTGTCCATACCACGTTCAGAACGCTGTCTTAGGGATGTCTGCCTCTTTCACCTTCAGCTGATGGTAGCCTGATCTGAGATCTATTCGTGAGAACCAACTTGAACCTTGCAGTTGGTCAAACAGATCATCAATCCTTGGCAACGGATATCTATTCTTTACCGTAAGCTTATTCAACTCACGATAGTCTATGCACATCCTCATACTTCCATCCTTCTTTTTCACGAACAATACTGGTGCGCCCCACGGGGAAACACTCGGTCTTATGAAACCTTTGTCGAGGAGTTCTTGCAGTTGTGACATCAATTCTTTCATCTCGGATGGTTCTAGACGGTAAGGCGCTTTTGCGACAGGTTGGGCTCCTGGTATTAAATCTATCTGAAATTCTATCTCTCGCTCTGGTGGCAACCCCGGAAGATCCTCAGGGAATACTTCTGGGTAGTCGCGCACAATGGGAACATCTTTCATTTCTTTCGTCTCGGCCGTAGCGTTGACGACATACGCCAGGTAGGCACAACACCCTCGCCTTAGCAAACCCTCGGCTTTCATCATCGAAATGACATTAAGCCCAGAACTTTCCTTATCACCATAGACCGTTACCGCGCTACCATCCAATGACTTTAACCTTATAATCCTACTCTTACATACTATCTGAGCCTCAAACTCAGACAACCAATCCATACCCAAAACCACATCGAACCCTCCCAAGGTCATAACGTACAAGGAAATCGGGAACTCATGTCCTTCTAATTCTATCTTACAGTTCTTAACCATTTTTGTTATTTTAACCGAAGTGTCACTGGCGGTTTCTACTACAAAAGTTTCAGACACTCGGCAACATTTCATTTTAGCTAGTTTACTAAATGGTGTGGCTACGAAACTTTTGTTTGCGCCCGAATCAAATAATACAGAAGCGGAAACACCGTTCACTAGAAACGTACCTGTGACAACATCCGGAATCTGCTTGGCTTGTTCTTGGGTCAGCATGTAGGCTCTAGTTCTTGGCCTAGCTTGATCGGCATTTTTCCTTCCACTACCTCCAGCTTCACTCTCGGTACACTCCCTAGCAAAGTGACCTGTCTTACCACACTTGTAGCATGCAGGCTTAGAACTGCACTCATGAGCATAATGACCTGCCTTCCCACACTTGTAGCAAACATTCGACCCAAATTTACATTCTCCGGCATGTATCTTTCCACACTTATGACATGTATCCGAACCCCTTCCCCACCTACACTCACCACTGTGCGCCTTGCCACAAGTCTTGCACGACCTGTTCTCCCAAACTCTCGGCTGCTTGTTCTTAGGGTTCCACATCTGGGTACCGGGTCGTTTAGCAGGAGCGACCCCTTTCCTCTCTTTCTTCTCATCTCCCACCACCACATCATCCGCAACCAAGTCTGCGTAGACCATTTCTGCGAGTTCGACAGCAGAATCGAAAGTAGTAGGTTTACTTGTTCTGACTAACATGCGAACTCTCTGTGGTAATCCCCTCACATAACACTTGATCCTTTTAGCCTCAGTGTTGACCATATCGGGCACCAACCTAGACATTCGATTGAACTCGGTGGTGTACTCACGATGCGTCATTGTCCCAGCTTTCAAATTTAGGAACTTCATCTCCGCCCTTTCAACCTCGGCGTCAGCACAAAACTTCTTCATTACTAACTCCTTCAGGTCGTCCCACTTCATTTCTTTGATCTCTTCACGGGTCTTCCTCTGCTCCACACTCTCCCACCAATACATAGCCTCATCTTCAAATGATTGGGTGGCATAACCGACAGCTTGATCGGGACGGCACTCGCTAATGCGGATAACCTTATCCATGGCGGTTATCCACTGAAGAGTAGCGATTGCGTCTCCTAAACCAGTCAGCTTAGGCGGGTCACAACCTTTGAAGGACTTATAGTTGCAACCGCCTCGGCCCTTCTTCCTATCATCATCTTTCACAGACCTTACCTCACTTGAGTCACCCCTTTCCCTCTCGTCATCCTTTCTACCATTACCACCTGCCCCTTCAACAGTTCTTTCACGGCTTCCAGCAGACCTTCCCGGGGTAATATTCTTCACAGCAGTGGACACAACTTGAACAATAGCTGCTTGAATGGCGGGATCCAGTTGAACTCCTTCATTGTTTTCCGGGTTTCTTCCAGCTGCGCTTCCTTCAGCTTCAGTGTTGGAAGCTGTCTCAACCGAAGGTTGCTGGACACGACGAGGCCTGCCGCATCGTCCAGTGCGACCTCCAGCTCCAACAATGTCTCCAGCTCCAGCCATTGTATTCTAAGGGGAAAACACAAACATCATCACTCAAGGAACTATTCAGTACAAGGATAGCAAGGCTAACAGGTAATAACAGTGGCCAGCTGTGACTAGCTGATCACGTTGCTTTCCATGTCCTATACACTTCCCTTTATGAGTCTATTTGTGCTGGTTCTACTTAAGCAGTTAGTCAAATCAAACAATCAATTATTCCTATCCCTGTCGTTCACATATCTTTTCTTTCTCATTAACATATATCATTTAATCATACAATTTACCTTTACTGATCTTGCTTGAGCGACACATGGCATTCTTGGACTGGCATCTTCTTTCCTTTCTTACTTAAATCCCATTCTCTGTTCGAGTCTAAGCATGTAGGATGCTTAAATCTCTCGAACTTTGCTCTGATACCAACTTGTAAGGCCCCGTTACCGGTAACCCTACTTACGTGTTGGATTTACTCATAAACACAGTTCTAAATATCAGAGTTAATTAAAACATTTACGCGGAATATAAAACTTTCATAAAACTTTACATAATTCATAACTTGTCTCAAAACATTCATTGTCTTTCACATTAAAGCATTAAAATTAACACATCATAGGTCTTCAGATGCCAGATTCTTGTTCAGTGCCATGTGTCTCCTCAAGCGAGCTGCCTCATCCTACTCACCTACGTGCATACTAAAAGTCAGCTACGCTGAGTGAGTTCTAGATAATCACATAATCATACCATTCACATAACATTATAATCTTTCATTCATACTTTTATACTTCCATACTTTCATACTTTCTTACATTCATACTTTCTTACTTTCATACTTTCTTACTTTCTTTTGTATTAACTTACTTTCATATCTTATGTTATAAAGAGCATTACGCCCTACATTCCTCGAGTATTATTAGGGCTCGGTACCCTCTTTCCTCGAGTATTATTAGGGCTCGGTACCCTCTTTCCTCGAGTATTATTAGGGCTCGGTACCCTCTTTCCTCGAGTATTATTAGGGCTCGGTACCCTTCTTCCTCGACTATTAGTAGGGTTCGGTTCCCTAGTTCTCGAATATTAGTAGGGTTCGATTCCCTCTTCGTTACCATACAACCATACATCATACCTCGAGTATTATTAGAGCTCGGTACCCTTTTCGTAACCATACAACCATACATTATCATTTCTTTCTTCTGTTATCTCTATCATGTTCATACACATAAACATACATAACATACTTACCTTATACATAGCGTTACAACCTGACAGTACGTGCAATATCCGAAGATCGTTCACGTACCATCAAGCAATCATTCATACAATCCACATTATCCACATAAGGCATACACTTATCTCTTAGGATAAGTGTATTAACAAACATGTTGAGTATGCACACAGCCCCGAAAACATAACACATAAATGGGGCTAGAAACTCACCTGAACACGGTTACGTTCTCCGTTGATCGTAATCCCTTTCTTCAGTTGTGCACGGCTGACTGTATAACAAGTATACATATCAATTTAACTATCACTACTTATAACATCTTTCTAGTCTTAATTACTACCCACAACGAACGGGGGTCCGGAGGCAGCGCCCCTGGCAGCAGGGTCTAGGGGCGGCAGCCCCTAGCAGGGTCCAAGGGGCAGAGCCCCTGGCTGGGGTCGAGCTGCCAGGTCAGCTTGAAAAAATTTTATTTCCATTAACTGTCTTAACACATTTTTCATTAGATTTTAAATTTATTTTCTAAACGAACTTGGCTTTAGGCGAAGTTAAACCTCAGGCGAACTTAGCTTTAGTCGAAGTTAAGCCTCAGGCGAACTTAGCTTTAGGCGAAGTTAAACCTCAGGCGAACTTAGCTTTAGGCGAAGTTAAACCTCAGGCGAACTTAGCTTTAGGCGAAGTTAAACCTCAGGCGAACTTATCATCAGGCGAACTTAAACCTCAGGCGAACTTGTCATCAGGCGAACTTAGCTTGCAGGCGAAGTTCATCGCTTGAAGGCGAAGTTGCCCAGATGAAGGCGAAGTTGCCCAGATGAAGGCGAAGTTGCCCAGATGTCCGCTGTTTCGGTTTCTGATCAACATTTCGGGCGATTTTAACACCCTTGTTAAGGTTCAATACTACCCACTACACTTCCCGACCATTTTCGGTCGTTTATATACTAAAAGCTCGGATCTTTAAACTTCCAAGATCAAGAATCATACCTTTTGAGCTTGTTTGGATCTCGTTTATCTTGGTATCACCACTAATCTTTCTCTCTTACCCGGACCTCGCTCGATCCTTCCTTCCTTCTTTCTCGGCCCGGCCGGCGGCGGTTTTGGGTGTGCTTGGTGTGTATGTATGTGTGTGTTTAGGAGAGTGGGGGAAGATGAAGATATTTTGGGATTTTGGGGGTATTTATATCCCTGAAATCCCATTCTCATTTAACCCATCTCAATTAATCCAAGTCCAAGACCCGCTCCTTCCCCGACATTAATCAATTACGCGAAATCACTAAACATAACTTCATTTATTCATCATTAAAATTTTAGGATGTTACATGAGCCCAGCCTATAAATAGGCCTTCCATAGTTAGAATGCAGAGAGATCTGTGCTTATTTATGTTTATGTAACGTTATGCTGCCGGATTCTCTCTAGGCTTAATGTATCGATCTCCATTAACGTATTGAATGAACACGAGTTAACGTATTGATTTGCGACTAGATCCCTGGCTCGTAAACGTTTCTATAACTTTTTTACAACTTTTCTTCCTTAAATGAAACTCGGGAACACAATAAATTTTTTCCATCCCTCCTTTTCCTTTCATTTCCTCCTTTAAATGAAACTCGAGAACACATTGTTAGAGAATATACCCACCGCTGCCACTCAGTTTCCGGAAATCACACCCCAACAACCTAACCTATCTCAGGCCGAATCCACCACCGTCACTTAACTCCCACCCACCGATGGCGTCTGAAATCTCCATCACTAAAACCTAGGTCTAGCTCAAAAGCGCAAATCGTACCACTTGTGATAGTGGTTTCAGACGCCATCATCGGAAAAACGAGCTTGAATCGCACCACTAGTGATGACCAAACTCATTTGCAGGTGAAGAACATAGATGGCTGGATAGTCGAAGGTTTTAATTAGATTATTTGGTTCAATTTGCAGCTTAATAGATTTCTGGAAATGAAGGTTAAGGAAATTTGGGGTTGGTGTAAATGATTAGGTGCAAGAGTTTTTGAAAGGTGTCGTTGGAACATAAAGTGAAAGAGGAAAGAGAAAGGTTTAGGGGAAGATGGATGATGAAATAAAGATGGCCCACCACATCACTTAAAATAAATGAAAAAAAATATATGTACAATGACAACTTTATCCTTGAGTTAATGAGAAAAGTTAACAGTGTTAACGATTTGGACATAATTGGCAATAAGGCTAGTTGCTATGGGCGCCGTGGAGGGGAGAGAAGGGCGCGGTGGGGCTACGCACACCGCCGAGGGGCGTGGTGGGGTGGGGCGCGGTGGGGTGATCGGTGAAGGGGAAGGCGGGCGCGGAAGGTGGGGATGATGGGTCCCCCCCCCAACGGATATATTCCCGTTAAAAAAAATCAACGTTAAATAATATAAATACACACACACACACACATATATATATACACCATTCACCCCATCTCTACAAACATCCCATTCTCCTATTTAAACTTTATAAAACTTTCTCCCCAAATATGTCTTCCGACTCATCTTTGACACCCGACTTCCAGCCCTATATCGACGATATTTCCAATTCGAATTCAGAGGATGAAGCGATATTTAGTGCCGTCAACTCGTAGTCCAGCATTGCGAAAGCTTACAACCACTAAAAAGACGGCCTCATCTTCAACGGGATCGCGTAGGTGCGCATGACCGATTGATGAAAGATTATTTTTCGCCGGACGCGACTTTTGATTCAGAACGATTTCGGCGCCGTTTTCGGAAGAGTCGCCAACTATTTTTACGAATAGTTGGTGATTTAGAACACGTTTATGCATTCTTCCAACAATGGCCAGACGCAAGAGGTAAACCGGGATATTCACCTACGCAAAAATGCACGGCGGCAATTCGTCAACTATTGTACGGGACTACGAGCGATGCCATGGAAGAGAATTTACAGATGTCGGAGACAGTGCCTCGTGAGGTGCTTCACACATTCTGCGAATGTGAGTATTATTGTTCTAATTATTTATTTCAAAACCGTAACATTTTGAGTATGAATTTTATAAAATTTGTTAAACTTAGGTATTCCCCAACTATATCATAAAAAATATTTGAGGAAGCCGACGCAAAGCGACGTACAAAAAATATACGTGGTGCATCAACAAAGACTCGGTTTTCCCAGGATGCTTGGTAGCCTCGATTGCACGCACTGGGAATGGGAAGCCGGTCCTGTTGCTTGGCAAGGTCAATATCATCGGGGTGATCATGATGGCCCAACAGTTATTCTTGAGGCGGTTGCATCATTTGATCTTTGGATATGGCATGCGTTTTTTGGGACTCCCGGTGCAAACAATGATGTAGCTGTGATTAATGTGTCCCCTATTTTTGACCGCCTCACAGACGGAGTCTCACCCGACACCTCATTTTCCACGAACGATGTCAACTACGAATACGGATATTATCTAGTCAACGGTATTTATCCGGAGTGGGCCACTTTGGTCTTAGCTTTACGTGCCCGACTGACGAAAAATGTTAGTATTTTAAGAAAAAGCATGAGTCGGCAAGAAAAGACATCGAAAGGGCATTCGGTGTATTAAAGAAACGTTGGTCTATCATTAGACAACCGGCTCGTTTTCTACAAATGGATAAGTTAAGAAACATTAGGCTTGTTCACGAGCCGAGCATAGCCCGAGCCAAGGCTAGCTTGAGCTCGAGCTCGATATTTAATCGAGCTGGCTCGGCTCGAGCTCGATATTCAATCGAGCTGAAAACATGAGCTCAAGCTCCGCTTGGTTTTAAATCGAGCCGGCTCGGCACTGCTCGATTTAGCTCGACTTTACCAGTTTATGTGATTGATAGCAACTAATTAAGCGACAGCCGATTTATGTGATTGATTATTGACAGCAACAACAAACAAATTAAGCATCAAAATAGAGAAGTGGTGACCTGTTGATTGATAGCAAAAACTGAGATATTGGTGATGAA
Organism: Bidens hawaiensis; assembly: GCF_021521415.1. Taxonomy (NCBI): domain Eukaryota; kingdom Viridiplantae; phylum Streptophyta; class Magnoliopsida; order Asterales; family Asteraceae; genus Bidens; species Bidens hawaiensis. The sequence continues at coordinate 3,581,276 of NW_027491052.1, forward strand.
ATGGACGGTGGCGGAAAAAGCAGATAAGCATAGTAGCGTGCAGCGGCCGATCATCGGAATAAGTAGATGGCGTGGCGGCCGGTCATTCGAATAAGCAGAGCACCGTGCGGTGATTATTGTGCGTGCGTTGCGTGAGATGAGAGAGAGATATTAGGGTTGAAAGAATGTAATGGTGAACTGGTGATAGGTTGTGAACTTGTGGGTATTGTTTATTGGATTAGGCTGAGAAAGGAAGCCCATATGCTAAATAAATGGGCTAGATAATTATATGCATGTATACACACACACATATATATATATGAATAATTAAAATAAAATAGTTCGAGCCTATCAAGCGAGCTCGAGTCGAGCCGGGGCTAGCTCAGGCTCAGCTCGTTTAGAAATCGAGTCGAGCTCGGCTTGGCTCAATTATAATCGAGCCGATTTCGAGCGAGCTTTCTCCGAGATTTTTTCGAGCGAGCTTCGAGCCACGGGCTTTTTGATTAGCCCTAAGAAACATAATGTACACTTTTATTATCTTGCATAATATGATATTGTAGGACTCGGGTAGAGCAATTTGCCAAGGCGAGTACAACGATGAGCCAGAGCCGATCTGTACACTAAACGAAGACGAGAAACTTGCTAATTTATTAAAATCACGAAAAAGGGAAACGAATTTCAGCCTTCGATCGGATTTGGTTGAATATCTTTGGAGTAATAAGCAAGATGACGGCGAGTACGACGACTAAAAATAGCTTTTTAATTTTTTATATGTTTTTTTATTTAATTTATTTTGTATTTTAGTATTATTGTATTTTTTTATTATTGTATTATATATTATTGTATTGGTTTTTTTGTTTTATAAAAAAAAAAGAAAAAAGGTTAGGCTTCGAAGCCCCCTCACCATAGAGGGGCATTATGCTCTATGCTTCGATGCCCCCAGTGCTCACGTGGCGTTGACGTGGCACTGTGGAGGGGCTTCGAAGCCCCCCACCATAGCACACAGCCTAAGTAGGAAACCTCGACGGTCTAGATGCAAAAAATAAAGTTTTCGGACGAAAATCGCATTATTAAACAAACCCCAAGGACGATTTTAGCACTTTACTCAAAATATAAGAATAATGGCAAAAACAGAAATTTGAAAATATTTTTTTATTTTTAATTAAAAATAATTCTTTAGAAGCTTTTAATATATATATAGGGAGAGGATCAAAAGAAAACTCACCTTTAGAGAGAAAACTTAAAAACTCCTAAAAACTTTTAAAGAATTATTTTTAATTAAAAATAAAAAAATATTTTCAAAATTCTGTTTTAGCCATTATTCTTATATTTTCTTATATTTCAACCGAAAAATATAAAAAAAACCGCTGTAATGCACATACGTATTACTGTGCGATACCGTTGTATTACACATGTGTATTACTATGTATTTTTGAGTTTAATAGTGTTTTATTGCATATATTCAATATTTGTGTATTGTATATGTGTAGTAGTGTTGTATTATTTGAAAAAATAATAATAATAAAATAAAAGTCGATGTGGTGCACATGTGCGTTAATGTTGTATTACACATACGTACTAATGTGTATTCGATGTGTGTATTAGTCTTATATTACATATATACAATAGTGTGTATCAAATATGTGCAATAGTGTAGTATTCTATGCAATATAAACACTTTTGCATATATGCAATACACATTATTACACATGCGCACTATACAGACGAGGTTACCGACAAGTTTTTTTTTAACCAATAACAACATACACGAATAATGGAAAAAAAAGAAACTTAAAAAAAAAATTTTTAAAAGTTAAAAATAGTTTTTTAGAAGTTTTTAAGGGTTTTTAAGTTTTCTCTTTAAAAGTAGTTTTCACTAGAACCCACCCCTATATATATATATATATATATATATATAGAGAGAGAGAGAGAGAGAGAGAGAGAGGATCAAGAGAAAACTCACCTTTAAAGAGAAAACTAAAAAACTCCAAAAAATTATTTTTAATTAAAAATAAAAAAATATTTTCAAAATTCAGTTTTAGTCATTATTCTTATATTTTCTTATATTTCACTCGAAAAATATAAAAAAAAATAAAAATAAATAAAAAAAATAAAAAAACCCGCTGTAATGCACATACGTATTACTGTGCGATACCGTTGTATTACACATGTGTATTACTATGTATTTTTGAGTTTAATAGTGTTTTATTGCATATATTCAATATTTGTGTATTGTATATGTGTAGTAGTGTTGTATTATATGGAAAAAAAATAATAATAAAATAAAAGTCGATATGGTGCACATGTGCGTTAATATTGTATTACACATACGTACTAATGTGTATTCGATGTGTGTATTAGTTTTATATTGCATATATACAATAGTGTGTATCAAATATGTGCAATAGTGTAGTATTCTATGCAATACAAACGCTTTTGCATATATGCAATACACATTATTACACATTCGCACTATATCGACGAAGTTACCGACAAGTTTTTTTTTTTAACCAATAACAACATATAAGAATAATGGGAAAAAAAGAAACTTCAAATAAAATTTTTTTTTTTAAGTTAAAAATAGTTTTTTAGAAGTTTTTAGGAGTTTTTAAGTTTTCTCTTTAAGAGGAGTTTTCTCTTGATCCTCTCCCTATATATATATATATATATATATATATAGGGAGAGGATCAAGAGAAAACTCACCTTTAGAGAGAAAACTAAAAAACTCCTAAAGAGTTATTTTTAATTAAAAATAAAAAATATTTTCAAAATTCAGTTTTAGCCATTATTCTTATATTTTCTTATATTTCACTCGAAAAATATAAAAAAATTAAAAAACATAAAAAAAACCCGCTGCAATGCACATACGTATTACTGTGCGATACCGTTATATTACACAAGTGTATTATTATGTATTTTTGAGTTTAATAGTGTTTTATTGCATATATTCAATATTTGTGTATTGTATATGTGTAGTAGTGTTGTATTATATGGAAAAAAATAATAATAAAATAAAAGTCGATGTGGTGCACATGTGCGTTAATGTTGTATTACACATACGTATTAATGTGTATTCGATGTGTGTATTAGTCTAAATTGCATATATACAATAGTGTGTATTAAATATGTGCAATAGTGTTGTATTTTATGCATTACAAACACTTTTACATATATGCAATGCACACTATTACACATGCGCACTATACCGACGAGGTTACCGACAAGTTTTTTTTTTTTTTTTTTTTAACCAATAACAACATATAAGAATAATGGGAAAAAAAGAAACTTAAAAAAAAAATTTAAAGTTAAAAATAGTTTTTTAGAAGTTTTTAGGAGTTTTTAAGTTTTCTTTTTAAGAGGAGTTTTCACTAGAACCCACCCCTATATATATATATATATATATATATATATATATATATATATAGGGTTACGTTAGAATAAAAACCCACTTGAGTTTTGAAAACTCTAGAAACTCATTCTCAACCACGTGTTTTTAATTAAAGATTAAATCTTATGGTCCACAAATAAAGTTAATAAAAAATGTTAAGGTTAATTTACACTTTCTCTCTCATGAAAATATAAATAAAAATTAGTAAAAAAATATAAAAAAAATAGCAAAACATTTTTTTTATGTTTTCGATGGTTTGTGTTAACTGTAACAACATATATTACATGTATAAAAAAAACCGTGTTACATAGAGTTTTCACGGGTTTTCACAACTTAAGTGGGTTTTCATTTTATACTTTGCCTATATATATATATATATATGTATGTATATATATATATATGACTGAAAAAATTTTCGTTATGAATCAATTTCAAAAAAGACTTTTCATACAATAATAGTTTTGAGCTACACTATGAAAACGATTTTTATAATTTTGAGGGGGCTTCTCGATTTTGCTATAATGACAACACATAAAACTAACACGTTAGCCTGTTCAATTTTGTGAATGTTTTGCCTCACTTGAGCATAATTTTGTGTGATATGTTTCACACACTACATTTTAATCACCATTAAAGGAAAAATTAATACTGACACAAATGTTTCATACTTGATAAAAGTTAGAAGCATTGATAGGCCTGGAGGTAGCATGTCTAGAGTGCTTGCCGTCTTTTTCTTAATTTTAATAGTTGTGGGAAAAATATTAGCCAAATCCCGAATTTTTTCATTATTTCCAAAAATGTCATTGAAAATAAATTCAAAACCTAAATCACGTTTAAAATTCTAACTTTCATTTGTTTGACATTTTCAAGTCAAAACTTTGAACCCGTAACAAATTTAATGATAAATCTACTTGCAATCTCAAACTTTTAACAATACTCATATTACCCCATTTTGACCCGAACAAATTTTGAGCCAAACGTAGTTAACTTGTACCACACAGTCTATTTACTAATTTTTGACCCGTAACAATCAAATTTAAGTTCCACAAAAAACTTGAAGCAATCATTGATAAAAAAAACCGAGAAACTTACTATGATAAACTTTATTATATATGAAAGTGAATAGTATATATTATAACATTTTAACATAGATATAGTTTAGTAAATTAAATGTAAAAATAAATGGATAGATTTAAAGCATATATTTATAAGAGTAAAGCGTCAAAATCGTCCTTGTGGTTTGATCAATTATGCGACTTTCGTCCAAAAAGTTTGTTTTGTGCGACAGGACCATTGAGGTTTGTTTTTTATTGCCAATTACATCCAAATTGCTAACTTGGTTAGATTTTTTTTGTTAAGTCAGGGGTAAAGCGGTCTTTTTAGTATACTTTAGTATTTTTAATTATTTTGTAATCATTTAATTTAATATTTAAACATCTATTTATTAAATTTTAAAGTGAGACCCACCACCCCTAATAATCCATCCTCTTCACCCCACCTGCTGAGACGACCTCGTCTCTGGCCACCTTTTCTGGCACCTTCATGTCAAGCCACTTTAATTTATCACTCTTACTCGCTCTCTCTGTTTGCATCGGCAACATAAACCAACCGTTCACTACCACCATCTGAGAATCGAGAACCTAGAGCTGGCCGACACCACTATCTCCATCGATTTTCGGCAAAGCAACCATCGTAAACCTAAAAAATTGCCCCTGTGTGTGTTCCCATTTTCTCTGCGAAATGGAGTGAATATGAAAACTCGTGTTCAAATACAGATTGCCTCTTCCCTTTCTTAGCCTCATCAAAGCTATGCTCTCTAACCTCCTCCGTCAGAACTTCCATCAGCGCCTGATTCTAGGTGAAATTTCCGCCACCGACAGATTCGCCCTCAGTGAAATTTTCAGAGGTGGTGGTTTTATCAGGCTCTGGGTGCTCCATTCTCATATGGTGGTGTTGCTTTACGTCACCGGCTTTAACAGACAGAGCGAGCAAGAGTGAGAAAAATGAAGGTGGCTTGCTAGAAGATGCTGGAGAAAGTGGCCGTAGATGAAGGTCACCGGAGATTTCTATCATGAATATAAGAAGGAATCTTCATAATACTTGAATGATTAACCAAATACAATAGGTTTGATTACAATACTAAACCATAAAGAAAACAAGTTCAAGAGATGAAAGAACTTGAGAGAAAATTGTGACTACTAAATTTCCCTCCAGATCCATATCTAGATATTATATCACAGCATTTACAAAATAATGGGCCATATACGGGCCTGCTCCTTATCCACTTTGTTAAGTCCAAAACTTCAGCCTACTACTTCAAGAAATGTCCACACGATGTTTATAAGCAGGTCCGGCACTCACAAAAATATGCAAATAAACATAAAACCATATTAGAAAAAAATAACTAACACTTTAATATCGAGAGTATGAATTGTATGTAGTTAAATGTTACCTTTTAACACCCCCCACAATTCATTACTCAAACATGTCAAACATGCCCAACTTTTGACATAAATAGTCATGTTGAACCGGGAATAATCCCTTTGTAAATATATAAGCAAGTTGACTTGCAGATTTAGCTTTGACAACTTGAATAACACCAGCTGAGATCCTTTCACGCAAATAGAAAAAATCCACCTCAAAATGTTTAGTCCGATCATGAAAAACTGGATTAGCAGCAATGGAAATCGCTGCTGAATTATCACAAAACATTTTCACAGGCAAAGTAACCGACACTTTCAACTCAGCCAATAAATTCACTAGCTAAATAATTTCGCCGGCAGCAGCACACATTGATCTGTACTCTGCTTCAGCAGAGGATCTCAAAACAGTTAATTGTTTATTGCTTTTCCAAGAAACAAGTGAGTTTTCTATTAAAATACAGAAACCTGTAACAGACCTTCTGCTACTCAAGCATTTGCCCAATCTGAATCGGCATAAGCCTTAAGTTCATAACCTCCCTCTTTACATATCTTAATACCACGACCAGGAGATTTCTTAAGATACCTTAAAAGCCTTAATGCTAGCTTTAAGTGAGAACTCGTAGGACTATGCATAAATTGACTTAAAAACTGAATAGAATAAGAGATATCTGGTCTGGTATGAGATAAGTAAATAAGTTTTCCAACCAATTTTTGATAACCAGTGATATTTTCTAAAAGTGTACTATCTTTTTCACAAAAGGAAGTAACAATGTGATTTTGTTCAATTGGGGTATTTACTGGTTTACTAGCAGTCAACCCAAACTCCGCAAGAAGTTCAACACAATATTTTCTTTGATTTAAACAAACACCACTTGATGAATATAAAACTTCAATTCCCAAAAAATATTTTAGAATACCAAGATCCTTAATCAAAAACTTGTTTCTTAAAAGACCTTTTATTTTTCCAATTTCTTCTACATTATTTCCAGTGATGACAATGTCATCAACATAGACAAGTAACACAATCAACACATTATCAATGGACTTAATAAACAAGGAATAGTCAGACTTACTTTGAACAAACCCTATACCAAGTAAAACACTTACCAACTTATCATTCCACATCCTTGGAGTTTGTTTAAAACCGTACAAGGACTTGATAAGTTTACACACTTTAGTTTTAGACTTAGAAAAATAACCCTCAGGTAAAGTCATGTAAACATCTTCATACAAATCACCATACAAAAAAAGCATTATTTATATCAAGTTGATACAAAGACCAATAGTTTTTAAAAGCAAGAGATATTACTGTCCTAACAGTAATCATTTTAACTACTGGTGAAAACGTTTCACCAAAATCTATTCATTCTCTTTGATTAAAACCTTTTGCTACTAATCTAGCCTTATATCTTTCAATTTCACCTGTAAACCTATACTTAATCTTATAAACCCACTTACATCCTATTGGTTTTCTACCAATAGGAAGATCAACTAATTCCCAGGTTTGATTTTTATTTAAACAGTCATCTCCTCATTCATGGCATCTATCCAAATTTGATTTGATGATGCTTCTTTATAAGTTCTAGGTTCAAGTGATTTATTTAATACAGAAGTAAAGCACAAATTTTCATTAGACAGCGTAGAGTAGTTCAACACTTTTTCTAACCTATATTTAACCTTACCTTCAACAACATAATCATGCAAATTTTTCGGCAATCTAGACTCCCTAGATGATCTCCTCATGTTTGTTTGACCAATAGGATCGACATTACCCTCAGGAGAGTTACTCTCATCATTTGTACCACCACTAGAAACTCCCTCACTAGGACTAGAATCAAGATTGTTATGCTGCTCATTCTCAACAAACTGTTGATCCTCAACCCCGCCTTCAATATGATTGTTAGTACTAGGAGGCTGTTCACTAGGGTTAGTATGTCTAGGCTCCCTCTCCTCATCATCGGGATTTGTCCTACTTGAGATAACTTCGGTATTATCACAAAAAAGATCAAAAAAATTTAAAGGATTTAAAAAAGAATCAATAGTTTTATCAATTATTTTCATACTATTACTATCTTTAAATGGATAAACAGTTTCATAAAACTTGACATCAGGATAAAAGAAAACTTGTTTAGTTTCAATATTCCACAATTTGTACCCCTTTTTTTGAAAAGAATATCCCAAAAAAACACACTTATCAGCTCTTTTAGCAAACTTATTTGTATTATTTAAAATAGTACTAAAACACAAACAACCGAAATTTCTCAAGTGGTTAAGAGAGGGTTTAAAGCCAAACAAACACTCATATGGAGATTTACCATCTAAAACCGAAGAGGGAGTCATGTTAATTAAATAAGTAGTAGTTAGAACACATTCAGACCAAAATTCAAAAGAACACCACTCTCAAACAACAAAGACCTAGCAACATTCAACAAATGCCTATGCTTTCTTTCAACTATGCCGTTCTGTTGAGGTGTATGTATGCAAGAAGTTTGATGAATTATACCATTATTATTGACAAACATTTGCATTTGAGTGTTAACAAATTCAGTTCCATTATCACTCCTAAAAGCTTTAATGGTTTTTCCAAACTGAGTTTTTATCATATTAAAGAAACTTACAAGATTAAGATAGACTTCATTCTTAGTATTTAGCAAATACACCCAAACAGCCCTAGTAAAATCATCAACAACAGTCAAAAAAGACTTATATCCTTCCTTACTGTTAACCCTATAAGGACCTCATACATCTAAATGTATTAACTCTCCAATTTCAGATGTTTTATGTTCACTTAAGGGAAATGGCTCCCTATGTTGTTTTGCCAAGTGACAAACTTCACAAGGATTAGAACTATTTTGCACTTTAAGTTTTAAATCATTTTTCAAAACATCTAGAACTTGGAAAACAGGATGCCCTAGCCTAGTATGCCACAAATTTACTTGATCAACACTATTATAACACACCTTAACAGGTTTAGTAGCATCACCACATAAGTACAAACCATCAATTTAATTACCAGTCACTAGGATTCTCTTTGTGAGTGACTCCTGAATATAACAAGTATGTTCATTAAATATAACAGATAATTTGTTATCACATGCAAGTTTATATACAGACAACAAGTTGACGCTATATTCTGGAATAACAAACACATCGTTCAAAATCACATTGTTGTTTAGTTTTATATTACCAATCTTTGTAACCAATGCATTGGATCCATTTGGATGTTTAATTTTAATGTCAAAATCAGTTACATCAATTTCATTAAACACATTTTTATCACTCATAACCATGTGTTGGTTGGCTCCAGAATCAACAACCCAATTTGACTCAAACTGAGAAGAAATCCTGCTTGAAAAACAAAATATTTTTTTGCTAAACAAATTTTGAGAAAAATTACCGAAAAATTTACCTCCAACATTTGGAGTTTGATTGTTGTCATCATTCTTATCTCCAAGTAAACCTAATAGCAAACCTAATAGCCTTGAAATTTGATCAGGAGTAAGAGAAACATTGGTGGAGTTGGATGATGTACTAGCCTTACCAGAGTTAGAACTATTTGAATTACTTTGAAGAGATTTTGCACCTTGATTATTAAATTTTCCAAACCTTGGTTTAGAATTTTGAGGATAACCAACAATTTCGAAGCACCTCTCCACTGTATGACCAATTTTATTACAATGGAAGCATTTTAAATTTGGGTTAGGTCCTCTATAAATTCATTTCTGATTAGCTTTTGCAACAAAACCAACATTTTGAATTTGAGTTTTTGAAAAACCATTAGCACTCATGTGAGACTCCTCTCTAGAGATGATAGAGAAAGCAGTCTTCACGGTGGGCAATGGCTCTCTAGTTAAAAGATTAGTTCTAACTTGTTGATATACATCATCCAATCCCATAAAGAATTGCATTAGCTTAATCAATGTATTAAAATCATTAAAGCTCTTCGATGCTTGGCAAGAACATGAAGGCAGTTGAAGCATAGCATCAAACTGCTTCCACATAGTGGTCAACTTATGATAATACTCTGAGACTGATGATCCATTTTGACTTAATAAACCTACTTCCTGACCAAAAATAACCGAACCATCAACCTTATCATACGTGTCCCTTAGTTCTTCCCACACATCAAAGGCAGACTCAGAATAAACTTGACCGACGTATAATTCATCACAAACAGAATTTAATATCCAGGTAAGCATAACAGAATTGCACCTATCCCACTAACTAGCAAGTACCTCATCGTCTGTTGATTTTAAGCATTTTCCATTAATAAAACCAATTTTATTTTTTGCCTGTAAGGCCAATTTCAACGCATTAGCCCAAACTCTATAGTTTTCAGTACCCTTTAGTTTTACATTGATAATAGACAATGAACTTGAGTCACTGGGATGTAGGTACAATGGATCACTCACATCCAACTTACTAATAAGAGTCTTAGAACCACTAGACTCACCTTCATCACCCATTTTATGGCAATTAAGAAGTAATCACACAATTATTAAACTAAACAGTCACAAATAATGCATAGAAACCCTAGGATGCCTAAAGCGACAAGTAAATCTATAATCAATTAACAATACTGGTCCCCCTAACCCAGCCAAATATGCCTAATGCAAAAAAATAAAAAAAAACAAGAATAAGAAGTAAAGAGCAAGAACAATCTCATAGAGAGGAACTCCACTGATGGCTCGTAACCTTCACTTAGGGTTACGAAGCCACTCTTGAATAATATCAGAAGAGTCAGCGACCTGTAACATTCGCTTAGGGTTGCAGAGTCACCCTTGAACACCGAGGAAGCTTCAATCGATTCAACACATCTTGAACGGATTTCAATCTTGAAACCCTAACGCCATAAATCAGAGAACAAATGCGGAAGAGCAGTGACGGATCATAGCCGAATCTCTGATGCCATGTTACGAATATAAGAAGGAATCTTCATAATACTTGAATGATTAACCAATACAATAGGTTTGATTACAATACTAAACCATACAGAAAACAAGTTCAAGAGATGAAAGAACTTGAGAGAAAATTGTGACTACTAGATTTCCCTCCAGATCCATATCTGGATGTTATATCACTGCATTTACAAAATAATGGGCCATATACGGGCCTGCTCCTTATCCACTCTGTTAAGCCCAAAACTTCGGCCCACTACTTCAAGAAATATCCACACGATGTTTATAAGCAGGTCCGGCACTCGCAAAAATATGCAAATAAACATAAAACCATATTAGAAAAAAATAACTAACACTTTAATATCGAGAGTATGAATTGTATGTAGTTAAACGTTACCTTTTAACAATTTTCGTATGAAACACGAAACACAGGTGCAGGTGGTGTGAATTTGTGCTTGTGGAGAAGTTGAATAAGATGGTGGTGGGCCCCACTTTAAGTTATAGATACTTAAATATTAATATTAAATGATTAAAAAATAATTAAAATACTAAAGTATACTAAAAAGACCGTTTTACCCCCTTAACAAAAAAAATCTAACGAGGTTAGCAATTTGGATGTAATTGGCAATAAAAAACAAACCTCAATGGTCCTGTTGCACAAAACAAACTTTTTAGATGAAATTCGAATAATTGATCAAACCACGAGGACGATTTTGGCACTTTACTCTATTTATAATTTATAAGAATATTTATTTTTATAAAAATGTATAGCATATATAATAAAATAAAGTTTAAAGAAAAGTGAATAATTTAATCATGTTATAAATATAATATAAATGCAACGTAAAATGAAAGTGAATAAAATTATTGATATATGACATAATTATTAGTTTGAAGGGAAAAAAATGATGAGGTTTAACCACAAATTGATACGTGCCCAAAACTATTTTACTTTATTATAAATATAACCTTAATAAATAAGCAAGGTAGTGATTACATCGAAACAGAAGGCAAACGGACAACAAAATGCGTTGTTACCCCATTTTGAATTGCAAAACCCAATATTTTAAAAGCTACATTCGCTGATCTTTGAGTCATAACATTACTATGCATGACCCGTTGAACTCGGCTAAATAACACCACAGCTTCAGGCGTGAGGAAAGCAAAAGCGTCAAAAGCATGGCAAGGCCCCACCCTTTTTCGTTTTGTGACGATCAGTAATGGAGTTTTTTTTCAAAATGTAATGTAGTGGTAAAAAGCTCTTTGCAACTATTATTCCATTATTATAAATTAAATTATTAACTTAAATATAAATAACATAAATATTTGATTAGTTAGAGTTTATGCAAAAAAAAAAAAAAAGACGCTGATTGGTTGGAGTACTAAAGAGGGTGGCGTCTTGTAGGAAACACTCAGAGCCAAAAGGAAGTCCAAAACGCCCCGGGGGTGGTGTATACGAGTGTTTCGAGGCGTTTTCCCACCGCTGCAACGCCCACTTGTTTGGTCTTAGGCATCTAAAAAAACCAAACATGAATTGTTTAGTAGAAAGTTCGTTTCTTTAATAAAAAAACGAATGTAAACAATTTTTTCTGTTCATTTAATTAAACGAACCAACATGTACACACGTTTTATTCATTCATTATGTTTGTAAACGTTTTTTTTATGTTCATGATATATATATATATATATTCGTCGTGCATTGCTTGACGTAAAGAGGGCTTTTTAAAGCTTGAGTAATGGAAGTGGGTTCATTTGGGTGGGTAGAGGTGGCATTATAAAGGACAAAGTTGTCGTTATGATACTTGGGATTTGGTTTACGTGTGGTGCGGGTGTGAGGTGGTGAGGCAGTAGGTGTATGCTAGCTACTGAGAGTTGAAGAGATTTGGTCAGAATGTGTGTTGGATGTGAGTGATATGGATGTGGAATGTGAGCTTGTGGTTGGAATAGATGAGTTGGGTTGAGAAGTAATAGATATGGGGTCCATGGGTTACGTGGGTGTGTTTCAGTGGTGGTGAGGGTGTTTCAGTATTATTGTGAGTGGGAGAGGGTATTTTTTGGGTTTGGGGAGTGGTTTTTGAGTGATTTATGAAACGGAAAATTTCCAAAATAACTTAATTTAAAAATAAATTCTAGTTTTGTTTCCTAAATTTAATAATTTCAAAAATGGTCATTTCTAACTCATCTTTGATTATGTATTAGGAAATCTAACACGTCTTTGACGACATGTTAGCATAACACGCCGTCAAAGATGCGTTAGATTTCATAACACATGGTTAAAGACGCTAGCATGTCGTCAAAGACGCGTTAGATTTCCTAACACATGGTTAGAGATGAGTTACGCCTCCAAACACGTAGTCAAAGATATGTTAGCTTTTTGTTTGTTTTTTTAATGTTATACTTTTATAACTAGTTTTACTTATATTTGTTTTTCTTTTATAACTTTTAATATATAAAATTTTATATTATTTCAAATATACCGACGAGACATGCTTACTTTTACCTACTGATCGACATAAACTTACTCAAACTCGAGCCATGCCAAATCAATATCGAAATGTTCAATAAAATTTGACCCGCTCGGTTTTAAATAAAATTTATGTCGGTCCGTAGATAAAAGTAAATATTTCTCGTCGGTATATTCGAAATAATATAAAATTTTTATATATTAAAAGTTATAAAAGAAAAACAAATATAAGTAAAACTAGTTATAAAAATATAATATTAAAAATAACAAACAAAAAAGCTAACATATCTTTGATTATGCATTTGATGCTAACATATATTTAACTACGTGTTTGGAGGCCAAACTCATCTTTAACCATGTGTTATGAAATCTAGCGCGTCTTTGACAACGTGTTATGTTAACATGTCGTCAAAGACGTGTTAGATTTTCTAACACATGGTTAAAGATGAGTTAGAGAGGGCTATTTTTGGAATTATTAAGTTTGGGGGACAAAACTGGAATCCATCTCCAAAATAAGGCTATTTTGGGAATTTTCCCTTTATGGGAGGAGTTGAGTGGTTGGTAAGGGATGTAGGGTGAAGAGGAACAGTAATAGATGACCAAGTATCTGGATTAGGAGTGGGTGGTGTGGAAGTTTGGGAAGGTTTTTCATAAGGAAAATGATTTTCGACAAAGGGAACATGGCGGGATACATATACTTTGTTAGTTTGAGGATCTAGAAGGTAATATGCACTTGGAGTAGATGAGTAGCCTACAAAAATGCAAGGTTTTGATTTTCGTTGAAGCTTGTGAGAGTTATATGGACGTAACCAAGGGTATGATAGGTAATCAAAGCTACGGGAGTTTGTTGTAGTTTGGTAATATGTTGAATAAACGAAGGTATGGGGAATCATTTTCTAGGGTAGAAGTGGGTAATCTATTTATTAAGTAAATAGTGGTGGTGAAAGAAAAGGGCCAAAAATGAAGTGGAATTTTGGCATGAGATAAAAGAGTTAAGCCGGTTTCTACGATCTGGCGGTGTCGACGCTCAGCATAACCGTTGTGCTCGGGGGTGTGAGGCAGGGAAGTGAGGTGAGTTATGCCACAAGAGGCATGATGAGAGGCTAGTTTGATATATTTGCCTCCGTTATCTGAGAACAATTGTTGTATTTTACATTTAAAATAATTTTCGACAAGGTGTTGAAAATTAATAGATGGAGTGAGTGAATCGGATTTCTTTTTAAGTGGATATATCCAAGTGTATTTCATGTAGTGGTCGACAAAAATTATGTAATATTTATAGCCTTCATAAGAAAGGACCAGAGAGGACCAAGCATCTGAAAATAACAATTGTAGTGGTGCATTAGAAGTAATAGATGAAACATGAAAGAGAAGTTTATAATTTTTACTAACACAATACGAGTTTACATGAGCCATTAAAATAAGAAATAGACGAAACTAAGGAAGATAAATACTATAGCACTTCTGCCATAACAAATAATAATTAATTAAAAACCATTATATAATCTTCAATTCGACTGACTAATTAAAAACCATAGTATATTTAAGTTAAGGTTAAACAATCTTAATTCAAAATTTACAACAATATATCCTGATGCATATACAAATGTTAGACACTTATATCATAAAAAGGTGCACCACGTACAATAATATAACTCTGGAATTATCATTATCTTATAACTGTATACATGAAATCTTGAATTAAACAATATAATTACTAATAATAAAGTTAAGATTCTGATGTAACATTGGTTACGCATGTTTGTTGATTGAAAAACAAGATAATACGATAGTATGCATAACATGTAATAAACAGATTCCGTAGAGAGTTTTATGCTTATTCAACAACATCTTAATATGGAGGATCTCATAAACAATTTTAACATATGTACGTTACAAAAGTCAAAGGGATTAGCAAAAGAACGTACCTTAGATTACCGGTAAACAGAATATATATATCTTGAGAAGTGATAAAACTTAAAACACTATTGTAGCAGTAGACAAACGATCAACATCAACCAAAATGTTTTGTGGCTCCATTCCGCCGTTTGTGAAATAATAAGATTGTATACAAATAAGTATCTTACAATAATAATAAAAGAAAATATTGAAGCTTAGGTGTCAAGCCTACATTTCTTCTAATTCTTAATCTCTCATCTCATTCATTCTAGCTATCCATGGATCATGGGTCAAAACTATTTTGTCAAGTGGGTTATAACATAGTGTGGATTTTATATATTATTGAATTAAGTGTCACTTTCATACCTAAGATTTAACCAACTACGCAACTTTAGTACATTTTTTGCAAATCAACACCTAACATTTCCATTGAAATTATGCTATTTAAGTACTTTTCGCTAACCCCGTTTGTTTTTTCCATTAAATTTACATTAATTAATTTATAAGTATTTTGATAATCACAATTGAAATAATGGACCTTATTTTATTATTTGACAATTCCCGTGTAATACATGGGTTCAAAGCTAGTATTGATATAAATGTAAATATGTGCATATTAACAATAATACATATGAATGGAATAATGAGTAATAAAAATAAATTTTACAATGACCGTGAATTTGCTTCTTAGATCGATTGATGTTGATGTAAAAATTATTCTGTCATACATTTTATATAGGGAGGTAAGATTATGTATATTTTTGATTACTTGATTAAACATGGAATGTTGTTTCAAATCGATTCATTTTAAATTCCAATTTTAAAACTGAAAATACCATATATACAAAATATATGAATTGTGAAACCTATATGTGAGAGGATTACTATGAATAAAATAAAATTGGAAACAATAATTAAAATAAAAATGAAATGTCAAACCGTGTTAATGTAAATGTGTATATATCTTAAACTAGTTTTAGAGCTCGTGTCACACACGGGATAATTCAAATTATAAAATTATAAGTAAAAAAATAATTACATAGATGAAAAAAATGTATTATATCTATGCTTGTATCTATACAATGAGTACATAAATTGATTTTATTTATATCACAATTTTTTTTAAATGAACTTAATAAAAAAAATGCCCATGCAAAAACGTATCCGAGAATGCTTCTTTCTATTGAAAAATCCATTCTCGGTGTCATATATGTATAATTGAAAGAATTTTGGTTATGAACTAATTTCGGAAATAAGACTTCTCATACGATAGTAGTTCTAACCACTCAGCCTAAATACAAAAGAGGCGTTACCTTTATTGATATATTTATCAATTTACCACCCATCAAAGATAAGTAGGACATTAAATTGTAGCAGTGGATGTTCTTCAAGAACTATATTTTTCTGAGCTACACCATGAAAAAATTTAAAATTCTAACTTTCATACTTTTGACATTTTAAAGTCAACAATTTGAACCCATAAAATTTAAGGAAAAATTAATGTTGACATAAATATTTCAAATTTGATAAAAGTTAGAAGCATTGATAGGCATGCCGAAAGTGTTCGCAATCTTTTTTTAAATTTTAATAGTTGAAGGGAAAGTAGTCAATTTACCAAATCCCGAACCTTTTGATTATTTCAAAATATGCCCTTAAAAATAAATTTGAAACCCGAATCTTGTTTAAAATTCTAACTTTCATACTTTTAACATTTTAAAGTCAATACTTTGAACTCATAACAAATTTGATGATAAATCAATTTTGCATTCTCAAACTATTAAAAGTACTCAAAATTTTCATTTTTGACCCGTAACAAATTTTGACCTAAATGTAGTTAACTTGTACTAAACAATCTATTTTTCAACTTTTGACCCATAAACTCAAATTTAAGTTCCACAAAAAACCCGAAAAAAGTTTTCATTTGAAAAACATGATTTGTTGTTAATTTTTGAAATTCACCAAGTATTTTGAAATATATAGTAAAATAATATGTTAATATTTATATTTATAAAAATATATAGATATTATATAAATATAGTGTAAAAGAAAAGTGAATAGTTATTGATTTATTACATATATTAGGGTATATTAGTTTTGGAGGGAAAAAATTATAAGAATTAAGCAAAACATGACAAGTGTTCACATTTATTTTACTTTCTTAGAATAGGTAGATATGTAAATGGGGATTCTAGTAAGATTTAAAGCTAACAATAATAATTTTATGATCTTTTCATTAATTATAATTAATTGTTAACAAATTTAACCTATGATGTAGTGCAAGCTTAACTATACTTAAAGTTATGAATTCAAATTTAATATGGTGTTTAAAGTTTTAAAATTCATAATACATAAAATGATTCTTTTACCAAAATTTCATTAAAAAATAATATTCAATTAAAATGCATATATCGTAATTGTAATATCTAAATATGAGATACTAAAAAGTAAAAACTCAAAACAGAAGGTACTACTAATTTAAATAAAAATGAATTGTCAAACCAAGAATTTGGTAATATATAACAAACAAAACTTTTGTGATCATTTTGTTAATTATAATTAGTTGTTACCAAATTTAACATGTGCCTTCTTGTAAGTCAAAGTAAATGTTAAGTTATGAATTCCAAAACTTTAAATGTTAAGTTTGACCAATGCTTGTGTTACATATTGGTTTAAATGTTAATTAGCATTATGATTAAAATTAATTGATTAATTATGTGAAAATTATAAGCATGGAAAGCGGATGACATTAATCATTAGGTGGACACCCTAGGAGAAGGACAAGTGGACAAATTGATTTTGCTTTAATATATTAGTTAGATGAAAATTGTAAATTAAACATATGTATATGTATTATAAGAAAGTATTAGAGTTGTAAAATAACGGATCCCTTGTAAATGTGAATTTTCAAAGAAGATTGAAAAGTTAGTGTATTATCTAAAAATATATACAAGAAATGGGAAATGTCAAACCAAGATTTGACCACATTCAAAACCGAGATTTTAGTATTCTTTTTTTTTTAAATTAATCATTTTATTAATTATAATTACTTGTTCCAAATTTATAAATATAATTGATTAAGTGTATATTATATTTGGATTAAAATTAAATGCTTAATATGTAGAAATTAGAATTATGAAAGATAGATGACATGGAGCCATATGTGGACAAAATGGTGTTGCTTTAAGAGGGGAAGGGACACTAGTGTGGGTAGGACTGTTCAAAGGTAAGACCCTACCTTTTTACCTAATACCCTACCCGGACCCTTTACCCTTTTAGGAAAAAAATGTGGACCCGAGACCCTAACCTCTAAACAATAAAAGAGTTGGGTATAAATAAGGTTTCAAGGGTCCAACCCTTTACCCTTTAAAGCAATAATCGCGACTCCTTTTCTGCATCTACTAGTTGCTTATCTCATATAGGACTTTAATATATGAATTCAAGAACAATTATACTTTCATTTAATAACACAGTAAACTCTAACTTCGAAAGTTTATCAAACATTTGAACCGATGCAAATAATATTCACATTTATAAATTACATGTAGAGAACAATTCAGTGATTTTCATATATATATATATATATATATGTTTTCAATCAGTAGTATGGCCTTTTATTTTTATTTTTCTTACTAGTTGGGAAATTTATGATGAATCATATATAAAATACAAACCTATCCTACATTTCAGATTAATCGTGAATCTGATGTATATCTATCTAGAAACTAGTAAACAGGTCAAGGATTTGAAAAAAGGTCGGACCCTTGAAACCCTTTTACCCTTTAAGGTGAAATTTAAATACCCTTTACCCGACCCATATTATATATTCGGGTCTAATTAAGGGTTTTACGAGTCGGGTAAAAGGGTTTCAAAGATCTGACCCTTATCTTGCTCACCCCTAAGTGTGGGTAAGGTTTGTGGTTAGTTTACCACATGGCAAACTCACCCCTAACTATGTGGGTAGTTTGCCAAATTACAATTTATATCAAAGGTTTACACTTTACCGTGTGTTTAAATGACCGTTGGA
Source organism: Bidens hawaiensis (assembly GCF_021521415.1). NCBI lineage: Eukaryota > Viridiplantae > Streptophyta > Magnoliopsida > Asterales > Asteraceae > Bidens > Bidens hawaiensis. The sequence goes on from NW_027491052.1 coordinate 3,600,352, forward strand.
GATTTTAAAGAAATTAAAACACCCATTAATACTCAATTTATTACATATAAATGCCACTAACTCTTCACCATTTTTATTCACGCAAACATTTCATCATATTTGTTCATGTGGCATATATGATACATGTACATAAAAATTCAAACAATTCAATAGATTGGTATGAATTTTGTAAAGATGCAGTTTTTTCAGTCAGTATAGCCTCTTGCCAAAGTCCGGCTCATGACGACCTGGTCGAATTGGGCCTTGTACACACCGCCCGTCATGGGTTGAAGGAGTGGGCATTATTGGTGGAGAGGAAGCAATCAAAATCGAGGCAAACTCTGAATACTAGATATGACCTTATGAATAAATATATTAGCAAGACCTGATTGGACCATGCAAACTAGAAATAATTTTTCTTGGATAAAGGAACAAATTACACATTACTCGAACCGATGACTATTCATGATTCCATAATTGAATCATTTTGTTCTAGGATTCTTCTTCTTCATAGGGCATTTGGATCTAAACTAATAACATACCCTTCGTATGACTCATTAAAGATAGCCACATACATATAGAAAGATCGGCTTCTAGTTTGCATGGTCCAATCATTGATCCCGAAAATTTCTACAATGAATTGGCCTTCAACCTTCACCATTTCTATTCACTCAAACCCCCAATGGCAAATTTCGCAAACGATGATCTCGGGATATTCATACCGTCGAACGATTCTGATAACGATATTTTTTCAAATGACAGTAGCATACGCTTTTTCAAAGATCTCATTGAGCAAGCCGAAGAGGAAGACACGGCAACTTCATCACGCATTTCTAAAAAAATCGTTCGACGTGATTGCGAAAAAGGTAACAAAGTTCTTATGAATGATTATTTTGTGGAGGAACCAAAATACAATGACAATGTTTTCCATTACCGGTTTCGTATGTCGAAACGGCTGTTCTTAAAAATTGTTAGTGATGTCGAAGAACAACATCCATGGTTTCAAGTGGGATGTGACGGGAGGATGAAAAAAAGTTTTACGGCAATACAAAAAGTCACGTCCATCGTGAAAGAACTTGCGACAGGTAATACTCCTGATGAGGATAACGAGTATTTGTGTATGTCCAAAAGGACTTCGCGAGAATGCCTACAATTTTTCTGTAACGCCATGACTAAAATGTACAGCGATGAGTTATTACGTAAGGCGACAAGCCACGGTGTAGCGAACTTGTACCAACGACATGAAGAAAGATATCACATTCCTGGGATGTTAGGTAGCATCGATTGTACATCTCTTGATTGGAGGATGTGCCCCAAAGCGTTATGAGGCCAATATGAGAGGCGATCATAAATACCCAACCGTCGCAATTGAAGCGGTTGCGTCGCAAGATTTCTGGTTTTAGCATGCGTATTGTGGTCCGCCCGGCTCAGTCAACGGCATCAATGTTCTCTAGACATCTCCAATATTTCTCACTCAACGAAATGGGACTGCACCTAATTGTCCATTTCAAGTGAATTGACATACATACAAACATGGATACTATCTAACCGACGGGAACTACGCTAAGTGGTCAATGTTTGTGAAAACGTTTCCATTTCCGACTGATCCGGATGAAAAAAAGTTTGAGAAGTTGCAAGAAGGGGCAAGAAAAGATGTGGAGCATACTTTTGGTGTTCTAAAGGGAAATGGGGCATACTTAGACGACCAATGCGTGCTATGACTGTAGACAAGATTAGGAGTGTGGCATATGCGTGCATGACATTTCACAGCATGATCTTAAAGGACGACGGAACTGCTTTCTCACCGGTCCACATCCCGGATCCTGTTGTGCTACCCATTTATGAAAATGATGTCCTTGGGGAGTTGATGGATTTAGATATGCATTATCGACTTCGATTTAATCTTGTGGCACATCTTGCAACTCAATATCTACCATACCTTGAAGAGCAAGACGAGGAGTAGTTTCTTTATATCTGTGTTTTTTCTATTGTGTTTTTCTTATTTGAATTATTTTTTTAATTTAATTGTATTGGTTTGTTTTAATTGTTTTGTTATGTTTGACAACGGCCAAAACACTTGAGTTTTATTTGAATTGCAACATGAAGTTAGTTGAACTTTTATCCTATTTTATTTACTTCTTTAATTACCAACCGCCATTTACATTGAAGTATCAACGGCTATTTTATAATTAGCACACTTTATAAATTAAGCGTTCTTCTAAAATCCTGTTCACTCCAAATCATAGTCACAAACTCAATCATTTTTCTCATTTTTTGCCATGGATAAAAATACAATTATCGGTGGTTCAAGCAAAAAATCCCGAGGGGTTCGTTCAACCACACAAGGTGGCAGTTCGAACACACGAGGGGTCGTCCAAACACAAGAAGGGGTCGTTCGAATATACGAGGTGGCAGTTTGAACACACAAGGAACCGTTTTGGTGGTAACATCTATAGACCACACCCACCCACACAACCACAACCACCGCCACAAAATTATCATACACAACCGCCACCAAAAATTTAAACTGGCAAAAAATTATCTAAAAACTTAATAACTCAGATATCTTGGTATCAAAGCCATACCTTAAAATCTCAAGATATCATAGAGTTCTCTGGATATGCTACATGCCTCCAAGCAATCTAGAAAGATGTTTTGTAATCACCCCATCCACCTCATCATCAGATTACCAAGCAGAATTCCCACCATTAACCCTGTTTGAGAAACCTGACTAGAAAGCCAAAGGTTCAGAGAGAACTGTTCTCCTGGGTTATCAGAGAGGCTGCTCTGATACCAAAGCAAAAAATTGGTGGAACTTGTAGCATGCTAATCTTAAGAAAACTAACCAAGCTTTGTTATCAGAGTGATAACTAATCTTAAAAAAGAGTCGATTCTAGTTCACACTTGAGTTCTTAAGTCCAAAGAAGCTCTGATACCAAAGCAAAAAATTGGTTATCAGAGCATACTAATCCGAGATATCGACTCTTTCTTTCTTAAGTTCTTGGTTAGCCAAAGGATTATGGGTAGCTCTGATACCAAGATTTCAGATAGGCAGGGGTGAGATACCAAGAACTTAAGAACTCAAGTGTGAGAACTCAAGAACACTCAAGAACTCAAGGGAGAGCTAGAGAGAAGATATAAGAAAGATGTTTTTATTTCTTTCAAGGGATGGTTTACAAGTGAGGGGAAGCCTTCCTTTTATAGGCAAGGAAATGCTACCTAACCTCATAAAGAGACACAGGGCCCGTGCCTATTGATTAAGGGCCATACTTAATGACATAAGCCATGACATCACATGGATTAAACCTAACTAACCACTTTAAGAGTGATTAGGCTCAAACAGCACACTTAATACATAAATAAGAAAATATTATACAAGATAACAATTATTAACGACTTATTCTGAGGACTAAGGTTACTTTGATCTTTATTTTCGAGTTATGTCTCTGGTGCCGTGGTTTTGTGGTTCTGGCAAGAGGTTTTGAGCTTGAAGTGTTTCCATAATGCTTTTCAGAGGAGTCCAGAAGCTTTGTTAACCGCTGCCCTGGGTTATCAAAGAGGTATCCGAGCCATACCCAGCGTTCTGGGTTACCAGAGAGGCAGGGGTGAGTAGGTTATCAGAACTTAAGAAGAACTTAAGAACTCAAGTGTGAGAACTCAAGAACACTCAAGAACTCAAGAGAGAACTAGAGAGAAGATATAAGAAAGATGTTTTTATTTCTTTCAAGGGATGCCTTACAAGTGAGGAGAAGCCTTCCTTTTATAGGCAAGGAAATGCTACCTAACCTCATAAAAAGACACAAGGCCTATACCTATTGATTAAGGGCCATACATTATGACATAAGCCATGACATTACATGGATTAAACCTAACTAACCACTTTAAGAATGATTAGGCTCAAACAGCACACTTAATACATAAATAAGAAAATATTATACAAGACACACAATTATTATTGGCTTCTTCCATGGATTAAGACTACTTCTATCTTGAATCTGGATGAGATGGATCATCTTCATATGGATCGTGGTAGTATTCTCTGGGATCATATTCTTCTGTTGGGTCTAGGTTTGATGTTGGGGAACGGGCTTTATTGTTTGGTTCATGATAGAACTTTTCATCTTGTAGCTCTTCGTATTCTTCTTCATTGAGGGCAACAATGTGGGTGTGGATATATTCAAAATGTGTTCTTTTCCACAACTTTATGTAAGGATGATCAATACCCCAGATTTTTAAGTTTTCTCTGATGTTAGGGCTTAGTTTCCTTATATCCACTCCATTTGCTCATCCTAGACATTCTCTTAGTTTCATCCATTCGTCTGGGAAATTCCTTCTAAACCCTATGGATGCTGGATTTATGTTGTAAGAACTGTGAAGGAAGGTACACAGCGAATGGTAGATGGCTGCTTGATCCCTGTTGATTGTTGATGCTGGTATGAAATTTCCCGGCCTCCTGAAATACCAGACACTGTATTTGAGGCGGTAGTTGGTTATATAACCAATCCATTGATGGATTGGTAAGAACCATTGTAAGGGTATGTTTCTTCTCTGCTGGTACATCTCCAAATTGACAATTTAGTAAGTATAAGTAGAGTTCTTCATTGTCAAAGGATATGGCGATGTAGAATGATTCAAACAAGTACCAGAAGAAACACAGAGCTTCTTTGGGGAGGTTAAGCAAGTTTGCAAAGTGAAAGACGTTTAGGAAAGGATAATCTGTGTGGAACTTTATCCCTTCTAAAACTGTTGCATGATTTTTCAGTAGGATTGTAATGAACGTCTTGTAATTCAGCTTAGATCTTTCTTTGAACGTTAGATCTGCAATTACTTCAACGATTTCTTCTGGTACGTCTTTCTGTTTGAACTATTCTTGGATTTCTTTCTTGTCTGTGGTGGTGGAGGAGCTGGCTTCGGCCATCATGTAGATGGTGGGTAAGAAATGGTTGTGCTGTTTGTTGTGCTGATCCTTTTCGGGTTTTTGGTATTTATAGACTCGTGGCCATAGTTGTATATCTTTCTTGAGAATATTATTTTCTTTGCTGATGTGGACGACTGTAAAGGAGTACTGAGAGAACCAGCTACCCCATTGTAGCAACTATTCCTTGGGAAGGGCTTTTTTCTTGGACTGTAACAACTGTTCATCTAAAAAAGATAACATATCTAACTCAATCAAAAAGCTGTGACCATTGAGATGAATATGGAACTCTTCTAATCCTTTTTTGACTGTCAAGATATTCTTTATCGTGGAGTGGTAACTTTTTTCTGACATTTCAAACGCGCCACTCTTGTATCCACATCTTTTCCTGATACCTTTGTCGTCTTCTGCAACTAGAGCTACTGCCCAATACTCATTACTAGCTTCAGACTGAAGGATTCTTTTGTCAGTTTGCATTGGAATCTTTAAAGTTGGCATCTTATCAACTGACTTTTGTTTCTCTTTTCTTTTTTCAGCCTGTGCTTGCTTTTCAGGCCACTTAATTGGATTCTCATTTGCTATGGGGGACCAGGATACTTTTTGTTTTGATAATGCTGACAGGGAAATGGGGACATGGTGTTCTTCTTGGTTGTCCTTGTGGTGGGAAGAGTGTGGGTTTTCATGTAGATTAGGGGTTGTGGTGTATGAATTAATATGGTTTTTTCACTTAATATCACTGTAACCAAAAAAGCTCATTTCTGGTAGCTAGAAAATAATATCCTATACAAGTAGAAGGTCTCTACCATGGAGGCTAGATCCCATAAACTGATGTCTGATAACGCACTTGGGAAATAGTTGAATGTATATTAGCTTGCTGATTTTGTCAATGGAGAATGTCTGGCCATTGGCAGTTATAAAAAATTGTTTGTGGGGGCGCCAATAACTGGGGGGTAGAATACTTGGATTAAGGACTGATCTGTGTGAACCAGAATCCAATAATGCAATCATTGGGATAGGGTTTGTGTACTGGTTGAGCAATAGATCAAACTTGACTAGAGGTTCTGGAATCATAGGACCTGAATGCAACCCTATAGCTTTTGCCATAAACATTGGACGAACATCACTGTTTTGGCTGTCTGTATCTGAATCGTCTGCTTCTGTTTCATCATCCGTATTAGAATAGCATATCGAACATATTGCTTTGTCTCCTGGTTCATCATCAAGTAAGTACAGTGACTCTAAATCCGAGATATCGACTCTTTCTATCCGGTTTATTGTCTGGAGTAAGGCCTAAGTTTTCTTCTCGTTTTTGCAATCCCACGCAAAATGGCCTTCTGGTTGCAAATGTAGCACCTGTCTATGCTTTTTCCTCTAAAGGATTTCTTCCTTAGGAACTTCCACTTCTTATTCGAAAATCTTCTTCTTGATGAATAATGCTTGTTGTGTCTCTTCGGGAAGTGGGATTTTTTCGAACAGCTGTAGGACGACTCATCTTTGCACTTGATCTTTAGATGACTATCATTGCATGCTGAGCCAAGACGACTGCTCGTCTTTTCATAGTCACTTAGGAATCTGATCTGATTACAAAGCTTAGCAAGAGCGTTTGTAATAAGCTGGTATAGCTCTCTTAGCAACGCTTGTGCGCATGTCACGTTCCTGCTTTCTAGAGTTCTAAATGCTTCGTTGCACATGGATTCTAGAAAAGACTGTAGGAATATCTGCTTGAGAATGGCGTCGTCTACACCATTTAGACAGTAAAACCGTTCAGACATACGGTTATAATGCTTTTCGAGATGTTTTGGGTGGAACGAACAGCACTTCATCTTTAAGAATTCATCACGTGCGTGAACCTTATGATCAAGGGTATTCCCAATGAATTCATTATGTATCACGTGTATAAGTTCTTCTAGTGATCGGAGATGTTGCAGCTGTATTTGTCTGTATTCACCAAGACTTAGGTACCAGTCTCCTAAGTCTTCCTTGACACCTGGCCAAGAATCTTTTGATGACGGCATCACAATTCTTTCACGCCATTGTGATGGGGGAATGTCATCAAAGGTGAACTTTATGTTGGAGTCCGATCTTGGGGTGTTTGGTTTGTTCAGGGTTTCTGTCTGTGAAGCGGCATCTTCAACATCTGAATCGATATCGTTTATGACTGTGGTTTCTTGTTCATTCATGAACAAGTGCTCGAATGCTTCACTTGGGTTGGGTATTTCTTCATCCTCTGACTTGTCAGATTCATTGTCAGAGGTAACAATCATGTTGGAGGCAATGCATGGCAGTACTCTTGGAGAGTCTCTTTTGGCTAGGTTTTGTAGTAGGGTTGTGATGGGGTCTTCTTTTGGGATTGGCAGATCCTCTGGAGCAACTAATGAGGCCATCATCATGGGTGTGTTTTCTGAATGTTTCTTTGGCTTTTGATGATGAAGGTTTGCTGGAAGAGGTACCCGTGGTTCTGGGTGGGGATCTTCTTTGTGGCCTGCTTCTTTGGTTAGACCATAGGCTTAGTGATGGTGAGGATTGTGAGAATGGAGCCTTGGCTAAAGGTTGTGGGTCAAATCTAGGTTTTGCAAACGGGGAGGTTGGTAATCTCCATTGATCATCAACCATTGTTGAGACCTTCTGTTGCTTGTGTTGTCTTTCAAGGTCTGCTAGCTGAGCCTTGAGAAACTTCATCTCTGACTCCTTATGGGAGAGAGTCATTGATGCATGCATCGCAGAAGTGTTACTAACCATTTCCATCAGCTCTTGGTGGAGGTTTAGAATCTTTGTTTTAACTTTATAGATGATGTTTTCTATGCCTTGAAGTCTGTTGACCAGGACCTTTTGGGTTCTGCTGAAGTTGTCCTGTTGAGCTAGGATGGTTGTGAGAACTTTATTCTGGGCAACAACATTTTCACTTTGCCAGTTTAAAGTTGCTTCTGCTACAGTGGTGGGGTTTGAGGGACCACTTGGTGTCATAATGGAAGAGTTTTGTATCTTCCATAAGTGTTTGGCTTTCTGGTCAGGTTTCTCAAACGGGGTTAATGGTGGGAATTCTGCTTGGTAATCTGATTATGAGGTGGATGGGGTGATTACAAAACAACTTTCTAGATTGCTAGGAGGCATGCTTGGGGGAGGTGATGGTTTGCAGGGTTCTGGTTTTGAATTTCGCCTCTGCGTTGAGCTACCATAAAGGACACAGTAGTCAAACTTGCCTGATAGTTCACCTAGTAGACCAACGTTGGGGTCTCCATCTTCATACCTTTTCTTTAGAGAGCATTGGGAGTTCTTCTTTTTTTTTGGTTTTTCTTCGTTATACTCAACTCTGAAAGCTTTTTCTACGCAGGATGGACAGTTGCATACATCATAACAAACGTGTCCCGTGTGTTGAGTTTTTGTAGGTGGTGGTATGGTTCGCATCATGTTTATTGTTGGGAATATGTTTCTTCGTTCTTGGCTTGAGAACTTTATCTCAACCATTCCATCTTGATGCTTGACAAACTCTGGGGTTGTGGTTGTCTAAACAGGGGTTTGGTGGATTTGTTCATAATTTGTTATCCATTTTTCTGGTAGCAGCTTTATCAACTCTTCTTTGGATAACTGTTTTGGAACATATGTGCAGGTTGGCATGGCGTTGGAATCAACATCAATGAATAACGCGTCCTTCTCATCATTAGACTACCAAGCAGAATTCCCACCATTAACCCCGTTTGAGAAACCTGACCAGAAAGCCAAACACTCATGGAAGATACAAAACTCTTCCATCATGACACCAAGTGGTCCCTCAAACCCCACCACTATGGCAGAAGCAACTTTAAACTGGCAAAGTGAAAATGTTGTTGCCCAGAATAAAGTTCTCACAACCATCCTAGCTCAACAGGACAACTTCAGCAGAACCCAAAAGGTCCTGGTCAACAGACTTCAAGGCATAGAAAACATCATCTATGAAGTTAAAACAAAGATTCTAAACCTCCACCAAGAGCTGATGAAAATGGTTAGTAACACTCATGCGATGCAGGCATCAATGACTCTCTCCCACAAGGAGTCAGAGATGAAGTTTCTCAAGGCTCAGCTAGCATACCTTGAAAGACAACACAAGCAACAGAAGGTCTCAACAATGGTTGATGATCAATGCAGATTACCAACCTCCCCGTTTGCAAAACCTAGCTTTGACCCACAACCTTTAGCCAAGGCTCCATTATCACAATCCTCACCATCACTAAGCCTATGGTCTAACCAAAGAAGCAGGCCACAAAGAAGATCCCCACCCAGAACCACGAGTACCTCTTCCAGCAAACCTTCATCATCAAAAGCCAAAGAAACATTCAGAAAACACACCCATGATGATGGCCTCATCAGTTGCTCCAAAGGATCTGCCGATCCCAAAAGAAGACCCCATCACAACCCTACTACAAAACCTAGCCAAAAGAGACTCTCCAAGAGTACTGCCATGCATTGCCTCCAACATGATTGTTACCTCCGACAATGAATCTGACAAGTCAGAGGATGAAGAAATACCCAACCCAAGTGAAGCATTCGAGCACTTGTTCATGAATGAACAAGAAACCACAGTCATAAACGATATCGATTCAGATGTTGAAGATGCCGCTTCACAGACAGAAACCCTGAACAAACCAAACACCCCAAGATCGGACTCCAACATAAAGTTCACCTTTGATGACATTCCCCCATTACAATGGCGTAAAAGAATTGTAGAAATGCATACATGGTGTGCAGCTGAACTACAGTACTACGAAATTGATGTCGTCATCAAAAGATTCTTGGCTAGGTGTCCAGGAAGACTTAGAGACTGGTACCTAAGATGCCACTTAGGTGTTTGAGTGTTTGGGATTTCTTAGGGATTCTATAGCTCGTGGTGAATCCGCCTCTTGTGTCAGGTGAGTTCTTGATGCCCTGTTTAACTCTTTTTAAGTTTTGGGCTAGCATGCACACCTAAGCGATTTTGCTTGATGAAATGTTTTAAACGATTTTACATAGGCTTGCTAGTATTGGTAGGCCTTGGAATGTTAAAGAACGTGTGTATGTATATATATATATATATATATATATTAGAATGGCCAGTATTTGGCGAATGTTGTAGTCGTCTCGACTACTGAATGTTGCGTATGCCTACTTTGTGTTTGCATGCGCTGAATGTTACGTGTTTGGGTTGTGCGTTTGCTCGACCCTAAATGTTATTATTGAATGTTATATATATATATATATATATTCATATATATATATAGGAATGTACGTATAGAGATGTTTATGCGTAAGGATGATTATTTATTGAATGTGATGACCTAACTGATGTAATTCCGTTTACAGTTTTAAAACCGTTGGAATGATTATTAAGACTTTTTTGTTACTTATTTAAAACTTGAACTCACTCAGCTTAAGCTGACTTTGTGTGCATGTTAGTGTTAGTTTCAGATTAGGAAGAGGATGTCTTATCGGTTGGACGTGCACGAAGCTACTTGGACGGTGAAGGGCATACGGGATTTGAAGATTTATTATTAAACATTTATTTTTAAAATTTTTATTTAAAGATAATTATGTTGGTTTTGGGCAAAATTCCCGGGGTTCGGGGCCTTACAAGAATGCTGTTGAATATTCTCACATAATAAATTAAATGATCATATGCAGGAATTGGTACTCAACTTTTGGAGTATTTAGAGTCCGCACCAGTTTTGTCTTCATTTAGGTTATATGAAAAGGAAGTAAAAGTACATTACATTTGATTGCAATTGTTTCTTTTGGTTATAATATGTTCGGATAATCATAGAGAGGAAATGATAGTGCATGGCGGTTAGGATGTTTATGGGTTTATAGTCCTATTCTGAACTATGTTATGCTTTTAGTGCAATATTATGAGAATTGCGAAGAAAAATAAGGCGATTGCGTTATTCACCTGAATCATTTTAGTTGCATATAGGATCTATTGTTGGTAGAAATTTGGTTGAGTTCAGTAAAATGGAAGCCACCCATGCTTTTGCATTAACTTATGCTTCACTTTTCTGGGTATTGATGCTTTGTTAATGGATACAAAGTTGACGATGAAGAACATGGATTTACCTGTGTATGAAAGTTTAGAAACAAAGGGGGGGGGCATGCTATGTTTAAGATTGTCAAAGCTAGGGAGCGTAAGAGACATGACCTAGGAATGGTGAAGTTTATAAAAAGAGAGGATGGACGAGTTCTACACAAGGATACTGACATTAAGTTGAGATGGCAAACCTATTTCCACAATCTGTTCAACGGAGAGAGAACTTATCAACAACGAAACATCAACAACACTACTCAAGGGATACAATAGAATAATTGTTACTGTCGAAGTATCACATAGGGTGAAGTGAGGACAGCTCTTAGGAAGATGGGAAGGGCTAAGGCAGTGGGTATAGACAATGTACCGATTAAGGCGTGGAAATGTTTGGGAGATAAAGGAGTCCGATGGCTAACTACTCTGTTCAACCTTATCTTCAAATCAAGAAAAATGCCAGATTAGTGGAAAAGTAGTTTCATAGTGCCAATATACAAGAACAAAGGAGACGCCCAATGTTGTGGGAACTATAGAGGGATTAAGTTGCTAAGTCATACTATGAAATTATGGGAAAGAGTAATCGAGACAAGAATTAGAATAGAAACCCAAGTTACGGTAAACCAATTTGGCTTCATTCCTGGGAGATCAACTATGAAAGCAATCCACATCTTAAGGAGATTATGGAAAAGTATAGGGAGAAAAAGCGGGATCTACATATGATCTTCATTGATCTTGAAAATGCATATGATAATGTTCCTCGTAGACTGATCTGGGATAGTTTAGAAAGTAGAGGGGTCCCTGGGAGGTACATAGATATAATCAGAGATATGTATGATCGGACAAAAACTACTGTGAGAGCGCCTGTAGGAGATGCTGATTTCTTCCCCGTGGAAGTAGGACTCCACCAGGGGTCAGCGTTGAGCCCTTTTCTATTTGCGATCGTCATGGATGAGTTATCAAATTCGATTCAAGAGACGGTCCCGTGGTGAATGCTTTTTGCAGATGACATTGTGTTAGTTGCTGAAACTAAACATAGCCTTAATGCAAGGTTAGAAGAATGGCGTGCAGCGCTAGAGGACAAAGGACTAAGGATTAGTCACTCGAAGACCGAGTATCTACATTGTGATTTCAGTGGGGCTGGAGCTGGAGACGTCAGGGACTCTCAGATCACCATCGGAGGTGAAGTGGTTCCCCAAGCTACTAAGTTCAAATATCTAGGATCCTTTGTACAAAGTAATGGGGAGATGGATAGTGACGTAACACACCACATTCAAGTGGGTTGGTGTAGGTGAAGAGCAGCTACGGGGGTTTTGTGCGATAGGAGGTTCCCAACTAAAAAGGGAATTATAGGATTGCTGTTAGACCGGCTTTGTTATATGGAACAAATTGCTTCAAGAAAACACAAGCACGTAAGATGGAGGTGGCAGATATGAGGATGCTGAGGTGGATGTGTGGGCACACAAGATTGGACAGAATAAGAAGTGAGGTTTTTAGGGAACGACTGCGAATTGCTAGTATATGTGATAAAATAAAGGAGGAGAGATTAAGATGGTATGGACATGTGAAGAGAAGACAACTAACATCACCGATTAGGGCAGTGGAAACCATTAATGTAGAAGGAAGGAGGAGTAGAGGCATACCCAAATTGACTTGGGAGGAGCGGATTAGACAGGATTTACTAGAGTTACATCTCTCTGAGGACATGGTCCATGATAGGTGTTCATGGAGACGTAGGATTAAGATTAAGGACTTTTAGAGAATATCATATTTGTATCTTAGTTTAGCTTTAGACTCTTATACATTTTAGGCAGATTTTGCCTGTATTTGTTTTTTGTTGGTATATATATTGGGATTCTATGATCTCACATGTGCTTGTATTTGATTGTGACACTTTATCACTGTAAGTTTTGTTATTGGTACGTGTGTGCTTATATAGTACATGCTTTGGAGCCGAGGGTCTTTTTGGGAAGCAGCTTCTCTATCGTCATAGATAGAGGCAAGGTGTGCCTACATCACATCCTCCCCAGACCCTACCAATAGCTTTTGCTATTTGTGGGATTTACTGGGTATGTTTGTTGTTGTTGTATTGAATCTGAAGTAAGACATTTTCACAAGGATGGAACTAGACATGCAAAGAGATTTCAAGAAAATAAACAAAGATTACTCTTGACAACCAGCATGGGTATTTATAGTTAGGGCAACAAGAAACAATTGAAAAGTTTGTTTACACTCAGGTATGTTGATTCTCTTATATCTGGTTTTTATATGGTTTTATGTAAATAATTATGAATTATTTATAGTTGTTTCACCTCCAGGAAAAAGGTGGTATTCGCCCACATCAGCAAGAGAGGATTCTCCACTTTATAATGGTGGGCCTAGGAACCATAGTCAAAGCAGACATGGTGGTTTTGGTTAGCCCGTGAGTGAGAAAAGGACTGTTGGGTTTTTAGAATTTAATAAATAGTCTTTTGTAATTATGCATATACATCTGGCATTAGTCATTTGTAACTATGTATCTTGGTTGTTACCTATGCTTGATCTGCCACAACGGGCTACAAATCATCTATGTATGTATTTATTTAGCGTTCGAGTTGATCATTTCTGATAGATTGTTTATTGGTTTGAAATTCTGTTAACGGAACTAATTAATCGCTTACGTTATGCTTATGTTGTGATTCAGTTGTAAGCTTTGATTTATCTTGCTATTCTTTGATTAGTCGATTATGCCAAGTGTGTGTATGAATTGCTATATATTCATGTGAGCTTTAATTTTCTGGAGTATTATATTGTAACATAGGGCACTGATGTTAGGTATGTGATTGTTTGATAACTCTCACAACAATGTGATCTTCAATTTTACATGTTTAGTGCAGCTCTTATTTAAGACGCTTTTGATGTAGATTGAGGACTACGATTTGTGTTCTGAATTGAGGACTCCCATTGGATACTATAGTGACATTATCTTCTGAATTGAGAGGACTACCATTTTTAATACTAGAATTATTGTATTGTAATACAATTTCATAATCTAAAGTAAAAAAATTGTCTCAATGGTTTTGTTTTAAGACAAGGATGACACCAAATCTTGTGAAGGAATGTGATTCTTAGGTTACTTTAATATTACATTTATTATAAAAAAGTTTTAACTTTCACTCCAAAGTTTTAACTTATTAATAATTAATATTTAGGTTGGTAAACTGTTGACTGAAGAATCTTTGGATATGACTCCATCAGAATGAAGCTTCAATACTTGCAAATGCTGTTGTCAACAAAGATATGGAGGTATCTTGTTCTAAGACCCGAGAAAAAAATTGAGTTTTTCTTTTTCTGTTTTTATTTAAACCCAATTTTTTTTATCCTTAATCGATTATCGAAAACACCCGACCCGAACTCGATTTCCAAATATGACACGGATCTTCAGGGCGAAGATTAGAAGGGACCGGGGGTGACCCCGTTCACTACCGTTTTTTCTGTTAATAGGGTAAATTTTGCGATTTTTCCCGAAAATTTTTATAGGTATTAGAGCATTCTCATCCCACCCCCTATATCCAAACCAAAAATTATATTTAAAACTCACTTTATTTTCTCTCTCTATTTCAATTAGATAATACTTTTTATACATTTTCTCTTTCCTTCACTCACAACCACTTTCAAAATATATATAAAAATTATAGGGGATGAACATTAACTTTTCAAATATACAGAAAAATCACTTCTTTTTTCTAAATTATAAAAACTCTTCACTCACAACAACTTGAATCACTCTCTAAATTATAAAAACACACATCACATAATATAAGAGGTTGGATGAGAATGTTCTTAAGCACGGTCACTGCCAATTTATTTTTCCAAAAAACTACCGGTCACCACCAATTTTTTTTTAAATATAATACCCTATTGTTTGATTTTTTTTATAAAACCTGACGGTTTTTATAAACAAAAGTTATAATAATTATAAAAAACTTAGTTTTTAATAATACTCAAATTTGAAAGGGCTTGTTGTAATTTGTTACATAACATAACATAAAAAAAACACAAAAGGGAATTTTTTAAAAACAATCGAGCCTACCTGCTGCTTCCCCTCTGCCCTGACTTCTGCCTTCTGAGTTCGTCACCGTCCACCGGCCCACCGCCACCGCTCATCCCCGCTCATCCACCACCGCAAGGTAATAATTTATTTGCTTAACCTTTGTGTTGTTAAATCAAGGATTATAAAATTAGGGTTTGTAATTGTGAATTGGGGATTTGGGGAAATTAGTTGATTAAGCTTGTAATTGGTATTGTATGGTGAAATTTTACCCTAAATTACCCTATTGAATCTTCTTAATTAGGTAAATCATGAAAAAGGTCGTCGAGCTGCTTTGTAATTCTTCTTCTAAGGTACTCACCCTCCTCTTGGCTCCGTATTATTATCATATTATGAATATTTTAGGTCTAGTTTTTTTAATTGTAAGAACAATCGTTTTGAATGAATGAAAAAAAAATTAGATACATAGATGTCATATTGTTTGATCTAACCCGAACCAAACCGAACCACCGACACGGCCTAAACCACCGACACGAACCGAATCGCTGACTCGAAAATTTTTGGGTCCATGACTTTGGTCACCGCCATGGCGAAGCCCAAGCTTCGCCACTGCGGATCTTAAATAGACAACATCTGACTTAATCGAGCTCAATTACCAAACCCTACCCAAAGCATGCCTAAACCTGACTAAACAACACCCGACTTATTTCATTCAATTGCCCTCATGTAGAACACAGAATCACTCATAAGCTCTAAAAGTTACTTTTTGTTGAATTTAAAGGATCTTTTGTGAATTATATTGGCATTGATTAGGCATGTAAACAAACCGAGCGAACACAAATTGTGGCTTATCTGTGTTCGATCATTTGACTATAGCCGAATCATAACATAAACATATAATATTATAATCTAACAAAATTTTGTGTTCATAGCCCATTTATTAAAAAAATAAGTATATTCATGTTCGTTCGTTTAAACCTAATAGAATAGTTCTCGATTGTAAGGGAATCCAAACAAAGTTAAACGAACATAATAGAACAAACATAAAACTATAATTAACCCAAACAACAAATGGAGTGTTCTAATTTCGTTGTTCTGATCCTAAAGTACAGAAAACATGCGAAACTACCAATAAACAAGAAAGGTGAAAATCACCCACAAACTAAACTTAAACTCCAACTATAACAGAACACAATTTATTGCTTCATATAACCTTTGAGTTTATTACAAAATCTGTATATCAAAGTTTATGTTTAAATTGAAATCTAAACACATGAAAATTATATATTCACAATAGGATAATAAAATTCAAATAAACTCGCGTAACACATGGGCTAAAAGTTAGTATATATATAATTTAACTAAAAACGTTTTAGGATACTTCGTGGCTAGATGTTTCTATTTATTTTTATCTTTGTGAGTAATTAAGGGTAAAAATAAAACAAGCCTTTAAAGTATAGCGCCCTTCCAACCAAACAAACATATCATTTAGATTTTGTTTGCCGTTAAAAGAAAAAAGAAAGAAAACCCTCTGAATCAAACTCAAACCTAGCCGCTCAATCCTCCCGACAGTACTGCTGGACTGTTGTCACGGTTGCGTGCTTTCTACGCCGAGCAACTTGGCAAGTCTTTCTTCGCTGGTAACCGAGCTTAATATTGAGTTCTTTGGAGTTCAATTTTGAATGTTCTTTTTCTATCTCTATATTCTGAATGTTTTTATGGAAATTTTGAATTGGGTTTAGTAAAAATGCATCCTTTGGTTAAATCTAGCTCGGAACAATATTTATGTAATTAACGCTGCTTAATACATATTAATAATTAATCGATTAACCTTCTGCAAGATTGTATTCTATTTTTGACAGAAAGAAAGCATGGTGATATTGTTATCTAGCTCAAGAATTAGTGATTATAACTAGGGGTGTCCAAAATCATCCGAATCCGCATCCGAATTATCCGATAATCCGTATACGAACTATCCGATATATTATTAAATTTAATTATTTTTCATTTATTTGTTATATTTGAATTTCCATGTTTATAACCCTAAAATTAAATATATTTCATATTCAATTATTCCAACATTCAGCCGACAGACAACCATTCACTAATTCATCCTGAGCTCTCATCTCGTCTCCGGCCGGCTGCTGCGTTATCATCGGAGACTGCTCCGACGAGTTAATTTTAACCACCGACTCATAATGTGAAGTCTCCGCTCGTAAATCGGATCTAAAACCTGTGGAGTCCAGCCTACTCGTTGTATTTGATTTGGTTTCATTGTTGGTGTTTCTGTTAAGTTTAGGTTTCTTAATGTTTCATTGTTGTATACCCCTAATTATATATAACTTCATTATCATTTGATTTGTTGCAGACCCTTTAACTAAACCCTGTTACCAAGGAGCCTATTCATGTATTTGTAAGTTGTTGTCTTCACTTTATCCTTTCTTAACCCCTCCAATCAACCTCATTCTCGTACCACATTAACAGGATGCTGAGCCCAAACCATCAACTCGGTTCCAAATCACCCGCTTGTTCCAACCGCCTCTCTCTACTCGGGCTTGGAACATTCCGGAACTTAATCAACAAGTCATCGTATCTGATGAACAAGCAACAAAGAGCTTGCGGTATATCTTGCCAAGCTTCCACCAAAAATGACGTCTCACTAAGGTTATACTTTACATTATTGTTAAACATTTTATGTATTTGTTAAATCTAAATCCTAATGTTAATAGTAGTAATTAAAACAATATGTGGGTTGGGTTTGAATCAATGTAGGAATGATAATGTGACAACAAGTCATGGACTTTCGGAAACGGTTGTCGGTGTTTTGGGTGGAGGGCAGTTAGGGCGAATGCTTTGTCAAGCGGCTTCTCAAATGGCGATTAAAGTTAATATTTTGGATCCCATGACAAACTGTCCTGCAAGTGGTATATCTAATCATCATATGCTCGGAAGTTATAGTGATAGTAAAAAAGTTGAAGAATTTGCAAAGAGTTGTGGGATATTGACGGTTGAAATTGAGCATGTGGATGCTGACACGTTGGAGAAACTTGAAAAACAAGGGGTGGATTGCCAGCCTAAAGCTTCCACTATTCGTATTATACAGGTATAACAATCATGTGTAAAAGATTATAAACTGTTATGTTTGTGTTTGCTCATTTAACTTTAACTGAACAAAATATTGAGGACAGACACGTAGGCGGATGTGGTTTTCTTGTTTGTGTTCATTCTTTAAGAAAATGAGTATGATTGTGTTCATTTGTTAACAATATAAAAGAACGGTTCACGAACGTAAATGAACGGCATAAACAAACTTTCGTGAACATAAATAAATGAACGAGACATGTGTTCATGTTCGTAAATTTAACTAAATGAACAAGTGTTTCTGTTCATGCTTGCTTGTATATTACATAAATAACATAAACAAACTTCACGCCGAACGGTTAACTGAACATTCGGTTCATTTACAAGCCTATTAATAGCAAAGTCTTCCCCTGTTTTGTTGTCATGGTGTCTTGTTATTCAAATAATTGTCAGTAAGTTTTACATTTTTGTTTTCACAGGATAAATTTCTTCAAAAAGTACACTTTTCGAAGAACAATATCCCGCTTCCCAAGTTTATGCAGGTTTGGACCTTTAAGAAATATTTTATGCACATTTTTTACTTTGCTAAAAAAAGTAATCTTTTCACCCAATTTTTAACAGATAAATGATGAAGAAAGCGCTAAAAGAGCGGGTCAAGATTTTGGATATCCGCTCATGATAAAGAGTAGAAGGCTGGCTTATGATGGTCGTGGTAACGCAGTTGCTAAAACTGAAAAAGAACTCACTTCTGCAATAAATGGTATTTTGATTTATTATTTATTAATCTTTTTTTGGTGTCAAAGTTTAGCACTTATAAGTTTAAAATTACTTTTTTATTTGCAGCTCTAGGAGGTTTTGATCATGGTTTGTATGTTGAACAATGGGCCCCTTTTGTTAAGGTAAACATTAATCACACTCATAGTTGCTTAAAGTTTGACTTTCATTGACTTTTTTATTTTTGTTTTAGGAGCTTGCGGTTATTGTTGCAAGAGGACGAGATAATTCTATATCGTGCTATCCTGTTGTCGAGACCGTACACAGGCAAGATTATAGTTTTGATAATGGTTGTGTTATGTTTATAAACATTTTTTTATGTTATTTTTTTTTATATCATTCAGGGAAAACATTTGTCACATTGTTAAGGCACCTGCTAATGAATCATGGAAGATTTTGAAACTTGCAACTGATGTTGCTTCGCGAGCCGTTGCTTCATTAGAAGGTGCTGGTGTGTTTGCGGTTGAACTGTTTTTGACCAAAGATGGACAGGTTAGCATTATTTATTTATTTTAATATTTATGTGAACGTTAATACCTATTTAATGTGTTTAAAAAAATACAGATTTTACTAAATGAAGTTGCTCCTAGACCTCATAACAGCGGGCACCACACGATTGAGTCGTGTTATACATCACAGTACGAGCAGCATTTACGGGCCATAGTTGGGCTTCCGCTTGGTGACCCGTCTATGAAGGTTCCAGCCACCGTGATGTACAATATTCTTGGTGAAGATGAGGTAAAAAAGAATTATATCATTACTTAAGTTTTTATAAATGAAATAATTACGCGATTGGTCTATGTGGTTTAAGTGAATTACGAATTTGATTCATTCTTTTTCGAATTTACACCTTTAGTCCAGTGATTTTCAAAAAAGTAACACGCATAGTTCTATTACTTGGATGAGATTATCTTTTTCTGTTATTTTTTTAAAATGAAAAAAGTACCCTTAAGGGTATTTCAGTCATTTTGCACCACTTGACAGTAAAATCGGTAACATCCATCCAAGGCCAGGGGCTAAATGCGTTACTTTTTTTGAAAATCACTTGACTAAAGGTGTAGTTTTCAAAAAAAAAACATATCAAATTCGTAATACATGTGAACCAACCAACCGTGTAATTAATTCTATATAACATTAAAGAAAGTAACCTTTCTCTTATTGTTAAATTTTGTTATCTATTATTAGCGTGCGTGCATTGTCAATTTGTCATCATTATAAGCAAGGTTATGGGAATTGTTTGTGCAGGGAGAAGCAGGCTTTATTATTGCAAATAAGATTATTAACAGGGCATTGTGCACTCCAGGAGCCACAATTCACTGGTATGATAAGCCAGGTATGTATGTATTCACAAATGTTCCCCTTTGATGACATCAGCTTAAAAATAAAAAATAAAAATTTATTATTCATGAAACTGCAAGATATGCGAAAGCAACGGAAGATGGGCCACATCACTGTTGTTGGGCCTTCAATGGGCGTTGTGGAAACACGGGTTAAATCATTTCTCAAGGAAGAAAGTTCAGAGGAGATTCCAGGTCTGTTTTCTAAAAAAATGTTTTTTGGTTGTTTTTATATTAGTTCATAATATAATAATAATGATGTCATCTTTATGACACAGTTGCTCCACGTGTTGGAATCATAATGGGATCCGATTCAGATCTTCCAGTTATGAAAGAAGCTGCCAGAGTTTTGAACGGGTTCGACGTGTCTGCCGAGGTTACTTTTAACCTTTTTGAATGTGTTTGACCTGTTTGACTTGTTTCTTTTCAAGCTAATATTAATCTAAATTTTGTTGGAAATGAATTAGAAGGTTTGATGCGTTAAAAACATCCTGCAGGTAAGAATAGTGTCAGCACACCGAACACCCGAGCTGATGTTTTCTTATGCCACATCAGCTCGAGAACGAGGTATTCAGGTTATTATTGCAGGCGCTGGCGGTGCAGCCCATTTGCCAGGTTTTCATTCTCTGCTTCCAGTTTTCATTTCTATATTTACAATAATATTAATTATGTTCTAAAAATGTAATATTAATATTCTAACGTGTGATTAGGTATGGTTGCTGCCCTTACACCATTACCCGTGATTGGAGTTCCTGTACGCGCTTCAACATTGGATGGCCTCGACTCTCTTCTCTCCATTGTGCAGGTATATAGATAAAGTCTACATAAGTAATAGGCTCTTTATTAGTAATTATTTAAATCCAATATTCATCAACGGGGATTTTTTCGTGTGAATTAGATGCCAAGAGGTGTTCCCGTTTCAACGGTTGCAATAAACAATGCCACAAATGCAGGCTTGTTGGCAGTTAGAATGTTAGGGGTGGCTGATCCTGCCCTCCAAGCAAGGTTATCTCATGAACTTTTTATTTATGGTTTTAGATTTAATTAGGGGTGCAAGCGTGCCGAGCCTGAGCTCAACCAGGCTCGAGCTCGGTTCATTTAACTTACACAGAGCTCGAGCTCGAGCTCTGCTCGTTTCGATCTCTATTTCTAAAGCTCGAGCTTGGCTCGTGAGTATTTTTTCAAGCTCGAGCTCAGCTCAGGCTCTAGTCGTTTACTATTTTTTAATTTATTTTTATATATTTATAATTATTTTTTTATATACGTTTTTCAATTATAATTTTATATATAAGATAATATACATAATTTAGTTATTTTTTTCATAATATTAAATAGGTTAATTAATAATTAATAAATATATATTATAAAAATTATGTTAATGACAGGCTTGTTTAGGGGCTCGCAAGCCCGCTCGAGCTTGATAAGTGAAACTCGGGCTCGTTTATTAAACAAGCTTACTTTTAGGCTCGAGATTGGGCTCGTTTAAGCTCGGGTCGATCGAGCTTTTTTGAGCCGACCTTGAGTAGCTAACGAGCAACTCGCACCCCCATTTTAGATGCATCATCATTATTATTATATAGTCTTAAATATATTAAAAAAAGCAAATAAAAGGTTTTATGCCTTAAATTTTCCTGTTTGAAATGAAACATAAATAAAATGAGTAAATTGTGTAAACAGGATGGCGCAGTTTCAAGAAGACGCAAGAGATACGGTATTGGAAAAGACGGAGAAGCTAGAAAAAGTTGGCTGGGAGGATTATTTGAAGTCTCAAGAATAGTTTGGAGTTTTTAACAAGTAAACACCAACCAAACAAGACTTGCATAAAACCATGGAAACAACACTTGCTAACTCAAAAGTGTGAGGGTTTTTTGTTCATTAGATTTGTAGTTCGAATCCCATGATGTAATGTTTCATTTGAGGATTTATTCCCGAATTGTGTTGCACGGGTACAAGCCTGCTGACCATATGAGTCCGAGCCATTTTACTAGATTAAAGCAAAACAAATACTTTAATTGGCCAATTTTTTGAATAAGTTATAAGTTTGTTGGACAGTCTCCGAGAGTGTACTCAATATTATTTTGTAAAATTTAGTAGCCGGTCATTTTGAATTCTAAATTGCCTTAAGAGAGAAAAACCTAAAAAAAAAAAATCTTAATTCGCAATATGATGTTATGAAAACCGCATTTGATAAAGAGGGTAAAATTCTTAAATTTGATGATCGATGTGAATATATGGTCATTCATAAGTATATGGATAAATTCATTCATTAAAATAAATTTGCCTACATAGTAAATATGCTAATTATTCTTTAAACTTTAACCGCTTTTAGAAAAACCTGGTTCTCGATGACTATAAATTTAAACACATAACAACAGAAGTGCTTTTAATGAGCATTTGAGCTCCCAGTCATTTTCATGGAGTCTAGTTTGACATATCAATTTCACATGGTAGTATCAACAAAACCGGCTTTTGTTCTATTGGTTATTAGCTTCATCATTTTTAGTCAAACGGTCAAAATCGATAAATCTCAATAAGCGGGTTTCAATCCATAACCTGTATAACCAGTTTGGTTCAGTCATTAACCGGTTAACAATTCACAACCTATTAAAATTAACTATAAGCTATTAAAACTAACCGTGTTAACCCATGTACGGTTAACCAGCTCTTGGCTAGACAATTCCTAACCCGTCCGTAACATATGCTTTTCTTTTAAAAGCATTCCACAGCCGGTTTCGATCTCGGTTTCAATTTATGTTCAGTTAACCGGTTCGAATTTGCACCTCTTTATTATCAAACCATGCCGCCACGAAGCCCACCCAACACTCCGGCCCAAACAAGCCCACCCAACTAGAAGCCGTCCACCAAACCCTAAAACTTAAATCTTCATCTTGACAGTGAAAGCAAAATCATTTACATTTCTGTTAGGGGGTGTTTGGTACAGAGAAAAAGAATGGGAAGAAATGGAAATAGAAATGGGAGAGAAATGGAATTTGAGAGAAATAGAAATGGGTGGAGAATTGACAATCATTTCCTTTGTTTGGTACAATAGAGAAATGGGTGGAGAAACGGGAGCAGAGACGTGATTAGGGTTCCGCCTCGGCATCATCATGGTGGAGAAATGGTGGCTCAGAGACGCGTCGCAACACCGCGAACGGAGTAGAGCGTCATCATCATCGCCGCGCAACATCAACACCGCGATTTAGGGTTCCGCCTCGCAACACCGCCTCGCGATTTAGGGTTTCGTTTTGGCTCAGAGACGCGAACGGACGTGGCTGCGGCGTCGGCCGCCGTGCCGGACGTCGGCATCATCATCACCATCGCCGGTCGGAGCATCATCATCATCATACGCGAATGGAGTAGAGCAGAGACGCGATTTAGAAGCAGAGAGAATTCCATTTCTCTTCCAAATGGAGAGAATTGGATTTCTCTACTTTTTGCCTACACCCAATTCTCAGAGAAAACCAATTCTCCGCCCAATTCTCCCCCCTAATTCTCCCAAACAAGAGAAACCTAATTCTCCACCCTCAAATCTCTCTACCAAACACCCCCTTAGGGTTCTTCATTGCCGCCGTCAATCCAATGGTCAGTCCTGTAATTCAATTTCTACTCGATTTAATCCTTATAATGCTAATCATATACTTATTATAATTTTCATTTACTTGAAGGCTCCGAAGAAAGGCGTCAAGGCTGTAGCAGCTAAAAAGAAAACGGTATTAATTTGTTATTATTATTATTATTATTGTGATTTTTGAAGAAACGGTGTCGTTTTAGGAATTGGTGTTTTAATGCTAATTGTAATGTTGGATTGAATTATATGTTAATTGTTGTGGTGTGATTAGGAGAAGGTAGTGAACCCGTTGTTCGAGAAGCGTCCGAAGCAGTTCGGGATCGGTGGAGCATTGCCTCCTAAGAAGGATGTGCACAGGTTTGTCAGATGGCCACAGGTTGTCAGAATTCAGAGGAAAAGGAGGATCCTCAAGCAGCGCTTGAAGGTTCCGCCCGCGTTGAATCAGTTCACTAAGACACTTGATAAAAATCTTGGTATTGTTTTTATTCCATTTTTATTAATTTGTATTGTGTTCTTAAGTTGCAAGTTTTAGTTATTGTTAACAATTAAATGCATCTATATATGTGTGGACCATTGGGTGGGCAAAAGTGAAATTGCACTAATTATGACATTATTTTACTAATTTCGTGAAAATAGTGTTAAAAGTGGTGGAAGGTTAATCAGGCATCATGTGGTGGCGTTGATAGCTGAAAGACAAGGGTGCATGCACCAATCGGCTGGGGTCTTGATGGTTGAGTGTCATGAGCCTTATGTCCAAGGCTTGATGCAAAGCTACTGTCGAGCCGGGGGTATCATTGGAAGCAGTCTCTCTATTCTTATGGAGTAGAGGTAAGGCTGTCTACATCTTACCCTACTCAGACTCTACCATAGCTTTGTTATTGGTGGGATTTACTGAGTACGATGATGATGATGATGATGATGATGATGATGATGACTATCTTAAACTTGCTAGGTGCTAGTCGGGCTGCAGGTCTATTGAGCGCTAGTCAGGCTGCAGGGCAGTGACTAGTGATGCTAGTTGGGCTGCAGGGTAGTGACTAGTGAATAATTGAGATTAATAGGTATTAGTTGGGAATAATTGGATTGGAATTTTATATGTAATTTTTTAAACTTATTAATTGGATTGGATTAGTAGGTATAATTTTTTAGATACTTTAAAGATTTTGAGCAATTTTGACCGAAGTTTGACTGATTAATGATTTTAGGGGCCGATTAGATGAAATCATATCGACAGCTCAGCGATTAGCTATTAATTCTCGCTTAGAAGTGATTTTTACAACACTGTTACTAGAATTTGGATGATGTTCTCTTTGATGGTCTGAAAGTATTTAGGTTTTAAATGAAATTGTAAATGTAATATGCAGCAACTACTTTGTTCAAGATGCTACTCAAGTACAGACCGGAAGACAAAGCTGCAAAGAAAGAACGTCTTGTGAAACGAGCTCAAGCTGAGTCAGAAGGGAAACAGGTTGAAACCAAGAAGCCGATTGTTGTGAAGTATGGTCTGAATCATGTCACTTACTTAATTGAGCAGGTTTATTATTATCTTTTATTTAAAATTTCATCATGTCTAAGGTAGCTTAATGAATGGGTCTGCTAACATTCTTTTATGTTTAATTATAGAATAAGGCACAGTTGGTGATCATTGCTCATGATGTTGATCCAATTGAATTGGTTGTCTGGCTTCCAGCGCTCTGCAGAAAGATGGAAATCCCATACTGCATCGTTAAGGGGAAATCGCGATTAGGAGCTGTAGGTGTTTTTTATATTGTATTTAATATTTTATGTTTTTATTGTTTTGCTTAAGTTAACATGTCTTTTTGTATTTTTCAGATTGTTCACCAGAAAACTGCTTCAGCTTTGTGTTTGACTACAGTAAAGAACGAAGATAAAATGGAATTTAGCAGGATTTTGGAGGCTGTTAAGGTATCTTATGGTTAATTATGTAGCATATAAGTTCATATTGCAGAATTATATCGGTGATTTTGA
Source organism: Bidens hawaiensis (assembly GCF_021521415.1). Taxonomy (NCBI): domain Eukaryota; kingdom Viridiplantae; phylum Streptophyta; class Magnoliopsida; order Asterales; family Asteraceae; genus Bidens; species Bidens hawaiensis. The sequence continues at coordinate 3,626,047 of NW_027491052.1, forward strand.
ATCAACTGTTTGTTCTTTTGATGTTTTAGGCGAACTTCAATGATAAGTACGATGAGTATAGGAAGAAGTGGGGTGGTGGAATAATGGGGTCAAAGTCGCAGGCAAAGACCAAGGCAAAGGAGAGAGTTCTTGCTAAAGAGGCTGCTCAGAGGATGAACTAGACAGTATTTGGTAATGTGTTGAGGTTATGTTTTTTTAAGAAATATTTTGAAACATTTTGTTGCTTTTAAGATTCTTGTTCCTCCATTTTGAACTTTTGGGAGGTCGAATACTCATCTATGCTGCTTATTGTATGTGTTTGGTTTTTGGTCGTGTGACAATAATTCATATCGAGTAAGTTTTAACCAGTTTACCTTGTTTTGAAAACTGAACCGGTTTTCTTACTGGCATTTTGACGTGTCGCTCTGAAATCAAAGACTTTCACTTAACCTTAGAATTAGTTTACATGCAAGAAACCGTTTGGAACCGACTCAATCGGTAAGGCTGAAATCAGGTTGTTACTATTGACATTGAAACTGGGCAGAACCTGCTCAACTCAACCAAAACTGGTTACATCCTTTTTCAAACCAGTCACAAACCGTAACCTTTTTTTTTTCTCAAAAACATATTCAAACCTGACCCAATTCGGCTTAACTTGAATTGTGCACCTGTACTTCTCCCTTCCTTTTTCTGCACCAAAAAGCCAAACGCAATTGATTTTTAATAATCAAAATGTATTTGTCATTGTATTGACAATTTGATCAATTATGCTTCTTAGTTCTAAACCTTCGCCTTATTAACAAAAAACAATATCACTATTCAATCATTAGACTCCCCATTATGGAGCATGAAAAATGCGTTGTTTACCTAGTCACCCACATAATAGCAACGTTAAACCACACCACCCTATTGATTAAGATGGCGCCTAACACCCTTTCCCCTTCTACGCCATTCCAACGGCAGCGTCATCCCCTCTTGGTGGATGGGGTCCACTTCAAGTTTACCAATCATATTCAAACACACAAACATTTATTTATTTTTTTCTTTTATTTTAGGTATATGTTAAACCAAGTTAACCCACAACATGCTAGTTAATTTAAAACTCTCCATCCTATGTGGTTGGGATGTGACGTAATAACTAGCTCTTGCTAGTCATCCCAAGACAGATAGCCTTATAGAGTTACACTTGGTTTCATTCAATTTAACTCATCTAGTATTTCATACTTCCCTATTTGTGAAAGCAAATGCCAAAGTAGTCCCCAAGTTCATGACATGTATTCTTTACCTTTAGTTGAGTGATTTTTGAAATGCTAGGTTTAGACCAATGATTTTTAAATATACAACTATGCAAGTTAGAACTTATACCTAGTTATGTTATGTTAAAAGAGCATGAAGATATGACGAATCTAAGAGGATATGGTGAATGTCAGCACGCCTAGTATAGAGATGAGCAAATGACACCGGTACCAAATCGGTATCAATATTTTGAAGTTCCGGGATCGATACCGGTATTTTCTCGAATTTTGGTCATCAATACCGGTACCGTACTAAGTATTTTCAATACCAGTACCAAATTCATCACTGACATAATATATTAAAGAAAATGAACATGTGACTAGAGTAGTGGTTGAGTTAACATGTTTCACTCGTTTAATACGATCCGTTTAACCCCCTTTATTACTACTACAACAGATCCTTGATACAGAAGAGAAGAATGGGCCGATCGGTGGCGTGGGGATACGTCAGGATCATGGCCGGTACAATCGTCGGCGGCGGTCTCGGCTTCTACGTCATGCACCGTCTCGAAATCAGCTACAAGGTCCTTCTATTCTATTCTATTCTATTCTATTCTATTCCATATGTAACCTCATCTAGGGTTATTTTTTTAAATCTAATTATTTAATTTGACATTTTGCAGGAGAAGTGGGATGAACGATTGAGGAACTACGAGCAAGAACTCAACAAGAAGAAGAAGAAGAAGCAGAAATCAAAACAACTTGAACAAGAATCATTATAAGTTAGTTACTTAATTAAACTCTTCTTTCAGTTTTTTGTTAAAACATTTGTAGGGTTTTGATTTGGGGAAATTTTTGAATCTTAATATCTATAGATATATGAAGCAGCAGTAAACCTATAACATGATATGAATTCAATTAACTATTCTTGTTGCTTATTAAGTATTATTAAACGAAACATTTTAGGCTTCATATTGCACAATATTTGATTGGGAGATTTCATATGTAATTTTTAATTTGTGCACCTAATTAGATATAAGTTACTTGGTTATTAATTGGCAGCATCAATGTTGTAAAAGTAGGTCTACAAGGCAACATTCTTTAATTCCGCCTAGTTACTAACAATCGATCAAAGGCGGTCAATTTCTGCTAGAATTAGAGATAGTCGGCCAACTTGGGCCGATTTTGACTTAAAAAAATTAAACATAGTTCGTATTTATATAATATTAAAGAATGAATATCATTTTTTTTAATTAATGATTAGCATTTTTAAGAATAGTTAAGTATTTATAAATGTATTTCTATTATTTATATTGATATTCATATATTTTGTTATAAATATTAGTAAACTTATAATATTTGGCATATATATAATATCCAAAAATTAACTTTCTTTATATTTACCATGCCTGCGCACACCCAACTTTCAGTCAGCTGCCTAGGGTCGCTTAGCGACTTTTGCAACCTTGGGCAGCATATTGCTAGATCAGTTTGTTTTGTTAAGCCACCGGTTTCAAAAAAGGAAAACAAACAACTTGGTATAGGGGCATGCATGGGTCGTTTTGGTCGGTTTTAATCACTAATATGACAAAAACTGAAAAAATTTGGTTATACAAACAAGTCTGGAAACTGATTGGTTTCTTTTATCGAGTGGTTCAGCTATCGGTTTCTGAAACCGGAGCATCTTTGGTTTTTGGTTGACATTTTAGGGTCAGCTATCGGTTTCTGAAAACAAACAACTTGGTATAGGGGCATGCATGGGTCGTTTTGGTCGGTTTTAATCACTAATATGACAAAAACTGAAAAAATTTGGTTATACAAACAAGTCTGGAAACTGATTGGTTTCTTTTATCGAGTGGTTCAGCTATCGGTTTCTGAAACCGGAGCATCTTTGGTTTTTGGTTGACATTTTAGGGTTAATCCTGCACCATATTTGATTGGGAGATTTCATCTGTAGTTTATAACATGTGCACCTAATTAGATATAAATTACATGGGTAGTTAATTTGAAGCATATTACCAGATCGGCTTGTTTTATTAAGGCGCCAGTTTCAAGAACGGAGCATTAATTTAGTTTTCGCTTATTCATAGGGTCGTTTTAGATGCTAATCTAACAAAAATCAAAATTTTCGGTTACAGAAGTTTGGAAACTGATTGGTTTTAGTTATCCAATGGTTTAGCTATGGGTTTTTGAAAACACGTATGTTTCAATTTTGGTTTAACAACCAAAGTTTGCGTCAAAGGTTTTAGTTGGCTTTTTGGTTTTTCAGCCACTCGCTAAAGATTATAGAAAGCATATGAATTTCTATCTTTGGTTGTTAAGTTTAGTCAATTGGTTTGAAAAGCCCAAGTAAAAATTTTATCTTAAAATTTCAGTTAACTAAAAACTGAACCGATCTGGTCTCAAAAACCGATAACTGAACTATCGGATAACTGAAACCGATCATTTTGCAGTTTCTATAATCAGAATTATTGGTTTTGGGTAGATTAGGGCTTAAAACCAACCCATACACTTGTTTAGGTATTGCAATGTCTTGATTTCACTCCATTTTTCAGTTAGCATTTATGATTATTGGATATCTTTATTATGGTTAAGGTTATAATGCTATATTACATGTCTGGTGACAAATATGCATAACTATAGTTAATTAGTTTAGTATAGTTTGTTAGACGTAAACATGAGGATGTAGGATGCTTGCTCTGTGAATCAATATATAAGCGGAAAACCATTTAAGATAACAAGATATAACTAAAGTTGACGCCACATATTGACAGTTGATGCGAACTTGGTGTTCATTGTATGGCAACTTTACATGTTTAATAGGACTTACATTCCAATTCTATAGTGAATATTAAAATAAAATTTGATAAATTAGTCATGCTGTTTTGAAAGTTGGTGAAATGTATTTTTTACATTGATGATTTGATGATAATGTCTGCTGTAAATTGGTCATGTTCATTTAAAATACTTTCTGTTGATGATAAATTAGTCATGTTGTTTTAGTTAGCACCACATACCATAGGAAAAAAATGTTTCAACTTGGCCAATATGCTTTAACTTAGCATGTACTATCACTAGCAAAGAATAATATATTTCTACAATCTTAATATTCATCTAGAGGTCAATACTTTGCCAAAAATTTAACAATAGGCCTAGTGGTGGGAAGTTTGTTTATGCTTGTTTATTCTATTGACGAATGAACATGACTTGATGTCTTGTTCATTCATTTACATTAGTGAGTGTTTGTTTATGTATGCTTATTTACATTTGCTGAGGTTATCGTTTATTAGCATTTAGCAATGCTAATTGACCCATCATGCATTAGCACGTTAAAAACATTAATTAAAGCTGTACTCAAGGTATCATATGTGTTTAAACTTAAAACAGTAGCTAAATAAAAACACTTGATAGGATAATTAACAAGTGGCAGTACTGCAGCACTTTCTTGTCCTTTGGGCAATTGGGCATATCCAAACAGAGAGCTTCAGGATGAAGCCACGCCGACACCTTCATAAACGCCCTTTTCTTTACTAGGGACGACTAATCTCTCTTCTGTCCCTTTCATAGAACTCGTTTGTGACGCCCTACCTGCTATGAACAGAACACCCTCTTCCATTATTATGATTATGAATATAGCGGTAATGTAATGTAATAAGGGTAAGTTTGAATTCTAGCCTTCATTTTTACACGTATAGTTTAAAACTATGATCAAAAGCGATCAGAGTATATAAACCGACTTAAATTTGTCTTTGATGCAGCCACTAAATCTGTATCTCCTTCCTTAAACCCTAACCGTATAACTGTAATAAAATCAATTGAAGGTTTTGTTTTGTTCAATACTTCATTTTTATTTATTAGTTACGAATCAAAAGCAATGAAGTATAAAAGCAACCATAGTTGTCTCCTAGTGGAGCCAGTGATCCGTATCACCTTCCTTAGACAATAACCTCACCATCATGTATATATTACACAATCAATTTAGGGTGGTGGTGTACATAGTAGATTTAATGGAGAATAAAAAATAACTTTTGTCTCGCAAATGACTTCATTAATTTTTTCATTTCTTATTGGGAAGAATTACATTTATCCCCCACTAAAAAGATCAATTACATATATAAAAACATTAATGTGTGGTTTAAAAGTTGTATTGCAATGGCATATGAATTTGCTAAATATAGGCATGGACATGATGTTAAGGTGCACACTCACAATCACGATACGAGTAAATTTAACATGTTCAATTTCACTTTTCCTTTGTTTCCTGTTTTAAGAAATCACGCGCAAGGTCCAATTATTTACTAAGACGTTTTTATGAGATCCTTGGAACAAATGATCGCTCGACGTTACTATAATCCTAGGAACAAATGATCGCTCAATGTTACTGTGAGATCCTTGGAACAAAATTCCCATAGAACCAGAGTCATCTCAACGTTTGTGGAGGCCTAAATCAAACTAAAATGTTGAGGCATTTTTCAAAAATCCAACTATAAATAATCTAAGATTCTAACTATCGGCCGCCATTACCTTATGACCTTATTTTTATCTTAGTTTTTCTATTATGTGTACCATAATAGAAGGACCCATCAACAAATTCTTAATTAAAAAAAAATTGAAAAGAAATTGTCATATTATTGAAGAATAAGAGTCTATAATCCATCTATAGGGTACATATTTATACAGATAACAAAATTAAGTAACGATCAAAATACAGTTATTTGGGATGGTATGTCTGGTTTTATAACACTCCCCCTCAGATATACATTACTGTTCATTATACACAATTAACAACATGCTTCAGGATGATATTAATTAGGTATTTCAGGACCTATAAAATAAACTGATACTACTGGATCAGTTATGCTGTCTCGTTAGAAACCTTACTAAGAAAACCCAATGGGACAAAACTTAGTCAAGGAAAAGAGTACAGCGTGAATAGTGCCCCCCCCTCAATTAAACTAACGTCTTTCAATCTTCGAAGTCCAATTTGTGATAACTTCTCAAAATTGCTTCTACGTAAACATTTTCTGAATAAATCAGCTAGATTGTCACTTGACTAGATCTGACGAACTTCAATTTCTCTTTCTTTCTGCAAGTCATATGTTGAGAAGAACTTTGGTGAGATGTGCTTTGTTCTGTCACCTTTGATGTAGCCTTCTCTAATTTGAGCTATACAAGCAGCTTTGTCTTCATAGATAACCGTCGGCTCTTTCTTGATTTGTTCTAATCCGCATGCTTCTTGTATGTGATTAATCATTGACCTTAACCACATGCACTTTCGACCGACATCATATAGTGCTATTAGTTCCGCATGATTTGAAGATGTTGCTTAAGTGTTTGCTTAGTTAACTTCCATGAAATTGCAGTGCCACCATAAGTAAATACGTAACCTGTTTGAGATCTTGCTTTATGTGGATCCGATAGATAACCAGCATCAGCATACCCAACAAGCTGGGACTTGTCATTCTTTTGATAGAAAAGACCTAAGTCTTATGCCCACGAAGATATCGGCATATATGTTTTATTCCAGTCCAGTGTCTGCATGTTGGATTCGAGCTATATCGTGCTAGTACATGTACCGCGAATGCAATATCAGGTCGCGTGTTATTTGCAAAATACATACGGGGACCGATTGTGCTTAAGTATGGTACTTCTGGACCAAGTACTTCTTCTCCCTCTTCCTGAGGGTGGTATGGATCTTTATGTGGATCAAGCGGTCGATGAACCATAGGTACGCTAAACGGATGGCCTTTAGTCATATTGAAACGAACTAACATCTTCTGGATGTAGTTTTACTGGTGGACAAATGTGCCATTGCGCATATGCTCGAACTGCAGGCCGAGGCATAATTTTGTCAAACCAAGATCTCTCATTTCAAAGTCTTTATTTAATAATTGGGCAGCTTTCTCTATCTCTTCAAGAGATCCTATTATGTTGATATCATCAACATAAACTGCTATTATGGTAAACTTTGAGTATAATCTTTTTATAAAGACACATGGACTGATTACATCAGACTTGTATCCTTCTTTTTCGAGATATTCACTGAGTCGATTGTACCACATATGACCAGACTGTTTAAGACCATGCAAAGATCTTTGGAGTTTTATGGCACATATCTAAAGGTGTTGATTTTAATCCTTAAGGCAATTTTAATCCTTTAGGGATTTTCATGTAGATGTCATTTTAAGTGTCCCGTATAAGTACGTGGTGACAACATCCATAAGTCTCATATGAAGTCCTTCAGAGATTGTGCGGCTGATAAGAAACCTAAGGGTTATCGCATCCACTACTGGGGAATACATTTACTCTGTCACACCCCGACCAAAGGCAGAACATGCCGGGCATAACGTATTGATTGGACAGTAGCTCAAAAGACACTAATTAAAGCGACAATAATTATTTAATTTCATTAACATTAAACAAGTACACAATTACAATAATCAAATACATATTTTGAATTTATAATAAATCTCCTAAGGCAAAAACTAATCTTTTCAATCTTGAACAATATCAATTACTTGTACCTATAGCATGTATGAAAATAAAGTTTGTCAACACGAATGTTGGTCAGAATACATAAATTTTAGTTGTATATATATATATATATATATATAGGTAAATCACAATTTATATGTAAATGGTGAGCATTACAAGTGCTATGAAAATGTAAACAACTAAATAGATGTGGACCCGTTCATATTGATACAAAATCAATGTACTTAATGTATGATCATACTAGATGAGAATAAATGAGGATGAGATTCCAACCATCAAACATAAAATAAACACTTAAGCACATAGAGCATAATCATAAAGCATGCAATAATCACGCATAAACATAAATTGAATTGTGTTTTGAATAAAACATGAGTAAATTTAATAAGGTATACATGCTACCCCCAAAACATAAAAGATGGAAGGGGGGGGGGGTATGTAAACTCACCTTAACGAGTGGATTAATGAAGATGAGATGGCGATAAAATTAAGATAGAAACGGTCGGCTCCTCGGGATACGTCGACAAAAGTTCCTAATTGTTAACGATAATATAAATTAATTATAATAAAATAATTGCAACTACAAGACTTATGACGGATTTGGGTTTTGATAGGGTTTAAGTAAGAATTTCAATTATAATATTATTATTTATTTGTAAATAATATAAAAAAGCTAGAGAGCATAAACTAACTAAAATAAAGCAATATGATGTAACGGTAATAATGGGTTTAAAAATGATCTGGAGTCTCTTAGAGTTTGAACCATTATTATTATTATTATTATTATTATTATTATTATTATTATTATTATTATTATTGTTTGTATTTCGGTTTGATTTTCAAATGAATAATATAAATATTTATTGTTGATATGATGATTATATATATATATAATGGGAAAGTTAGAACGAAAATTTATTTGACTAGCTAATAGTTCGATTTATTAAGCGAGTAAAAAATATTATATTAGGTCTTTAAATTGAGGATAATATAAATTTATAAATATATATGATTTTGCATTTATATATACGTGTAGCGAAAAGTTAAGCGAAGACTTATTTTGAACATTTAACATCGTTATACACACAACACACACACACACACACACACATATATATATAGGGGAAGTATAAAATGAAAACCTATTTAAGTTGTGAAAATCCATGAAAACCCTATGTAACATCGTTTTTTTTTGTTACATACGTAATATATGTTGTAACATTTAATACAAAACATCGAAACATAAAAAAAATTGTTTTGCTATTTTTTAACATTTTTTTACTAATTTTTTTATATGTTTTCAGGAGAGAGAAAAAGTTATATTTATGTTTATATTTTTTATTAACTTTAATTGTGGACCACAAGATTTAAACTTTAATTAAAAACATGTGGTTGAGAATGAGTTTTTAGAGTTTTCACAACTCAATTGGGTTTTTATTTTAACCTTACCCTATATATATATATATATATATATATATATATATATAAAGGTTAATGGGAAAAAATAAAAGTTTAAAGACAAGAAAACATAAGCCGGGGGTTCGGTTTTATCATAGTAGTGTTCATCCAATGATATATATGTAATATAATAATCAAAACCTATTAAAAAGGAGTTTTAAAAAAATAAAAACCCAAAACCGGTCTAAAGGGGACTTGAACCCGGGTCCTTGGGCTGCTTAGCGACTTGCTACAAAGCACACCAACCAACTGGGCTGGCTTGTTAACTTGTAATTGAGATGGAACAATAATAATTTAATCTGACCCTCCAGCTAACCCCAAATCCATAACAAACCCTAATCAAATGAAACCCAAAACTGAAGATCTATTGCCCTCTGTCAATCGAAATTGACAGAGGGCTTTCGTTGACAACTGAAATCCAATCCAAATGCACTAATTAATTACCTGGTTTGATAAAGGATTGAACGAAAACGACAAACTAGGGTTTCGACTAAAAACGTGAATCAAAACCGTATTATAACTGCTTATTTGATGCAATTGACACAAGGTTTAGTGTCGGAATGTTGTTAAGAGTGTGAGTGGCCAGTTAATTTGATTTTGGTTTAGTATTTATAGCGAAATGAGTCCCCTAAGAGCCGCGGTTTAGCTAGCGTGTATATGGGTGTTAATTAGCTGTGAATATGCAATTAAAGCTACGATTGAAAGCGTGAAACATCAATTAACGATTTGGTATAGCCAAAACCTGTGATTTCCGGCTATATTCAAGGTGGCCACATGTGAGTCTTTTAGCTACTCGAAGTGTAGCATTTGCCCGACTTTTAGCTTAAACCATACACTTGAGAGCTCATTTCCCGGAAAATCAAATTAAAAACATCTGGATGGATAATGCGGGAGAATTTACATAGCAATCATTTAACGATTATTGTTTGTCGACAGGGATAAATGTTGAACATCCAGTGCCTCATGTTCACATACAAAACGGTTTAGCTGAATCTTTGATTAAACGATTATAATTAATCGCTAGACCACTCCTGATGAGAAGCAAACTACCTTCTTCTGCATGGGGCCATGCAATTTTGCATGCGGCTGCACTAATTAGATTAAGACCAACTGCTGATCATGAATATTCCCCATTACAACTGGTCTCCGGAAGAGAACCAAGTCTATCCCACCTAAGAATTTTTGGTTGTGCGGTATATGTACCAATACCGTCACCACAACATACTAAAATGGAACCCCAAAGACGATTGCGCATTTACATTGGTTTTAACTCTTCATCTATAATTAAATATTTAGAACCACTGACAGGAGACATGTTTACAACAAGGTATGCTGATTATCATTTTAATGAAACAATGTTCCCAGTCTTAGGGGGAGATAACAATAAAGAAAGACTAGTAACACAAGAACTAATCTGGAATGCACCGTCATTATCAAATGTTGACCCCCGAAGTGGTCAATGTGAATATGAAGTCCAAAAGATTATACATTTGCAACGAATAGCAATGAATTACAAGATGCATTCATAGATTCAAATAGAGTGACAAAGTCACATATATCAGCATCAAATGCACTTGCTCGAATTGAAGTAATCCTAGAAGCGATTACAATACAAAGAAAACATGGGAGACCAATCGGTTCCAAAGATAAGAACCCACGAAAACGAAAAGAGCAAAACAATGCAGTTGGTGAAAGCTCAGAAAAAGCCATAAATTAAAGCACTGAAGAGGTAAATGTCCCAGAGGAGACTAATGTAATTCTAGAGGAAAATGAAATTCCAGAAGAAACATCGGTACTAAAATGAACATGAGATATCTATTAATTATGTACAAGATAGTACAATGTGGAACCGAAATACAATATGTGTTGATATATTCGCATATGCTATAGCAACGGATGTAATCAATGAAAATGATTATGTACCTAAAACTATTGAAGAGTGCATGCACATAAATGATTGGCCAAAATGGCAAGAAGCCATAAACATTGAATTAAATTCGCTCGAAAAGCGACATGTTTTCGGACCTGTAGTCGGAACACCCATAAACATCAAACCAGTAGGTTATAAATGGGTATTTGCAATCAAAAGAAATGAAAAGAATGAGATTGTACGATATAAGGCACGACTAGTAGCACAAGGGTTTTCCCAAATCTCAGGAGTTGACTATGAGGAAATGTATTCCCCAGTAGTGGATGTGATAACCCTTAGGTTTCTTATCGGCCTCACAATCTCTGAAGGACTTCATATGAGACTTATGGATGTTGTCACCGCATACTTATACGGGACACTTAAAAATGACATCTATATGAAAATCCCTAAAGGATTAAAATTTCCTTAAGCATTAAAATCAAGACCTCGAGATATGTGCTATAAAACTCCAAAGATCTTTGCATGGTCTTAAACAGTCTGGAATGTGGTACAATCGACTCAGTGAATATCTCGAAAAAGAAGGATACAAGTCTGATGTAATCAGTCCATGTGTCTTTATAAAAAGATCATACTCAAAGTTTACCATAATAGCAGTTTATGTTGATGATATCAACATAATAGGATCTCTTGAAGAGATAGAGAAAGCTGCCCAATTATTAAAGAAAGAATTTGAAATGAAAGATCTTGGTTTGACAAAAGTATGCCTCGGCCTGCAGTTCGAGCATATGTGCAATGGCACATTCGTCCACCAGTCAAACCGCATCCAGAAGATGTTAGTTCGTTTCAATATGACTAAAGGCCATTCGTTTAGCGTATCTATGGTTCATCGACTGCTGGATCCACATAAAGATCCATACCGCCCTCAGGAAGAGGGAGAAGAAGTACTTGGTCCAGAAGTACCATACTTAAGCACAATATGTATCTTACAAATAACACACGACCTGATACTACATTCGCGGTACATGTACTAGCAAGATATAGCTCGAATCCAACACACAGACACTGGACTGAAATAAAACATATATTCCGATATCTTCGCGGGACATAAGACTTAGGTCTTTTCTATCAAAAGAATGACAAGTCCCAGCTTGTTGGGTATGCTGATGCTGGTTATCTATCGGATCCACATAAAGCAAGATCTCAAACAGGTTACGTATTTACTTATGGTGGCACTGCAATTTCATGGAAGTTAACTAAGCGAACACTTACATCAACATCTTTAAATCATGCGGAACTGATAGCACTATATGATGCCGGTCGAGAGTGCATGAGGTTAAGGTAAATGATTAATCACATACAAGGAGCACGCGGATTAGAACAAATCAAGAATGAGCTGACGATTATCTATGAAGACAAAGCTGCTTGTATAGCTCAAATTAGAGAAGGCTATATCAAAGGTGATAGATAAAGCACATCTCACCAAAGTTCTTCTCAACATATGACTTGCAGAAAGAAGGGGAAACTGAAGTTCGTCAGATCAAGTCAAATGACAATCTAGCTGACTTATTCACAAAATCTTTACCTAGAAGCAGTTTTGAGAAGTTATCACAAATGATTGGACTTCAAATATTGAAAGACGTTAGTTAAATTGAGGGGGAGCACTATTAATGTTGTACTCTTTTCCTTGACTAAGTTTTGTCCCATTGAAAGTAAGGGTTTTAACGAGGCAGCATAACTGATACAGTATTATCATTTTATTTCATAGTTCCTGAAGTACCTAATTAACATAATCCTGAAGCATGTTGTTAATAGTGTATAATGAACAGTAATGTGTATCTGGGGGGGGGGGGGTATTATAAAACCAGATTTACCATCCCAAATAACTGTATTTTGATAGTTACTTAATTTTGTTATCTGTATAAATATGTACATCGTAGATGGATTATAGACTCTCATTCTTCAATAATATCACAATTTCTTTTCAAGTATGCCTAGGGCGCTGTAGAAGCGGCGGATCTAGAACCAAATGTCTGGGGTAACGCTAAAAAAAAAATTATTAACTATATTTTATACAATGTAAATTGAACAAAAACAGAAACATAATGATAAATAAATTTAAACATATCGGCTGCATATTTCTCCCATTCGGTTTTTGAAAGCTTGAAATCGAGCCATCACATCCTACTCTTTTACTTTATCAAGTGTTTCTCTTTCGACGCGCAAATTAAAGCGTTGTTCAAATACTTATCACCCATTCGATTGCGCAAATCCGTCTTGATAAGCTTCATTTTAGAAAAACATCTTTCAACGGTTGCGGTTGCAACTGGTGAAACTAGCGCTAGCTTCAACATACGATAAACCAAAGGATAAGTGGCGTGTTTTTCTGGTTTCCACCATTACCTGAGCAAGGCCACCCATTCCACCCAATTTTACAAATTTATCATCTTCCTTTAAAGTGTGATAAAAGGTCGTAAGATTACCCGAAATACACCCTCTTTCTTCAATACTAAAGTCATTCGGATACATATCAGAAAATGCCATTATCTTGGATATGCCAAACTTAGAAAACGAATCACAAGGATTTAAAACAAACATATTTTCTATCAAACTAGTTGAGACCTCACTAAATCTATTTCCAAATTCTTGACTTTGCTTATCCAAATGGTATTAAAAACTTCAACCTCAAAATGTTGTCGATTAGTAATGATATTCTTTCAGTTTAGTTGATTACCACAACTTTCCGTCATATCTAACATCTTAATCTTGTTTTTTTCACAAATAAATGTCACTCTAGCCAACATCTTGTCAAACCCGTTTTCTCTTAGATTGTTTAATGTTCGGTTTGTCCCGCTTATCTACTTAGACGCATCTAACAAGTCTTGATTTTTTTTGAAGATGTTTTGATAAAGAATTTGTGAGGCCTAAAATATCGTCTAAGAAGTGTATATAAAACACAAAATCAAGACTCTTAAAAATACTTAAGAAAACTTTTCTCATTAGTTTGTTGTTGCACATTCTCTCCATCTTCTTTAATAAAAGCAAGTACCTCAACAACTTTCGGGAATAATTTTAACAAACTTACGATTGTTCTATATTGACAATTTATATAAACAATTATAAGTTTAGTTAAATTTGAAGAATACCTAAATTGAGAAACTATAGGTCGAACCGTGAACCACCTCTTCTCAGCTGCAGCGTGGAGCAGTGGAGGTCACCTGGTCAGGTGACCAGAGGAGGAAAAGGACAGACTGATTAATTGAGGACTGACAATTTTGTTTTAAGTGTAACTAAATTTTTTGAAGGTTAATGGGTTTTATTGGCTTGGGATTTACACCTTTGTTTGGATTAAAATTTTAAATTGGTTGGGCTTAAAACGCATAGGGGTAACGTTATTTTTTTTCCAGGGATAACAAAACACGAAAACCGTCCTAATATTTTTTACACTACCGACGAGAAGTTGAGGGGTAGCGGAGGCTACCCCTCCTGTTACACTAAATCCATCACTGGCTGTAGGCATTGTATTGGGCACCCAGGGATGGCAGCACTCAACGGTCGAGATGACAAGCGCAGTGCCTGGGGTGCCGACCCACTTTTGCATTCTTTTTTAATTTTGCTTTCCAGCCAATCTTTTATACGATTAATTTCCTAACATACATAGTTGTTTGCCTATTATAATGTGATGTTTTGCTAACATATTTATGATGTTATTGGCCATAGGTAAAGCTCAACAATGATGCATCATGAAGTCGGGGGCCTCGGAATTATCTAGTTTCGTTTTGGAAGAAATCAACGTTTTGTTTATATACTATTTAAATAGATAGAAATGGATGCTCAAAAACTCATGCTTTATGTTATAAACTTGTAATTGTCTAGTTGAATTTGGCTAACTACTATACTCAGTTGAATTTGGTTATCCACGATAAACCTTATTTTGGTTATAAATCTGAAGGTTTAAGCTTTAAATTAACTATATGTAACATCCTCGTTTTGAGATTTACCTTAATTAAATAATACGAGTTATTTTAGTCTCGTGTCGCATAACGTCATTTAGTTTAGTTAATAATAGTAGGAGAGGATAAGGCTAACATGGTTATTGGACTTAAAAATAAATATGGGCCTAAAAGCCTTTAGGCTTGCCTATTTAAATCCCTAAAACCCTAAATCATCCTTATCCTCATCATTTCATCATCATTCTCCAATCATCACACACCCATACACACAAACCCCCTGTACACAACATTTAATCCAAGATTTTAAAAGTTTTGTTTAAAATTTCAAATAAGCAAGATCTAAGAAATTCCGAAAGGTATGAATGTATTAGAATCGTCTATGTTCATTCTCATCTCGTTTTCATTTCTTTTAGATCTAATAATCAATGAATGAACCTTGAAAGTATGAAACCAAAACGAGCTCATGAAACCGACATAAATGAACCAGTCGAATCAAATAATAATCATTATAAAGGATTTAACAAAAAATATAATAATTATAATAAATAACAACAATGAGGTGCAAGTGGCTTTGGTGAGGGAAGGCACGGTTGTAGCGAAGGCTCGGTGCAAACGGGTTTCAACGAAGCTACGAAACCCGGATCCTAAATGGTTCGACCAAAACTAAGGAACCCGAACCCAGTTGCGATATTGAGGCTCGGACCACCGGATCCAAAGTGGACGCCCAACCTATTCCCTGTTCTATGCTTATATGCATCCTTAACAACTTGAGTTGCAGGCTAAAATAGGACCAAATCTGACTGAACCTGTGTGCGAACCAAACTGAAAAACAACTCGCACGAACCGATTTTGTACGAATCGATTATGTGCAAACCGATTCCGTGCGATTAGATGGACATGCGACTCGTTTCCATGCGAGTTGAACCTGTGCGACTCGTTGGAGACAAATAATTCGCGCGACTCGATTTCATGCGAATTCTTTTATGCGAGTCGTTTTCATGCGAACCTTTCATGCGACTCGATTCAGCCCTCCTATGCGAATCGATTTAGAGCTACACTTGGTCCACCCAGTTCCAGTTCATCGTCGTGATTGCCGGAATAGGAGATGGGCGATGGTGGTCTTGATGATTCGAAGAGAGAGAAAGAGAGTAAAAGGAGGTGGGGGCGGGGGCGCGGTTATGTGGGTTAAGTGAAGAAGGGTGGTTGGTGAGAATGCTTATATAATAATAATAATAATGATAAATGAAATGATAAGAAAATAAACAAAATCCGAACTCGAGACCCGACTCGTCTAGAACCCGTAACCCGACTTATACTAGACCGATGACTTGTGGGACCCGTTCAGAAATACTTAAGCATAAGGGCTCGTTATATAGGTGGATGAATTGTAAGGACATAAAAACTTAACAAATAAAAACATAAACTTAACCCGAGAAGTAATCCTTTTAAAAAATCCGTTAAAATATGAAGCTCGTAAGGATGCTTGAATGTATAGGTTTGTTAAGTGGTTAACTTATAAAAATATATATATGGATATGAGAACTTAAAATAAAGTTAAGAATGTAAACTAATAGTAATTAAATACATATAATAATAAATATCGTGAAGGGTGTAAGCTAATGAAGTCGGTTCATTAACAAAATAAAGTAACTAATACAATTGGTTTAAGAAGGTTATATGTTCGGTTCGGTTAACTTAAAAGTTAACTCAGTTAACTTAAATAACAAACAAATATAGAGGATTAATACGTGTACGTTATTAACAATTAGTCGGGCTCAGTTGAAGAAAGGCATTACTATTAATTCGGAAAGAAATCGACTACAGGTGAGTTCTAGCCCCTTTCTCTATGACGTTTTTTGGGGCTGTGTGCATATTCTATGTGATAGTTAATACACTTATCCTAAGTGATAAGTGCATGATTCTTTATTGAATGTTATTATTGAATGTTGTATGAATGTGCGTATATAAGTATATATGCAATTAAAGGATATGAAACGTATGAAATAAAGGTAAGGAAAATTGACGAGAGATGAATGGTTGTATGGTTATGCGAGGCAAGGGGACCAGTCCCTAATAATATATGAGATAGAAGGGACCAGACCCTGATAATATCTGAGATCGAGTCAGGATGGACCAAACCCTAATAATATCTGAGATAGTAGGGACCAGACCTTGATAATATCTGAGATAAGGGACCAGATCCTAAAAATATCTGAGATAAAAGAAGCAGGATAGTTCATGGTATACCATAGGAAACGTAAGAACGAAAGTATGTAAGTACGTATGCATGTACGTAAAGTATGAATGAATGAGGAACGGTAAGTAAAGTATGAAATACGTATCTTCGGACGCGTATAAGTATGAATGTGAATGTGATGTATGATTAATTGATTAACTAGAACTCACTTAGCGTAGCTAACTTTTAGTATGCACGTAGGTGAGTAGGATGAGGTAGGTTGCTTGATGGAGACACGCGACAATAAGATGAAGACTGGCGTCGTTATGAAGAAGATTTACGTGTTAGTTATGTTTAATGTTAAGACTTATGTTAGTTCGTTTGAAACCAGTACTGATGTTATGTAAGAATGATTGATTTTATATTCCGCAATTTGTTTTAATTAACTCTGATTTTCCGAATTATGTGAATGAGTAAATCCAACCCGAGCAAAAGTAGGGCACTCGGATCGGGGGCCTTACAGGTTGGTATCAGAGCATAAGTTCGAGAGAATAAGCATCCTTCATGCTTAGACTCGAACAGAGAATGGGACTTAAAGAAGAAAAGAAAGAAGATGCCAGTCAGAGAATGCCATGTGTCACTCTAGCAAGCCTAATACGTGAATTTCCTTACGTATAACATAAGGATAAGTAAGAAAGTCATATGAAATGTTAGAGATAGAATTGCTTGTTATATTTGAAATGTTTGATTATCTAACCACTTTAAGTAGAACCAAGCACAAGTAAACTCATGAAAGGAAGTGTATAGGACACGGAAGGTAACGTGAGCAGCTAATCCTAGCTGATCACTGTTATTACCTATAGCCTTACCATCCTTGTACTAATTGGTTCCTCACATGATGATGTTTGTGTTTTCCTTTAAAATTCAGATGGCTGGTGCTAAGGCTATTGCTGGGCAAGGAGGGCGCATGGGGCGTCGTGGCAGGCCTTGTATTTACCAAGTACCTCTGAAGAACCGATTACTGAGCCTAGTTAAGACAGAAGCATGACCGTACGTGAAGAAGAGTATCAGCTTGATGCTGCTATTCAAGCTGCGATTACTCAAGCAGTTGCTGCTGTAGTGAAGAATCTCTAATCAGACAAGTATACCGAAAGCCATACTAAGACTGTTGAGAAGACTAAGGAGAGTAGTGAGAAGGATACTGAGATTGAGATTGAGGCATCAAATGAAGTTCGTTCGGTGAAGGTTAATGATGGGAAGACAAGCCGAGGTGGTTGCAACTTTAGAACCTTCAAAGGTTGTGACCCACCTCAATTGACTGGTACGGGTGATGCGTTCGCTACCCTTCAGTGGATAACCACAATGAATAAGGTTATCCGCATTAGCGAGTGTCGTCCTGATCAAGCTGTGGGCTTCGCTACTCAGTCATTTGGTGATGAAGCTATTATCTAGCGAGAAACTGTTGAGCAAAGGAAGAATGCTGTTGAAATCAAAGATATGAAGTGGGAGGATCTGAGAGAGATGTTAATGAACATGTTTTGTGCTGACGCTGAGGTTGAGAGAGCAGAGATGAGATTCCTGAACTTGAAAGCGGAAAAGATGACGCACCATGAGTAAACTACTGAGTTTAACCGTATGTCAAGACTTTTGCCCGAGATGGTGAATACTGAAGCTAAGAGAATCAAGTATTCTGTCAGAGGACTTCCACCGAACGTCCGCACACTGGTCAGGGCAAGTAGACCTGCTACTTTTGATTCCGCGATCGAACTTGTGGAGATGGTTTACGATGACCTGGCGGTGAATGAGGTGGTGGTAGAAGAGAAGAAAGAAAAGAAATGGGTTGCTTTTGTTAAACGACCCGGGTACCCAGTTGTGGAATTCAAGAGATAAGAAACGTAAGGTGTGGGAAAAGAAACCGTGCCAGACGTGTGGGAAAGTGCACGGTGACGAGTGTAAGTGGGGAAAAGGTACTGATGTCTGTCATAAGTGTGGAAAGGCTCATGGGGGAGAGTGTAGGCTGGGATCGAATGCATGCTACAAGTGTGGGAAGGTAGGGCATTATGCTCTGGATTGTACTGCTAAACCCGTGTGTTACAAGTGCGGGAAGACGGGTCACTTTGCTAGAGAGTGTACTAGGGGTGTGTTTTTAACCGTATCCGAATAACAAACCCGAATCGAAGCGACCCGAGACCCAAATAACCCAAACCGAATTCACCCGAACCGATTAAACTCCTAACTCGAACCCGAATAACCCGAAGTATAATACATCGATGCATGTATCCCTAATTTTATAGGGTAGTTTAGCGGTGAAGTAGGACAGTGACCTTATGTATTCTTGTTCGGTTGTTTTCAATACTCCAATTAATATTGGATTTATCACATCCCAAAGTATTAATGACCATAAAGCATGCGGAGAATGTATTTTCACTTCAAAAACTTAAATAGTATAATATTTAAACCAATATTTATTGAGCATGTTTCTTCAATCTATACAGGTATTAATCCACAGGCTACAACACTCCATCTCATCTAATGCATTCTTGTATGATAAATTTCATGTTTTGCTAAATAATATATGCTATTGTTGAATATGGCTGTATATTATGGTTTTATAACGGCTTGGAATATGGTTTTTTAATTTATGATATTGTTAAAGGTGGATTTTTTTTTAATTTGTTAAACCCGAAACCCAACCCGAATTTACCCGAACCGTATAACCCGAAACCCGAACAAACCGAACTTATTTGGGTCGGTTCTTGGGTCAATTTTGTTTGAGCTCAAACCCAAACATCCCGATCCAAACAACCCGAAACCCGAATAAATAACCTGAAGAACACCCCTAGAGTGTACTGAAGGTGAAGCTGGGGGTAGTGGAAAGAGAGATGCTGAGAAGACTAGGCCAAAGACAAGGGCTTACATGCTAACATAGGAGCAGGCCAAGCAGATTCCCGATGTTGTGACAGGTACATTTCTAGTAAACGGCATTTCTGCTTCAGTTTTATTCGATTCAGGTGCGAATAGGAGTTTCGTAGATGTAGCGTTCTGTAAGTTAGCTAAAATGACATGTAGACGTGTGCCTGGAACTTTTATGGTAGAAACGGCTAGCGATACTTATGTTAGGATAATGAGAATGGTTAAGAATGGTAAGATAGAGTTAGAGGGACACGAGTTCCCTGTTACACTTTATATAATGAACTTAGGGGGGTTCGATGTGGTTTTGGGAACGGATTGGCTATCTGAGTTTGAGGCTCAGATAGTGTGTAAGAGTAGATTGATAAGGTTGAAGTCCTCGGATGGTGGTACAGTGACGTTTTACAGTGATAAGGAAAGTAAGGGGCTTAACGTCATTTCGATGATAACAGCTGAGAAAATGTTAAGGCAAGGGTGCGGTGCCTACCTGGCGTATGTTGTCGACGCTTCGGCGGAGGTAAAGGAAGTGAAAGATATTCCTGTAGTGTGCGACTATCCTGAAGTGTCCCCTGAGGACCTTTCGGGGTTGCCACTAGGACGAGAGGTAGAGTTTCAGATTGAGTTAGTACCAGGAGCACAGCCCGTCGCGAAAGCACCTTACTGACTAGCACCGTCCGAGATGAGAGAGCTGATGTCCCAACTGCAAGAACTCCTTGACAAAGGTTTCATATGACCGAGTGTTTCCCTGTGGGGCGCGCCGGTGTTGTTCGTGAAAAAGAAAGACGGAAGCATGAGAATGTGTATCGATTATCGTGAGCTGAATAAGCTTACGGTAAAGAACAGATATCCGTTCCCACGGTTTGACGACCTACTCGATCAATTACAAGGTGCTAGCTGGTTCTCATGAATTGACCTTAAATCAGGCTATCATCAATTGAAAGTGAAAGAGGCAGACATTCCTAAGACAACGTTTCAGACGCAGTATGGACAGTACGAGTTCCTCGTAACGTCGCTCGGTCTAACGATGTTTTCGCAACATTTATAACATGATGAATAAGGTATGCCGGCCGATGTTAGACAATTCGGTTATCGTTTTCATTGAAGATATACTAATTTATTCGAAAAGCGAGTCTGATCATTCTAAGCATCTAAGAGAAGTATTGGAAGTTTTGAAAGATGAGAGACTATATGCCAAGTTCTCGAAATGCGCGTTCTGGTTGTGTGAAATGTAGTTTCTAGATCATATAATCAATCTCGAGGGGATTACTGTGGACCCGACAAAGATTGAGGCGATAAAGAACTGGAAGACACTGCAAAACCCAATTTAGACACGCAGTTTCTTAGGGTTGGCTGGCTATTATAGGAGGTTCATTCAAGGTTTCTCCGAGATAGCCGCACCGTTGACCGGTATGGCCCAAAAGACTGTGGTGTTCAATTGGGGTAAGTTCCAGGAAGAGGCGTTTGAAGAATTGAAGACGAGGCTCACGCAGGCTCCAATTCTTGTTTTGCCTGACGATAACGAGGATTTAGTAGTTTATTCTGACGCTTCACATCAAGGGTTAGGTTTCATGTTAATGCAACGAGGGAGGGTTATAGCTTATGCGTCTGGACTATTGAAGGTTCATGAAAGTACGTACCCGATGCATGACTTAGAGTTAGCAGCTGTAGTACATGCTCCTAAGATCTGGAGACATTACTTGTATGTTACTAAATGTACTATCTATATGTATCACAAGAGTTTGAAATACTTTTTCGAGCAGAAAGAGTTGAATATGAGACAAATAAGGTGGCTGGAGTTGATTAAAGACTATGACTGTGAAATCAAGTATTACCCAGGAAAGGCTAATGTAGTTGCTGATGCTTTAAGCCGGAAGAATGAAGAATTAATAGCAAACGTAAAGTCTTACAAGCTTATTTTCAACTCAGATCTCTTTATAGAGACCAGCAAGGTTCAGACAGAAGTGCTTGCAGATGAAGGGGTTAATGAAGAAAGAAAGAATTTATGAAGATCAGATTCGATCGGATGTGGATTCCACGGCATGGGAATCTCAAAAGTCGGATCCTAGACGAGGCTCATAAATCTCGATATTCGATTCATCCAGGATCCACCAAGATGTATCAGGACTTAAAGAAAGACTATTGGTGTCGGGTATGAAGAATGAAGTAGTTGATTATGCCAGTAAGTGTTTGACTTGTTTGCAAGTTAAAGTAGAACACCAGAAACCTTATGGGAAGATGCAGCCATCGGAAAAACCCGAGTGGAAATGGGAATACATCACTATGGATTTCATAACTAAGCTACCGCGTACAACTAAGAATCATGATACCATCTAGGTGATTATGGACCATTTAACTAAAAGTGCTCACTTTCTGCCTATACGAGAGGCCATCTCGTCAGAAACGTTAGTGAATGTGTTCATTAAAGAAGTGGTGACAAAGCATGGGGTGCCATTGTCGATTGTATTCGACAGATATACCCGCTTTACTTCTAGGTTTTGGAAGAGGTTCCATGAAGCAATGGGAGCGAGATTGAACATCAGCACGGCGTATCATCCTCAAATAGATGGATAGTCTGAGCGGACTATCCAAACCTTTGAGGATATGCTACGTGCATGCGTGCTAGAATTTGGAGGAAGTTGGGATGATCATCTTCACTTAGCAGAGTTCTCCTACAACAACAGCTACCATTCGAGTATTGGTATGCCTCCTTTCGAGATGTTGTATGGTAGACGTTGTAGAACTCCTGTATGCTGGGGAGAGATTGGTCAGAAAGAGATTAGTAGTTTGGAAGTTGTGCAAGAAACCTCCTCGAGGTTTGAAAGGATAAGCAACTTCGTCACAAGGTCATTCCATTAGTAAAGGTGTTTAGGAAACATCGCAAAGGATCTGATGCAACATAGGAAACAGAGGAAGAAATGTGTAAGTTCTGTTCTAAGTTGTTTGCGTAATAGATAGGTTTCAGGGACGAAAGCTTTTTAAGAAGGGAAGACTTGTAACATCCTCGTTTTGAGATTTACCTTAATTAAATAATACGAGTTATTTTAGTCTCGTGTTACGTAACGTCATTTAGTTTAATTAATAATAGTAGGAGAGGATAAGGCTAACATGGTTATTGGAGTTATAAATAAATATGGGCCTAAAAGCCTTTGGACTTGCCTATTTAAACCCCTAAAACCCCAAATTATCCTTATCCTCATCATTTCATCATCATTCTCCAATAATCACACACACACACCCATACATACAAACCCCTTGTACACAACATTCAATCCAAGATTTTAAAAATATTCGTTTAAGATTTCAAATATGCAAGATCTAAGCAATTCCGAAAGGTATGAATGTATTAGAATTGTCTACGTTCATTCTCATTTTGTTTTCATTTCTTTTAGATCTGATAATCAATAAATGAACCTTGAAAGTTTGAAACCAAAACGAACTTATGAAACCGACATAAATGAACCCGATTTAGACGAGCTTCAATCGAATCAAATAATAATCATAATAAGGGATTTAACAAAAAAAATATAATAATGATAATAAATAATAACAATGAGATGCAAGTGGCTTTGGTGAGGGAAGGCACGGTTGTAGTGAAGGCTTGGTGCAAACGGGTTTCAACGAGGCTACGGAACCCGAATCCCAAATGGTTCGACCAAAACTAAGGAACCCGAACTGCGATGTTGAGGCTCGGACCACCGGACCCGAAGTGGACCCCCAACCTATTCCTTGTTCTACGCTAATATGCATCCTTAACGGCTCGAGTTGCAGACTAAAATAGGACCAGATCTGACTAACCTGTGTGCGAACCAAACTGAAAAACAACTCGCGCGAACCGATTCCGTGCAAGTCGATAATGTGCGAACCTATTCCATGTGATTAGATGGACATGCGACTCGTTGGAGACAAACAATTAGCACGACTCGATTTCATGAGAATTCTTTTATGCAAGTCGATTTAGTGAGAACCCCTTTTTATGCAACTCGATTGAGCCCTCTTATGTGAATCGATTTATGGATACACTTGGTCCACCCAGTTCCCGTTCACCGTCATGGTTGCCGGAATAAGAGATTGGAGGCGGCGGTCTTGATGATTCAAAGAGAGAGAAAAAGAGTAAAAGGAGGTGGGGGGCGGTTATGTGGGTTAAGTGAAGAAGGGTGGTTGGTGAGAATGCTTATATAATAATAATAATAATAATAATAATAATAAACAATAATGATAAATGAAATGATAAGAAAATAAATGAAACCCGAACTCGAGACCCGACTCGTCTAGAACCCGTAACCCTATTTATACTAGACCGATGACTTGTGGGACCCGTTCAGAAGTACTTAAGCATAAGGGCTCGTTATATAAGTGGATGAATTGTAAGGACATAAAAACTTAACAAATAAAAACATAAACTTAACCCGAGAAGTGATCCTTTTAAAAACCCGTTAACCTATGAAGCTCGTAAGGATGCTTGAATCTATAGGTTCGTTACGTAAGTGGTTAACTTATAAACATATATGGATATGAGAACTTAAAATAAAGTTAAGAATGTAAACTAATAGTAATTAAATACATATAATAATATATATCGTGAAGGGTGTAAGCTAATGAAGTCGGTTCATTAACAAAATAAAGTAACTAATACAATTGGTTTAAGGGCTATATGTTCGGTTCGGCTAACTTAAAAGTTAACTTCGTTAACTTAAATAACAAACAAATATAGAGGATTAATACGTGTACGTTATTAACAGTTAATCGTGCTCAGTTGAAGAAAGACATTACTATTAATTCGGAAAGGAATCGACTACATGTGAGTTCTAGCCCCCTTTCTCTGTGATGTTTTTCGGGGCTGTGTGCATACTTCTATGTGATAGTTAATACACTTATCCTAAGTGATAAGTGCATGATATGTGTATGATTATTTATTGAATGTTATTATTGAATGTTGTTTGAATGTGCGTATATAAGTATATATGCAATTAAAGGATATGAAACATATGAAATAAAGGTAAGGACAATTGATGAGACATGAATGGTTGTATGGTTATGCGAGGAAAATGGACCAGACCTTAATAATATCTGAGGTAGAAGGGACCAGACCCTGCTAATATCTGAGATCGAGTCAGGAGGGACCGGTCCCTAATAATATCCGAGATCGAGTCAGGATGGACCAGACCCTAATAATATCTGAGATAGTAGGGACCAGACCCTGATAATATCTGAGATAGAGGGACCAGACCCTAAAAATATCTGAGATAGAAAAAGCAGGATAGTTCACGGTATACCATAGGAAAAGTATGAAAGAAAGTACGTAAGTACGTATGCATGTATGTAAAGTATGTATGAATGAGGAAAGGTAAGTAAAGTATGAAATACGTATCTTCAGACGCGTATAAGTATGAATGTGAATGTAATGTATGATTAATTGATTAACTAGAACTCACTCAGCGTAGCTGACTTTTAGTATGCACGCAGGTGAGTAGGATGAGGCAGGTTGCTTGATGGAGACACGTGGCAATAAGATGAAGACTGACATCGTTATGAAGAAGATTCACGTGCTATTTATGTTTAATGTTAAGACTTATGTTAGTTCGTTTTAAACCAATACTGATGCTATGTAAGAATGATTGATTTATATTTCGTAATTTGTTTTAATTAACTCTGATTTCCGAATTATGTGAATGAGTAAATCCAACATGAGAAAATGTAGGGCACCCGAATCGGGGGCCTTACACAATTACTGAATTTAAATGATTTTTTTAATTCGAACTGATTTCGGCCTCATCAAAACCTAACAGTATCATTTAGATAATATAGACAATGTTGGACGTGACCAGTGGCGGACCCAGAAAATTTTCACACAGGGGTCGAAAATATTTTTGGTCGGTATACAGTTATTTATATACAAATTTGTTTTGGTTCAGCCATCCGAGTCAGGTTAAATCGTTATATAACTTTTTTTATCCGCCTCAACCATATGGTTGGATCGAACCGGGTCGGGTCACCTAAACAAAATATACATAATCAAACAAAATATCATTAGAAATGAATACTTAAAATACAATTTATTTAAAATTGGTTTCTACTGGTTCTTTATTTTTTCAACCTAACCAAAACATTATTTACTTTGTCATTTGCGGAACCAAATTTTTATGACCGGTTGTTACAATGTAATTCCTACTTGCATAAATGTCCTTAAAATATATAATTTTCTATTTTATATACAATCACTTGACCGATTTTAAGTTGCTAACTCTAGGCTACACATTTATACCGATCAATATTTGTTTAAGGGATTTTTTTTATTAAAAGTTATTTATAAAAAAGACATAGCTATAATATATATAAACGAAACCTTTAAAAGCTCTCTGATTGCTCGCTACATTCTCTCAAGTCACCAGATTGCTTTATTTGTAAATGGAGACTTCTCATGCTTTTAACCCGAATTCACGGGTATTAGTCTCACCAAACCCAGATACACCTTAAACGGGTTATAACATCTCATTAATAAAATTAATCTCACCAAATTTATGATGTGAAAATCCTACAAAATAGGGATACATTAAAAATTAATATATGATTTTTTTGAAAAAATATTATTTATAACTAATAAACAATTTTATAGTAAAAAAAAAGCGGTTCTTGGGTCCCACTAAACCCAAATAGCTTTTAAACAGGGTTATAACGTCTCACTTATTTGTAAAACACTTTCATCATCAAATCCAAGTATATTATGAACCTCCTTACAATAAATATAACTAAAAATCCAAAATAACATATAAATATTAGAAATGAATAATGTAAAAGAACCCTGCAATACAGGGGATAAAAACTAGTAATCTTTAATAAAAAGAAAAGATGATAAAGTGAAATAAATAAAATATAAACAATAAAGAACCAAAATATTTTATAGTTTTATAGTAGATAGAACAAAATAATAGACAAATAATCTATTGGTTAGATATTTTATACATTTGTTCTAAGTTTGAAAAAGAAAAAAGAAAATAAAGATAGAATATGCCACCAGTGACCAGTCCACCTTCGAATACTTTCTCAAGAGTAAAAAGTTTTTCTTGTAGGCTTTTTAATTGGGCCTTTAAGAAGCCCAGATTACTAAAATAACAAATAGGGCGCCCATATATCTTTCTTCGTCATCTATATCGTCCAAACATCACGACAACATGGGAAGAAACGCCGCAGCACCAGTTGGAATAAAATTTTCTGGTAATACTACCTTCTTTCTTCTATTTTTCTTTCATCATCCATCGGATTTCGAAATTCCACAATGGTCGTCATCAAAATTTCACAGAGGTCAGTTAGTATTTTAACAATATATTAGCACTAATAATTTTTTGTTCACAGGGGACCGCCGACCCTCGCACCATATACGTAGGTCTACCTTTGGACGTGACATAGCCCATCACGGCAGGGGTGTTATAATGGCACCCGGGCCTATACCGCTACAACCAGCTAATGTTTTTTAAACTAGACAATAAATTATAATATATTCATGTCAAAACAAAAATAAGGAAAATAACAAACATGTTTTAGAAATTTAACGTATATGGCAAAACATGATACACACCATCTCCAAAATGCACGCATCTTTATTAACTCGCACATAGAAGCTTGTTGCGAGACCTGAAGAAGTGCACAAGACCATTCAAAACATAGTCAATAAGTTGTGCTTTAACCAGAATAATAACACCCATACCTCAACTTTTTTGAAGTGTATCAAGTAGAAGTTGCAACTCATGTACGACTTCCTTTATATCCATCCGCTTTGTTCGGGAATCCATGGAGCACGAAACGCCGATCTGAATAATTGAAGCAGCACATTCCTCTATTTGCTTTTTGTTATCTTGATAAGCATTTAGAATATTAACGTCAATAACATTACTTACATGGTTGGGTAAAGCCATGGAAGCAAATTTATGCAAGCTAAGACCTTCACTAAAGATATCATCGGTCGGCTTTTTCCTAGTCATCACCTCGAGTATTAATATTCCAAAACTGTAGACATCCCCACTACGTGTCATCTCACTCCCTAGACCATACTCTGCAATTTACAAATAATCACTTTGGAAAAAGGTAATTATGTAAGTAACGTAGATTTTGAAATTCTATTTTACCTGGAGCAACATAACCAATTGTTCCTCTAATCCCGGTGGAGCTATTTGAATATGAAGTTCCAAGAAATCGAGCTGAGCCATAATCTCCAACATGAGCCACCATATCATCATCGAGTAAAATGTTGCTAGGTTTCAAGTCACCATGAACAATGATCTGTAGGCACTGATTATGAATATAATCAAGTGCACATGCGATATCCATAAAAATTTTCAATATTTGAAGAAGGTTTAGACTCGGTTTACATCCACTTTAATGTAACCAATCATATAAACTCCCTTTAGGCATGAATTCATATACCAAAGCGTTGAAGTCATTTCCATGAAAGTCAACACTAGAACATGATGATATTATCTTTAACAGATTCCGATGTCGAATATTTCGCCATGCTTCGCACTCCCTTATAAAGCTTTTTTTAGCTCCTTGATTTTGAAGATGAAGAACTTTGATTGCAACAGTTCTACCAATATCTTCTTTAAGGGTTCCTTTATAAACAGAACTAACCCCGCCATTTCCAATTAAATTGGATTTAGAGAACCCATTGGTAGCTTCAAGAAGCTGTTTGTATGAAACTTAGGAAATCTTCACTAGTTGATGATTGAGACTCTTGGCTCGTTCGTTTTTTCTTACACCAGAAACATGCTAAAAATGTTATAGAAAAAAGTGTGAATGCAATCAAAATGACTATTACAAGCACAAAGTACTTCTTTTTAATGTGTCTCGAATGTTTGCATTTGTGTAACCCAAGGCCAACAATACCACCACAAAGCCTACTATTCCCCAAAATAGAGAATGCACTTGCATTGGCGAACACTCCCCATATTGGCACCTCACCCTCAAAATCATTATAAGAAAGGGTCAAATATTTTAACGAAAACCCCTCTAAGTAAAGAGGAATTTTGCCTGTTAAATTATTTTGAGAAATATCTAGTTCTTCCAATCCTCTCAACAAACTTAATGAGGTTGGTACCATACCTTCAAATTTGTTGTTGTTAAGGGACAACCTTTGAAGACTACCACACCCACTAAGGCTACTAGGAATGCTTCCTGATAAGTTATTATGAGATAAATCCATGGCACTCAATGCCTTGAGGTCTCCAACCTCAGGTGGAAGTGAACCAAAAAGATTGTTTCGTGAAAGATCCAATTCTTTGGATAGAGATGAAAGTTGAAGAAGTTGTGAAGGTATTTTTCCGTTAAGCTTATTGTCATTAAGGTGCAACTCAAACAGACCATGGCAATTTCCAAGGTTTGATGGAATGACCCCTTCTAACTTGTTTGACGATAAAAAAAGATTGGTCAACAATGATAAGTTGCCAATGACATAAGGAATGGTTCCTGAAAGCTGGTTTTTTGTTAAATCAACGAATTGTAGCTTTTGAAGCTTACCAATGGTTGAGGGGATTCTTCCTGTGAATTGGTTTCCTTGTAATTGTAAACGGTCTAAGCCAACTAGATTACCTATTGATCTAGGTAGCTTACCATGTAACAGATTTCCATCTAAATCCAAAAAATGGAGGTTATTAGAAAGATTACCTATTGATGTAGGTAGCACCCCTTGAAACCTGCACTTATAAAGACGCAACACCTTTAACTTAGTGCAATTATGCAAAGAGTCAATAAACTTCATTTCGTCAGCTTCTTTGGTTCCAAAGAGGTTATTGCCTAAGCGTATGAAATTAATATCTCTTAGTTTGGCAAAGTTGATTGTCAACTTCCCACTAAAACTGTTGTCACCCATATCAAGAAATTCTAACCTAGAACAATTAGAAATGGATGGTGGAAGAGGTCCAGTTAGTTGGTTACTCCATAACCGAAAGTAGGCAAGACGAGGGAACATTGCACCAATGGCTAATGGAAGACTACCAGATAGTTGATTCTCAGACAAACTAATATTTTTGAGGAGTGAAAGGTTATATACGGAACGTGGGATGTTTCCATATAAATTACATTGAGCACAGTGTAATTGCCTTAAAAGTTTCAGTTGACCTATGGTGTCTGGAATGCTTCCTCCCAAAGGATTTCTTGTAAAAGACAACACTTCCATTGAAGTAATATTTCCCACGAAAGGTGGTATTCCGCCTGTTAACTTATTATCACCAAGATGAACAATAGCAAGTTTGGAGATGAAACTAATTTCCTTGGGTATGTTTCCGATTAGCTGGTTATGTGAAAGACTAACTTCTTTAAGGTTGGAGCAACCAGATATGTTGGCCGGAATGACCCCTTCGAACTTGTTATAGGACAGAGAAAGGAACCGTAGCCTGGAAAGACGACCGAGTTCCTGAGGGATGCCTCCTTCAAGGCTATTGTGTGTGAGATTAAGAAAACGAAGGAAGGTGAGGTTCCCAACATGAGGGGATAAAGAGCCTTCTAGACCTTGTGATTGCAATTTTACACTGATCACTCTTCTATGTCGCTTTCCACATGTGACACCAGTCCAATCACAGAAATGAAAGGAGTTGTTCCAAGTGGCCAGTGCTCCCGGAATCATCGACTTGATATTGAGCAACGCTTGGAGATCGGTCTCATTTCCCCCGATAGAGGAGGAATCAGCTGAGATGGTGGTTGAAGTTAGAATGATAAAAAGAACATAAAACCAGAAATGAATTGGACACGACGTGGATAAACAAATCAGTGGTCGCTTGGAATTCATGTTAATTTGGAAATTATTGTTTGCGTTTATCCTTGGCTACTGTAGGTTTTCATAGCTGAGATATGGCTTGCAAAGAAGCCAATGACCATATCTTCTTCGGTCAAAATCGTGTTTTCATCCATCAATTTTTCAGGAAAGAAGTATTGAAATAAATGTCTTAATTGATATATCCCACGTCGTCGTTTTCTAATATCCAATTTAGGTTTTGGAAAGCTTCCTTTCAATGAAGCCATCTCGTACTATCGGGATGTTTGGGATTCCTTATTTTACCTTCTTATAACTATCAATAAGTTAATAAGTTATAAAATTGTAACTCATGGAACTTTTTCTCTCACAATATAAGCAATCCCAAACAACTTATTACTTTTTAAAAGAATAAGCAATCCCAAACACCCCCTATATACCAACATTTTATTAAAGGGTTAGGGTTAGAGTTTTCTATAAAGCATTATAAAAATGACAAGTGTGAGAAACCATAATTAATTGACATGTATCAAATGGGTACCAAAACGAGAAACATATAAAAGTAATAACATATATTTTCTCTCTTCATATGCAAGGCACATATCAATTTCGCAATCATTTTATAACGTCTATAACTCTTTCATATGATATTTTTTTTGAAAAAAATTTCACCTTAATAACAAGCGTTATTTTATTTTTATATGAGTATGACTTTGTTATATAAAAATAAATAAAAAAAATTACGTCATTGTATTTGTCATTGTGTTTTTCCACTCATCACCGTGTATTTTTTTTAATACTAACAACACCATTGTGTAATCCTAATATGTAAATAAAATGTTAAAATAACAACAAATTATCAATACACATAATAGAATGATGAATAAACACTACACAATAACTTGAAACGTGAAGCACAATGGTGATTACATATTACACAATGATTTAAAATGTAATACACAATGGTGAATACATATTATATAATGTCCTAAACGTAATACCTAACGAATGTATTACTCTTTTTCTCAAATTATGTGAATGCCATATGTTAATCCTGAACGAAAGAAAATAAATGTAATACACAATAATGAGGAGACAGACACAATGACGAACAAAAAGAAAATGATGTGTAGAAAGACACAATGATAAACAAAAAGACATAATGACATAACTTTTATTTTTATTTTTGTCTTTAATATGAGCACCAATTGAAAAACACAGTGACTAGAACCTATAACATAATGCATAGAAAACCCAATAGAAAACACAATGACCAACCAACAACATAATGCATAAAAACCCACTATTTTTAAAATTTTTTTTTAAGTAACAATATGATATTTATATTAAAGATAAAAAGCACTTGTCATTATGGTGATTTTTTAAAATAAAATTTGTCGAACGAAAAAGTTACGGACATTTGAAAATGTTGGGGAATTGACATGTTATTTGCATGTGAAGAGAGAGAGAGAGAGAGAGAGAGAGAGAGAGAGAGAGAATCAACAAATGTGTATTATTATTTTTATGCTCTTTTCATTAATTTTTCTCTTAAATTAATCACAACCATTCAAATATAAGATCAATGGACTATATTACTTCTCGCACTTCTTATTTTTGTGGCCCTTTGTATTTTAACCTTATCCTTTATTAACATTTATGCAAAATTACATCTTAAGCTAGGGGTTAGAAATAACCAAAATAACTGAACTTAGTTAACCAATGGGTTATTATAGCCATAACCGATTAATCGAAAACTATGGATCAATTTCGGTTTGGTTTTAGATTTAGTTTTGGTGTGTGGCACATAATCGAATTAACCGAATCGAACTGATCAAAGACAATCAATGCCCATACCATGCATTACCTGCTTGTGACATATGAACTTAGTACATTACAGTGACTTTTTCACAGGAATCAAAAAGAAAAATTTTAGTCATAAGTTTTTAATGGTGGGCGTACATCAATTATTTTCTTTTTACTGATCTATCAGTTGTTAATTGTAGTATTCAAGCTCCCATATTTTAAAATCCTTAGTAATTTTTGTTTTTATTTTTAACACTTGCAAAAACATCTTGCTTGATATACCACACCGACGCATACCTTTCATATTTGAAGAAACACAAGTTCCAACCTAGGAGGGTTAGTCTAATATCTCAGCGGTGGTTAAATGCAATCAAATATCTATGAATTGATGTCTATCTAACTTGTAATAGAGAACATCATGAGCTCGTTGAAAGAAGGGGAAGAGGAGGTTCTTCTCATAACCACCCTCCGACGTGTCAATCAGTATGTGTGTTAAGAAATTAAATGTAGAGTGAGAGAGTGTGAATCCTTTTTGTGGAGTAAGATATTTATATACGGAGAGATTTAAAAGGATTGGGCCAGCTGTGCTATAGAGGAACCTTCTATACTTATGGATGAGCACGTTTAAGGTTTATGATTCAACGTGACAGTTGGTGTACGGAGTCAGCTACCACCTGGGAGTACAATGTTGGCGTCCCATGATTGGTTCATCATGCAGTCGTGGTCCTTTGGGGATTCTTGGATTGTGATTGGTTTAAGATTAGTTTGTCCCTTTGATGAGTGGCATGTCTTTTGTCAGTGAGGGATTCCTGCGGGTCTCTTGTAATCCATTAAGGATGCCTCCACGGGTGACTATAATCGACCCACAAACGACATTCCTTGACCAGTGGGCAACTAGCGTTAGCCCATGGACGACATTCCTCTTCTAAGTACCTAGTGCATTGTTTCTCCCTCGTTGTTAATTAGCAGGTGGAATTTTGGACCTTGATGTTTTTGGAGTGGATGGGGGGTTTTTAGTTTGCTTCTTATGTAAAAGTGATTTCTCCTGTTCTATGCGGGAATGAGTTGGTGTGCGAACTTTGACGGGAGATGTTTCCTAGCCAACGTGGTGTTGGTTAACAATAGATATGACTTGGTAGAACGGTGAAAAGATGTCTGACTAGTGCAGTGGTGATGCTGGCAGACATGGTATGCCCTTTTTCTATTCTTTGTTGGCGAGTGATGTCCCCTTGCTTTTGACAAACGTCACAATAATTTTCCCCGCCTGTTGCGCCATCGTCTAATTGGTCTCCCCCTCTTTGTGGTTGACAACTTTCACCCTTTGTATTTACTGTTGCGGGTATAGATAGGCTATTTAGTCTTTTGACTTCTTCATTTTCCACACGTTCTCTCTAAACCTCTTTTCTTTTTCTTTAAATTCCCACTATCCTCTTCTTTTCATTCGTTAGAGACAATTGGTTTCAGCATGTCGAGGGTGGGCACCACCCTTCGACTATGCTATTGATAGTAGAAGGAAGCAATTGGTTGTTTGATAGGAACATTGGCTGCCCCGGTGTCATCACATTCATGTAAGCCATGTGGTTTCATTTTTTGTGTGGTGACCCCGGTCCAATCTTCATTCTTTTCAAACGTTATTTCCTCTTCGTACGTTACCTGTTGAGGAGGTAGGGAAGTTGAGGAATCGACTTTTACAGGGAAAGGTGCTTCTTGTTTTGGAATGAATGCGTGGCTTCCTCTGTCTTCGCATTCATTTGAGCAAAATATATCTACCACTTCCATTGTGCCAGAAACATGTAATGTGCGTGAAATTTGATGCCAAGCTTCCTCTTCAAGTTTTCCTAGTCCTTTGTTTCTTCTGCTTCAGCCCTTCGGCGGGAGGAATTTTGGATTTGTGAAGTTTTTATTTTGGGTTGTTTGCATGTGTTTTTTGGTGGTTGGATTCCAAGTGTTTTGTACCATATCTACCGCTTCCTTTGTGCCTAAACCCAAAAATCATCAACTCCTCGTTGATCTGGTTCCAAAGTTACAAACTTGTTGTGAGCCGGTTGGTTATGATTGTCATGTTGAACCACCGGTGTTTCGAGATACGGTGAATAAGCAAGATATTGCTTTTTCTGCTAAAGACATCCGTGCTGCCTTGCAATTGGGGAAAATGATTGAGGATAATGGTCCTACTGAATACTCCAACTTGTTTAGAAATGGGGCTTTTCAGCGAATGGGGTACTCGGGTCCTATTGGTGATTCTCAGAGGCGTAAGGTTTTATTTTGGGGTCATGGAGGTTTTTGATGCATGTGTTGATTGTTTGTATGTAGAGTAGGATGGTTGGTTCAGATGGTATGGGGCGGCTATGCAATCTGCTATGGCTTCGCTGGTATATAAAAAGCCTTATAGCTTTAGCCGTATGATCTTTTATGAGATTGACAATTAGAGGAGCGCTACTATGGGGGAACGGTTTTTGTCATATCCTAGATTCTTATAGATGATTATGAATCTTGTTGCTCCTAATTTACCTTAGAGACGGCCGATTAATTTTTTTGGTAGCATTAGTAACAGGATTTATGCTCAATGTCATGTCAAGTTTGAGATGTAGTCTTGAGTTGAGACCACAACCTACAACCTTGTTTGGGGCTATTTTGCATCCGTTCTTTATGCCTCCACTGAATGATGGTTTCCTCGATGCACCTACTCATGTGGTTGCTCCACAACCTGAGGCAGCTCCACAACAACACCTCAAGAGCAAGTTGTTCCTCCTTCGCAGGAGCCAGTTATTCAACAGGAGTTTACTGATCCTCGGGTGTTTGAAAACATTGATCTTCATGTTGTTCTTGACATGGATATTCCTATTGTTTCAGAAGCCGTTGTTGCTTCAGGGGCTGTCGCTGAACCCTTTGCGCGTCGTTCATTTGAGGTAACTTAATTTGATAGTTCATCTGATTGGGTTGATGAAACTACTCGTTACTTGGCTTTAAAACGGAGGATTCAGGCTGGTAAAAAGAAGAATCGAGTAGGAGATGATGATGATTCGGATTTTGATGTTGATAGTGGTGAAGAATCAGAGGCGTATCAATACAAGTTGGTAAAACGTACTAAGAAAGCTCACGTGGGTGAGGGTTCTGGTTATGTTCAAGTCATTTCTATGGCTCCATCAGTAGCTGGTATCTCAGTTGCTGATGTGTCAGTTGAGGTGGTTACTAGTGGTATTTCTACAGTAGCGATGGCTGCACCGGTTATTATATCTTTACCACAGGTTATGTTGACACCGTCGGAAGTTGTGCCTTTGTTTGTTGATTCCACCGTTATGGCTACAACTGGTGTTCCTGCTAATCTATCACCGGCTTCTACTTCTTTGACAATTCCGTCTATAGGTGTTGATTTTCCTCTAGCTTACACTTATGCAGTGTCG
This sequence comes from Bidens hawaiensis, assembly GCF_021521415.1. Classification (NCBI taxonomy): domain Eukaryota; kingdom Viridiplantae; phylum Streptophyta; class Magnoliopsida; order Asterales; family Asteraceae; genus Bidens; species Bidens hawaiensis. The sequence goes on from NW_027491052.1 coordinate 3,662,065, forward strand.
TAGGTTCATGTTACATTTGATGCTTGTCGTTCTGATAATGAGAGACTTGTTGAACTTGAATGAGTGGTGGCTAAGCAGTCTAGCATTAATTTTGTTCAGAATCAGGATATTCATCGCTGATCTCTGAAAATCAGCTCCAATAGGCTCTCATTGTTGAGCAAGGCAAGATTATAGATGATCTTAAGAAGTTCTTAGCATCTCAGGGGGAGAGTAGCTGCAGAGAAGACGTGTTGAGGAATGTTAGACGTGATGATACTGACGACGATCCTAATACATCCAAAGGTGTAGGTGGTGAGATGCCAATCGCTTCACAAGTTCTTGGTACATAAGCTACAACTCAGGGGGAGTCAGGTAAGTAGGGATCTGGTGCTGGAGGTGATGATACAGTTGTTGTTGATGAAGAGATTGGTGCTCTTCAAGACTTAGATGATTTTGATGTGATGTATGATGAAGGAGATGAGTTAGAAGAGGGAGAAATCAAATCAAAGAAATTGGTGAGAAGATTGTGATTAATGATACCTTGGAAGAAGGTGAAATTGCAGAGGAGGGGGTAGAGCATGTTATATAGTCTCCTATTCATAAACAAATTTAGATTAAGACTGATGGTGTTGAGTCAGTGGACATGAACAAGTTTTGTAAACTTGTTGAAGAAGAAAAAGGCGAGTCTGAATGGGAAGAGCAACCCAGATGGAAGAAGGGTGTGCTAAATGGTTTGTGAAGAGAAAGAAACCGACGGTTCCACCCTCGTTCAAGAAAAATTATAACATTACGGGGTTTGTTGAATCGAAAAAAGGTATTATCAGTTGGTTGTATGATGCTAAGCTGAAATTGTTTGTGTTGAAAAGATATGATGGGATTAAGTACTTTCCAAGGTTCTTGAAGTCGTTCAATACTTTAGCTGAATGTGTGGTAAAGGATTTGGCAAGGATGAACTTAATCAATCGGGGCAAAGATAATTTTGATGATTGGGTCAAGAAGGTCATTTGGAAGGAAGTAGTAAAGGAGAAAAAAATTACTCTACTCATGCCTCAGTAAGGAAAGTTTGTTTAGGATGGTGAAATGGGAGTGAGATATAACGGGATACCATAGATGATGGTAAAATACGAACCTGTTCGATGCTTGAAAAAGATACCAGTGAATCAGATGCCTCAAGATGTGTTGAAGAATATTGAGCTTTGGGGTATTGATAGTGAGATGGTTGAAGTGGTAATGGAGGATGAGGATGAGCAAGAGTTGTTGAGAGTGTATGATCCAATGCACTTGGTAAATCTCTCTAAATCTGATTTGCGGGTACTCAATGATATTAAGATTTTTTACTTCCCTGCATGGATGTTAGAGGGGAAGAAGCACCAGAGAGTTGTCTTGGTTTTTGTGAGACATGGAGTGCATGCTGAAAGCTTCGCTTGAAGATGGAGTTGGATTGCAGATTGAATAGAAACAAGAAACAAATGAAGCTACGACCAAGGGGGCAGTCTGTTGGTGCATTTTAGTGTGTTAGTACTTCATAGGTTTATTGTTAGTATGGTCTGTAATAAACAATATGTTTTGTTTTATTTTTTATGTTTAAACGGTTGCTTAGAAGCGAAGTTAAGGTTTAAGCAAAGTTGTGATAATTTTGCCTATTATGTAACAGACGAAAATGGGTAGTATATAAACACATCTTCGACCACGGTTTATAAGTTTTTCAATCCAGCCGTAAGAACTTGTGAAGTACTTTACCGTGTATTGAAAGATATTATGCTATTATTCAATACAAGTAAACTTTTGGTTCAGTTATTGTTCTATTGTTCTTGTTTTTACTAATATTCGTAATCAAACACTTAGGGGATTCCGCACCCTTAGATTTTGTGATATCTCTTGTATCGATCTATTCTAGGGACCTAAAGCGATGATCATTCAAAAGGTTTCCGGTAAAGACAGGGAGTTATAGATGCCCAATCTTGCGGAGAAGGCGTTGTTAGAGGTTCGAACTTAGCTTATGGCAGATGGTGTGTGCGGGTAAGTATACCTTGATTTATTAACTTAGCTTATGTATAGGTTTCATCTTGTTAAGATTTGCTGTCTCAGGTTGTTGAACAAGTTAAGGGTGGACCAGAGCTCAACGATCGTGTAGAAGAGTTATTGTGTGCTGTCACTCAGATTGATAGAAAAGCTGGTTTTTGAAGAAGCTATTCGCTTGTCCGAGGTGGGCCTCCCTTTCTTCGATTTCTACCTACTTAACGTTGATTGTTCTCGTGCTTATGAGTAGTAGCAAGCGAAGTATGATAACATTTCGTTCAATTTGATCCACGCTGCGGCCAAACTAGTGACTTATGAGGACAAAATTATAAAAAAACTACCACACCCCAACCTAACGACGGAAGATGCCGGGGCAAGACAATATTTGTATCATAGCTCAAATACACTAACAATATAAAGTGTAAATACCTAAATTTATTCATTCAAAATTAAAGTAAACAAAGTGTTCAAATTAAAAGAAAAATAGAACAATTGTTCTATCTTTATTAATTATCCTAAAGTCCAACCTAATTTCTCCACTTCAAATCATATGAAATAACAACCTGCAATATGCTAGGGATGAGCTCGGTACCGTACCAGTACCGGTACCGAAAATCTCAATCCCGAAAATCACAAATTTTTGGTACCGGGACAGTACCGATATTTATGGTAAAATTCGGGAAATACCGGTACCGTACCGGTACCGGTACCGTACCGGTCCCGAAAACTCAAAACCTTGGTATTGATTCGGTACCGACGGTACCTAATCAGTACCGATTTCGGTACTCGTACCAATCGGTACCATACCGATTTTTGCTCATCCCTACAATATGCGTAAAAATAATTTGTCAGCAACACATGCTGAGTGAGTAATTCAAAGTTTGGTGTAATAATAATAATAATAATAATAATAATAATAATAATAATAATAATATTGAGAAAAAAACAATTCCTTGCGTTAGTGAATAGCATCAATTAACAAAACAAATAGATGTGTCTTTTTAACATGCAACTAGATTCGGACATGTTTATTCAGATAAGTTCGCAACCAATAAGTGTGTCTTTTTAAACATGCTACTAGATTTGGACCTGTCTACTCGGACGACGTATGATCATACTATGAGGATGATGATGAAATACCAACCAACCATAAAAGCAGTAACACATAAATCATATAGCAATCAACAATTAATTGAGCAATATCACAACCACACAAATAAGGGTATTGTGTTTGAATGAAATGATATATAATACTAGTTTTTAGTATGAATAATGCCCCCAAAGCGAGTTAGTTAGTTCCACAAGGAATCTCGACGATAAGCCCTAGTTTTAAGAATAAAATAAATAATCTAGCGGTGATGGTTGGGAAAAAGCATATAATTAGTTATAATTAGTTAAATAAATGAATGAACATTGGTACTTCAAGCATCTTTAAGTGTTTCAGGACATTGGACGCTATGGGGGCTAATAGGGTTGATTTACGAGCTTGGAATGAAGGCTTAGAAGTGCGGGAATGGGAGTGCATGCATCACGAGGCAGAATAAAGAAAAGAAAATATTTTGGCTGAAGTTTTTGTCCTTCACGCAACACGAAGGATTGTTGCTTATTCTTCGTGCGATGCGAAGAAACCAGAATCTAGCCCAACTATTTTTTCCATCGCGCCCGACGAAGGATAGGCCCATTTACCATACGCGCGACACGAACCACCTTAAATCAAACAAAATTAAGCCTAATCAATATATAAACACATCTAAGCTCCCATTCGTCATATCATTACTTCCAGAGGCAGAAGAGAGACCCTAGGACAACTTCCGATCATCCCGAAGCTTCCGGTTCATCTTGGGATTGCATGTTCATCAAGATAAGTGATTTTAACGTAATGTTGATGCTCAGCTAAAACCTTTGTGTTCATTCTAGGCTAGGGTTTTGTGTATTCTTTCTTAAGACCATTTTCATTATGCTTAATGAATAAGAATTGGATTAAGTTTAATTAATTTGATCTTGTTCGATTATTACTTAATTGTTTAAACAATTTGTGTTTTCGATTATTAATTAATACATCACTTGTTTGGTTTTGTTCATCAACACTTATGGTTAGGCTCTTGTGTCATTGGACTAATAATCATTGGTTATTGTTACTCAATTAGTTGTCATAAAACATAAATTGGTAATTGAGTAGATTGAGTTCAGTTGTGTCAACAATCCGGTTAAGTTATCATTTATCAAACTAATATGTCTAGTAATTACTGCGCAATCAAGTCAAGTGAATCTGGGATTAAGTTGAATATCAGATTACCTGAACCTATAAATAATACCTTTTATTATTATTTTTTACAACTTTGCAATTAAATTGTTTTCGTTTTAATAATCAATCTTTCAAAACCACTTAACATCGTTTGTCCGCTTAGGTTAATTAATTAGTTAAAAACTATAACTTGCACTTTCCTTGAGTTCCTGTGGAGATGACCTTACTTACCCGTACTAGTTATAGGTATTAAAGTCATTAAAATCAATTGTTTGAGTAAACCATGACAGCCTACGTCAAAATGATGCAGTTGCCGGGGACTCAACGTGCTTAGTGCTAGTTTAGTTTAATTTAAATTAGTTTAAATTTTTATTTTATTTTCTTTTCTTCGTTGGTTTTACACGACGTGTGTTTGTTTCGTGTGTGCAATTGATCTTTTTAGATTGATGTATACAACCGTAACCACCTTCCGGCCGCCGCCACCACCACTAACCCTTATCTTTTTGCATCATCTCATTCTATTCCAATTCCAAGGCATGCTAGTATTTTCAATTAAATTGGTTAGTGCATGGTAGGGTTTGATTTCAGTTAGTTTATGCTTGATTGCAGTGGTTATCAGTTGGTTGATGTGGGATTGTTTAAACGTGTGGTGCGGGTTAACGGGTTTGTTGTGTTTATTGGGAATATTGGTGTCAGGATTATCCGGGTTTTGGGTTGTAATGTGAGTTTAGAACCGGATATTCGAAAAGAATTGCTTTGTTTTTGAGTTTTGGGTCGCCGGAATTATTTTTCGGCGAAATTTTTGTAAGAATCTTGAAAGTTTGTGGAAAGAATTTTCGTGTCGGTGTGTCGGGTTTTGAAGTTCGGTAATTTTTAAAGTTATATGTACTGTTTTGTTTAATTGTGACGGGTTACACCGACATAGGATTTGTTTGTTTGTTGGTTGGAAACGATTTTTCAATGTTTTTGGCACGTGCGGTTTTGAGGGAAATTCTTAAAAAGTTTGTCGAGTCTAAGCACTGTTCTAAAAAAAAGAATTAAAAATCACAAAAATATTTTTATTTTTATTATTTATTTTATTTCTTAGTGTATATTTTAATATTGTTGGGGACAATCGCGACCGAAATGTTATACGGTTGTTGCCAGATGTTGGTCTTGATATCGACTAATTGTTTAAATTTAATTGCAGATGTCGAGGAAGCGATCAAAGAAGCAACAGACTTTTGATTATTCTTCTTAGCAATACACGAGGCCATCAATTTTCTATGAGGTCAAGGAGAACCCCGTTTTTGGAGCAGCTGTCGATGACATTACTGGTGGAGAGGACGATCCACATATTATTTTGAGGTTCTGTATGAATACCCCGGAGAGGGAAATCTATGACCGGATTTGTAATGTGGATTTGTTGCGACACCGTACTTTTGTCTGGGGGTTGTTAGCCACGCTGGGATAGGTGGAGCGAGTGAGAAATTACTTGGGAGCACGTTGGGCTTATGTTTTACATTTTAATGAGACTCAGTATGAAGAACTAGTTTAAGAGTTTTATTCGAAGTTTCGACACAAGATTGGGGACTTTGATGAATCACATGCAACTACTTTTTTGTTGGAGAAACTTTTGGAGTACTATTGCTGATGGAGAGCACTCGAGCAGTGCCATTTCTTCTGCTATCCGTGATCCGGTTCACAGGTATATTCACCATGTTAATGCATCCACTTTCATGGGCCGCCATTCGAGCCACGAAAAGTGTAGTAATTTGGACATGTGTTTATTGGGGACTGTTGGAGGTGGGGATGTGAACATGGCCACACAGTTGTTGACATCTTTTGGTAGAGGTGGTCGCAGGGCTGACACGGCTGCGACGAGGTTGCCTTTGGGGCCTATTATCACAAGAATGGCTTGTATTTGGGGTGTTTAGGAAGTACCTGGTGGAGTATTTTAATGAGGGGCCTGATACGGGTGTTGTTGGTCTTGATGATGCCTAGAAGGCGGGCATCTGCACATATGATGAGCCACTGCAGTGGGTTGCGGTGAGAGGTATTCGTCAGGGTAGTTCTGGCCGACAGCGTGTGGAGAGGCCACCTACCCAACCACGTCAGAGGCAGCAACGACAGCCGAGTCCGCCACCAGCACAGCAGCAGCACCCACAGCCTGTGACCTTAGACTACGTTTTTTAGCGCCAGTTGCAGATGCATGACGAGTTACGAGGTTACAGGGATGAGTTTCATAGGTACAGAGATGAGAGGCTATTTCAGAACCATGTTCGATCATTGGCATATTCCGTTGCTGTTACACTCAACAGTTTTAAAACACAATATTTTGCACTTTGTAGCAAAGTATGCCCAGAATCTATATATTTTTTCTCTTCAACAACTAATACTAATTTAAGTTTATCAGAATGCTTACTCATCTCATTTAAACCTTCTTAACTTATAGTTCAAAACACAGGTTTCATAAAAATTTCGGCATGACTCCTTTACACACACGGAAATCGTTACGAAGCATAACCTGTTTAACGACCAAGACACTTAAAAAGAAACTTGACACAAAATTACAATTACACACAGTCTTTTAGCTAGTACAACCTTAGAGTTATACTCTAAATTCAAACTGCCAAACATGTAAGTCCACTTGATCCATTTAGAAAACTTCGCATATAGATAAAAACAACATCATAAAATCTCCCTCAAATTGACCTTCTCCCAAGACTTGATCACACTTGCCGTAGACCACGCGTATTAAGATTTTGCGTCTTCTTTTATCACCACCAGATTTATGCCATCTCATGTTTCATATGACTGGACCTCATCGACCATTAATCATGATTAGTTTACCTGCATGTTAACATCATAAAACATTAGCAATAGCTAAGCGAGGATTAAAAAATAAGCAGACTTGTTTTTAATAAACAAGAAGTAACTATTCTCCATGAGATGCCACAAACCAGCTCCGAGCAACTATCTTGCTAACTCAAAGCACATAGAAGCCGAACACATAAATATACACGGGGTATGATACAACACATCCATCGAAGGGTGTGTCGATCACTTGGCATAACATCAACGTAACAATAGGCGTATCAGAGACCAGATTGTGTGTAACACCTACACACCGGTATAGATATCAAGTGTAAGGCCCCAATCCCGGGAACCCTAATTTCTCGCTGGTTGGATTTACTCATTCACATAATTCGGAAAATCAGAGTTAATTAAAACATTTCGCGGAATAAAAGTCAACCATTCTTACATAGCATCAGTACTTTTTCTTACACGGAATAACATACGTCCTAAACATCAAACATAAATAACACGTGACCCTTCTTTTCTATGATGCCAGTCTTCTTTTATTTGCCACGTGTCCCACTCTAAGCAACCTGTCTCATTCTACTCACCTGCGTGCATACTAAAAGTCAGCTACGCTGAGTGAGTTCTAGTTAATTAACATACGTTTCATCCACTTACTTATTAATACGCGTCCGAAGATACATATTAATTAGTTACCTATTCTTCTACATACATACATACATACATACGTACATACATACATACATACATACACACATACATACATACATACATACAAACATACTGATGTGTTGTAAAACACACGTATTTTCCGCACGTTTTATCTACGTATTATATTATATTTTTTATGTTTTAACTCGTTTTAGATAGGTTTTACATACATTTATTAATCTTGTAGGTTTTGGGTGAAAGAAAGAAAGAAACCGAGCTTTTGGAGCAGTTTACGAGCATTTTACGCATACGTTTTCAAGTAAACAACTCAAGGCCCCCGTATGCATCATGGAGGCCCAAGACCCTATTATATTATAACATAAAAAAAAATTAAAAAACCCCAAGCTAGCAACAGTAGTTCTGATCGGCAGTTTCAACAAGGGAAGAAAAGAAGAAAAAGTTTTGTGTGCTAGGGTTTGGAGCTTGTGGCGGCTAGGGAAGGAAGAACAAGCAAGAACAAGCCTCGGTGGTCGTTTAACATCAGTTTCACAGCAGCAAGAGCAGCCGGAAACATCCATATCCTTACATATTTTTCATTGTTCATACACTTTTAGTTTCTTGCTTAATTGTTAATTTGTTTTGCAATTGTGTTAGAGATTGAAGTGTTTATGATTCTTTTTGATCGTTGGACAATTGTTAAGATGATTGGTATGAGTTTATTAATGGTTTTATTCAATGTTCATGGCTGTTCAATTAATATGCTAGGCTAATCTTGTTAGTTCTACCTAGGGATGATGTTAATTGTTAGGTTTTGATAGGTTTTATGGATTGTTTGATTAATAGACCTTAATTGTTACTGTAAAGTTTGATTTAGACATGAAATAGGTTGTGTTTAGTGGCTGAAAATTTTAGTGATTCATTGCATAAACCCCGTGTGTTGATTGATTAGTTTTGTATTGATTGATCGGTGCATTGTTTGATTCTAGACTTGGTGTTTAGGGTTTGTTTGCGGCAGGAACAACCGTAGGGTGTTGTTGCATGATTTATTGGAATAAGTACAGCGGTTAAACACCTTCCTTGAGACCGAGAGGTGATAGGAAGTTAGGGTTGTCTCATTGCCTTTGCATGCTAGAATAAGGATTGCGCGAGAGCGAGTTCGTTTCTTGTCAGGTTTAGGTGTTTTGAGCGACTAGTTGATCTATTTTTGGTTTAAGTTGAATTGTTCCTCTATCCTTGGTTGTGTAGTATTCATTTCCATTAGGGTCGAGTGTTGGTGAGACCGAGAGGTGATCTAGCATTAGAACACGTTAGCAATTATTTCTCGGTTTGGTCGTTTTAGCCATTTTTGAGTAGTTTAGGCTTGTTGTGTGAGACCGAGAGGTAATCCATTGAGCCCGAGCGATCCTTATTCGTGTCATCTTTAGGGACCGGTGTCTTGAAGTCATTCAATCCATTAGCTTGTTAGGCCTACAATTTGATTCAGACATAGGTAGACGTTTTTCTCCATCCTAAGTTAACACAGTTAGTTTTCCGTTAAGTTTTCTATTTTAGGTAACTTTTGTTAGTTAGTCCAGTTAAGTAAGTAAAAATCAAAAATCAATTAAATATTATTCTAAGGTAGGTCTTGTCTAGGGTTAGTAATCGTTAGCGTCTTACGTGTCCACGTGTTCGATACTCGGACTTCCTAGGTCTATACTACTTGCGATCGGTACACTTGCTGGTTGTGTGTGGTTTTAGGATTTTCGTTTTTAAAGCTTAGTTGTGAGGGTCATTATTATAGAGTTATTAGACACACATCAAGTTTTTGGCGCCGTTGCCGGGGACACAATTTTAGGCGTTTTGAGAGCAATCCGAGTTAGGACTTACCTTTTGTGCTACTTGTAATTATTTTTGTTTTATTTTGCTTATTTGTTAGAATAGTTTAGATAATATTATTCCTAATTATAGTTCTATGCGACAGACTCGATCTCTAGGACCACCCGACACGGAAGCATTTCCCGAGCCAGAAAGAGAGTTCCGTGAGAGACGTCGTCCCGTTTCACCTTCATCCACTTTTTCATCCATTGACGCTGACGATAAGGATAGGATCATGGGCGACATTCCACCACCGAGGAGGATAGTTGCGGACCGGGCCCGACCGGCCAATGCTGGTTCGAGATCCAGCATCGCACCACCCGCCATCGGAGTTGCTACGAACTGGCAGATTTCGTCGAACATTCTAAATACCATTGCTCATTCTGCTCAGTTTCACGGGTTGCTTCATGAGAACCCGCACTCTCATCTCACTCGCATCGTGCATATTTGCGACACTTTCCATCTTGCGGGCGTTTCCGAAGACGCCGTTAAGCTCCGCGTTTTTCCGTTTTCATTAGCTGATCAAGCGAGTCTGTGGCTTGAGTCCCTCCTACAGGGCTCTATAGCTACCCGGGCTGCTATGCAGACCCAATTTCTTGAAAAATACGATCCTCCGGCTAAGGCCGCTCTTTTGCGTAACCAGATACATTCTTTCCAGATAGAGGACACAGAGAGCTTTTACGAGACCTGGGAGCGATTCAAGAATCTATTAACGTTGTGCCCGACCCACGGCTTGCAAGATAGCGCGGTCGTCGAAAAGTTCTATAATGGAGTGACGTACGCAACACAGAGTATGCTCGACACGGCAGCGGGAGGAAATCTGTTGACAACAAAGGACCCCGATAAGTGTATCGCTTTATTTAATGGGCTAGCTATGAGTGGGTACCAGAGACCACCCGCCAGAGGAGGTAAGACCATCGATTCCATCTCACGAGGCATGCATTCGGTGGACACCACCACCGCACTGACGGCACACGTCGAGGCGTTGGTGAAGATGGTAAAGGACATGCAGACGAATAGCAAGTTGTGTGAGATCTGCAGAGGTGGGCATGATACCGTTCAGTGCCCAGTCAGTTACCAAGAGGAGGCCGTAGACTTCGTAGGAAATCCAAACCGAAATCCAAATTCTTTCAATTCTTATAATTCGGGATGGAGGGGAAATCAGAACTCCAACTGGAGGAGTGGCAACCAGTCCAGTTTTCAACAATGCCAGAGTTTATTTTAGGATGCCGGTGAGGGAACGGGCAGTGGGGAGAAGAAGCCCACTTTGGAGGAGATGATGGCGCAACAAACACAGATGCTGTCACAGCTTATGTCACGAGAGGATTCCCGACACAAGAAGACGCAGGAGAAGTTTCGCGAGAACGAGCAGTTCATGAGGAATCAGGGAGCGTCAATTCAGAGTCTCGAGTGGCAGATGGGAGAGATAGCAAGTAGGTTGAACGAGAGGCCGCAGGGTTCACTACCAAGTAACACCGAGCAAAACCCGAAGGGATTCGCTAAAGCTGTGACAACGAGGAGCGGTGCAGGGGCACGAGAGGAGCCCGGGATTCAACAGAGAGGAGTCGTCGAGGAGCCTGCAGTAGTTGTAGAGGAGTAGGTGGATGAGGAGATACAGATGGAGTCTCCACCGGCCCAGGTGCATCAGAGGAGCAGCCCAGGGAGTTCAGCACAGGCCGAGAGACAGCAGCTACCGAGCGAGCCACCCAGAGTCTACAAGCCTAGAGTACCATACCCCGGGAGACTCCGTAGAGATAGAGATGAGGAGCAGAATTCCAAATTTCTTGATCTTTTGAAGCAGCTTCACCTTAACATTCCATTCCTTGAGGCACTGACTCAGATGCCTAAACACGCGAAGTTCCTCAAGGATATCCTTTCGAATAAGGAGAAGCTTGCTGAGGTCGCTTCCATCCCATTGAGTGATAGTTGTTCTGCTGTCTTACAGAGAAAATTAACAGAAAAGATGGCCGATCCAGGGAGTTTCACGATTCCCTGCATCTTGAGTGATGATACGGTTATTCATGCGCTGGCCGATCTCGGTGCCAGTATTAATCTCATGTCGTATTCCGTGTATCGCAATCTGGGTCTAGGCGAACCGAGGCACACCAGGATGAGTATCCAGCTTGCTGATCGTTCTGTGAAATACCCTCGAGGGGTGGTCGAGAACATGCTGGTTCGTGTCGAAAAGTTCATCTTCCCGATGGACTTTGTCATTCTGGACATGAACGACGATGATAGCGTACCTCTGATTTTAGGCCGACCATTCCTTGACACTGCACAGGCGTTGATCGACGTCTGCGAGGGTAAGTTGATTTTGAGAGTTGGGGATGAGAACGTCACCTTTGACGTTCGACAATCACTGAAACACCCCAAGTCTGTTGATGACTCCCTGTACTTTATCGACACCATCATGGAGCATGTTGGGGAGTTTTTCAGCGAGATCTGTGGAGGATCCGCCTCCGACACTCAGATTCTCGATAGGGACATTCCGGAGATTGAGATGGTTGCCATGACCGATCAGTCAACGGAAGATGACGCCGAGTCACATCACCCTGAGTCTGAAGTGTCTGCTGGGATCGTACGTGACGACCCGATGGACCGACCTTCTGTCGAGAGCCCCCCTCCTTCCTTAGAGCTTAAGGATTTACCTGCCCATCTGGAGTACGCGTTTTTGGACAAGGAGAGGAAGTTGCCGGTTATTGTCGCATATGCTTTGACGGAGGTCGAGAGAGAGAGACTGTTGAGGGTGCTTCGAGAGCACAAGGAGGCCATTGCATGGAAGATTATCGACATCAAGGGTATCAACCCTTCGTTTTGCACGCATAAAATCCTCATGGAGGATAATTATAGGACTGTTGTTCAGCCGCAGCGGCAGCTTCATCCGAAGATGCAGGAGGTCGTGAAGAAGGAGATCATCAAACTCCTTGATGCGGGGATCATTTTCCCCATTTCTGATAGTTCGTGGGTTAGTCCAGTCCAAGTGGTTCCTAAAAAGGGTGGCATGACTGTCGTCACCAATAAGAGGAACGAACTCATTCCCATTAGGACTGTGACCGGTTAGAGAGTCTGCATCGATTACCGCAGACTGAATGATGCCATGAGGAAAGACCACTTTCCTCTACCTTTCATTGATCAGATGTTGGAGCGTTTGGCAGGTCAGCAGTACTACTGCTTCTTAGATGGTTTCTCCGGGTACTTTCAGATTCCTATTGCTCCCGATGACCAAGAGAAAACCACGTTTACCTGGCCATACGGTACGTTTGCCTATCGACGTATGCCGTTCGGACTGTGTAAAGCTCCATCCACATTTCAGAGGTGCATGGTGGCTATATTTCGTGACATGGTCGAGGACTCCATAGAGGTGTTCATGGACGATTTTTCTGTGTTTGGGAGCTCTTTCAATAAGTGTCTCTCCAACCTTGAGAGGATGTTGGCCCGATGCGTTGACACCAACCTAGTTCTTAACTGGGAGAAGTGCCACTTCATGGTACGCGAGGGCACTGTTTTGGGGCATCGTATTTCGAGTGCGGGGATACAGGTCGACCGAGCGAAGGTCGATACCATCTCTAATCTTCCCCTGCCCACTTCCGTGAGATCCATCCGGAGTTTTCTGGGTCATGCTGGGTTCTATCGCCGGTTCATTAAAGATTTTTCTAAGATTGCGAGACCCATGACCAACTCTTGGAGAAGGATGCCCCATTTGTGTTTTCTGAGCAGTGTATCGAGGCGTTTGTTCTTTTAAAAGACAAACTCATTAACGCCCCGATCATGATTGCTCCCGACTGGTCGCTTCCTTTTGAGTTGTGTGTGATGCGAGCGACTTCGCAGTCGGGGTAGTTCTTGGACAGCAGAAGGATAAACACTTCCATCCGATTTACTATGCTAGTCGGACCCTGAATGGTGAACAGGAGAGTTACACCATCACCGAGAAAGATCTTTTAGCTGTGGTGTTCGCATTCGATAAATTCAGGTCCTATCTTGTTCTGTCCAAGACGATTGTGTACATGGATCATTCTGCCATTCGTTATCTCTTTAGCAAACATGATGCTAAGCCACGCCTTATCCGATGGATCCTATTGCTTCAAGAGTTTGATATTGAAATCCGTGATAAAAAGGGGGCCGAGAATGTGGCGGCCGATCATCTTTCGCGTCTTGAGGGAGCTGAGTTAGGATAGCCGGGGGTCAGGATTAATGACCACTTTCCGACAGAGAGTCATATGTTTGTTTCGGCTCAGGATGAAGGTTTCCCATGGTTCGCCGACTTCGCGAACTATCTTGCGGACGGGTATTACCCGAATATGTCTTACCAGCAAAAGAAGAAATTCTTTGCTGATGTTAAGTTTTAACTGTGGGACGACCCGTATCTTTTTCGTATAGGTGCTGACTATTTGATCAGGAGGTGTGTTGACGATAAGGAGGGATGGCAGATTCTGAGCCATTGCCATGTTGGACCGACAAGAGGTCACCACGGTGCGAGTTTGACGGCGAAGAAGGTGTTTGATTGTGGTTTTTATTGGCCTTCAATTTTTAAAGATGCGCACGCGTTTGTGAGGAGTTGTGATCGTTGCCAGCGGGTCGGCAACATCTCGTCGCGAAATGAAATGCCCCAGAATGCTATTCAGGTTTGTGAGGTTTTCGATGTTTGGGGCATTGATTTCATGGGACCATTTCCATCTTCATGTGGAAACAAGTACATACTCGTGGCGGTCGACCACGTTTCGAAGTGGGTTGAGGCCAAGGCCTTACCCACGAATGATGCCCAAGTTGTACTCTATTTTCTCAAGAGCCTTTTTGCTCGTTTTGGTGTCCCGAAGGCGTTGATCAGTGATAGAGGAACTCACTTCTGCAATGCGCAGATGGACAAGGCGTTGCGTCGCTATGGGGTCACCCATCGGCTTGCAACCGCCTACCACCCATAGACTAGTGGGCAGGTAGAAGTGAGTAACCGGGGGATCAAACGTATTCTTGAGAAAACGGTTGGTTCGAATCGTCGGGATTGGTCCGACAAGTTAGATAATGCGTTGTGGGCCTTCCGTACAGCTTACAAAACTCCGACCGGGTCCACACCGTTTCGGATGATTTATAGGAAGGCCTGCCACCTGCTTGTTGAGTTGGAGCACCGTGCCTCTTGGGCCCTACAGATGGTCAATATTGATATGTCCGCCGCGGAGGCCACTCGGTTCCACCAGTTGCATGAGTTAGAGGAGCTGAGAGATCACGCCTACGCCCAGTCGTTCAGGTATAAGGAGCGGACGAAGGAACTGCATGATAGGAAGCTAAAGGGTAACAAGCAGTTCAAGTGTGGGGATTTGGTTTTATTGTATAACTCCCGGTTGAGGTTATTCCCGGGAAAATTGAGATCCCGATGGTCGGGACCATTCACGGTCAATGAGGTCTTCCCGTACGGCACTGTTGAAATAGAGGATAAAGGTGGGAAGCTTAAGGTGAACGGTCATAGACTGAAGCACTACATTGGCGAGTCGGTGACTGACCAGACGGTTGAGGTATTCTACCTTGACGCGCTCTCCGAGACTTAGACGCGATGGATGCACACTTGGGAGACTGCCCGAGTTGTAGAGTTTGTATTTATGTATTTGTGTGATGCTATCTGTTTTCTTTGTTTTTTCTATTTCAGGTTGTTCCAAGATGAAACCGCTCGTACTCAATCTCCATTCGAGTCGGTCGATTTAAGGAGTATCCTATATATATATATATATATATATATATATATATATATATATATAAACCAAAAACACAAAAATATGTCTATTTCTTTATGTTTTTGTTTTCCATGTTGTACGCCGCTACATGCGAGCGAGTTTGAGTTTTGCAGGTTACATTATGCGCATAGTAGTTATGGTGGCGTTTAGGAACAGGTTCTCCCGAGGTTGCGGCCGCGAATGAAATGCTATACGGTCGTTTGGATACTACTCAGCTGTTGAAGATTATGCACACAAACCACGGGAGTAACCCGTTCTTTGTTTTAGTCTTGTATACTTTATTTTTATTTTCTGTTTTATTTTAATTTTATTTTATTTCTTTTCCTTATACTCATCGAGGACGATTTCGTTCTAAGTGTAAGGATGGGGTTTATTTTACTTAGTTGTAGAAAAAATTTTTTTTTAAAAAAAAATTATAAATAATTAAAAAAAATATAAAATAAAAATTTGAAAAATTTTAAAAAATAGTCCCTTGAAATTTGTTTTCTCTACGTTAAACAGGAGATGATATTATTACCGAGTAGTGGTTATTTTATAACTTCTTGGTGGTTTCAAAAAATATATATATATATAATAAATAAGAACAGTGCCCATTAGACCCACACGTAATGTTTGGAAACCGAACGGTTTAGACTCAGTAATCGTGTGTCGGTAGGCTCAGCCTTTGAGAATGAAAGGGCGGTTTGGTTGTTGACCTAATTGAACCTCTTAAATGGCCTGACTATAGTGGGAAACATTTTAGGGGTTTTGTTTGCTTAACTAAGCTCGTGACAGGACTGGAATGAAAAGCCGGGTCATACTCAAGCCTCGAGTCACATGATCGTCTGTATATATTAGTTGTTTTATCTTTTGTATTTGTTTCTGTTCATGCAAAGCCATGTAATATGAGTAAAAAAATAAATAAATTGCAAAAAGCCAAAAGGCAGAAAAAGAAATAAAAGAGATGCATTTGTAATTGCGTGCACTTGAAAGAGAGCTAGAGTTTATAGTTTGTATAATGAATGAAACGTTTAATCATGTGGCAAAAGGTTTAAGTCAAGTTGGGGTGGCTCGGCCCGGTAAAACCATAATGGAATTGGTGAAGTGGCAGCAGGGCTTTTAGGTGTGGGTTCCACTTAGTCATACAAATTAATAGAATTGTCACGCCTTATTTGCCTCGGTAAGTATTAGGGGCATGGGTTTAAAGTGGACAGCAATACCGGCAATCGACCTGATCTAGCTTATTAGGTGAAAGTTGGAAGAAATATTTGGGTAACGTGTCACTTGTTCTAATAATTTAAAAAGAAAAAATATCTATATATATATAATAATAATAATAATAATAATAATAATAAATAAATAAATAAAACCAAGAGTTGTCGGTTAAAACTCGGATATGATCCCGTATAGAACTCTTTTTCAGGGATGAAAACGTCTTAAGTGTGGGGATATTTGATGTGTTGTAAAACACACATATTTTCCGCACGTTTTATCTACGTATTATATTATATTTTGTATGTTTTAACTCGTTTTAGATAGGTTTTACATACATTTATTAATCTTGTAGGTTTTGGGTGAAAGAAAGAAAGAAACCGAGCTTTTGGAGCAGTTTACGAGCATTTTACGCATACATTTTCAAGTAAACATCTCAAGGCCCGACCCATATGCATCATGGAGGCCCAAGACCCTATTATATTATAACATAAAAAAAATTAAAAAACCCCAAGCTAGCAACAGTAGTTCCGATCGGCAGTTTCAACAAGGGAAGAAAAGAAGAAAAAGTTTTGTGTGCTAGGGTTTGGAGCTTGTGGCGGCTAGCGAAGGAAGAACAAGCAAGAACAAGCCTCGGTGGTCGTTTAACATCAGTTTCACAGCAGCAAGAGCAGCCGGAAACATCCATATCCTTACATCTTTTTCATTGTTCACACTTTTAGTTTCTTGCTTAATTGTTAATTTGTTTTGCAATTGTGTTAGAGATTGAAGTGTTTATGATTCTTTTTGATCGTTGGAAAATTGTTAAGATGATTGGTATGAGTTTATTAATGGTTTTATTCAATGTTCATGGCTGTCCAATTAATATGCTAGGCTAATCTTGTTAGTTCTACCTAGGGATGATGTTAATTGTTAGGTTTTGATAGGTTTTATGGATTGTTTGATTAATAGACCTTAATTGTTACTGTAAAGTTTGATTTAGACATGAAATAGGTTGTGTTTAGTGGCTGGAAATTTTAGTGATTCATTGCATAAACCCCGTGTGTTGATTGATTAGTTTTGTATTGATTGATCGGTGCATTGTTTGATTCTAGACTTGGTGTTTAGGGTTTGTTTGCGGCAGGAACAACCGTAGGGTGTTGTTGCATGATTTATTGGAATAAGTACAGCGGTTAAACACCTTCCTTGAGACCGAGAGGTGATAGGAAGTTAGGGTTGTCTCATTGCCTTTGCATGCTAGAATAAGGATTGCGCGAGAGTGAGTTCGTTTCTTGTCAGGTTTAGGTGTTTTGAGCGACTAGTTGATCTATTTTGGTTTAAGTTGAATTGTTCCTCTATCCTTGGTTGTGTAGTATTCATTTCCATTAGGGTCTAGTGTTGGTGAGACCGAGAGGTGATCTAGCATTACAACACGTTAGCAATTATTTCCCGGTTTGGTCGTTTTAGCCGATTTTGAGTAGTTTAGGCTTGTTGTGTGAGACCGAGAGGTAATCCATTGAGCCCGAGCGATCCTTAGTCGTGTCATCTTTAGGACCGGTGTCTTGAAGTCATTCAATCCATTAGCTTGTTAGGCCTACAATTTGATTCAGACCTAGGTAGTCGTTTTTCTCCATCCTAAGTTAACACAGTTAGTTTTCCGTTAAGTTTTCTATTTTAGGTAACTTTTGTTAGTTAGTCCAGTTTGTCCAGTTAAGTAAGTAAAAATCAATTAAATATTATTCTAAGGTAGGTCTTGTCTAGGGTTAGTAATCGTTAGCGTCTTACGTGTCCATGTGTTCGATACTCGGACTTCCTAGGTCTATACTACTTGCGATCGGTACACTTGCCGGTTGTGTCTGGTTTTAGGATTTTCGTTTTTAAAGCTTAGTTGTGAGGGTCATTATTATAGGGTTATTAGACACACATCACATACATACATACATACATACATACATACATACATACATACATACACACACACACACAAATACATACATACATACATACATATATACAATCTTCCATAGTTTATCTGACTTTCTTTAATTAGTACCTACACATCCCTTCTATATTGTAATGAGTCTTTCATCCTATAAACTTCGCAGATATTATTAGGGTCCGTCACCTTTTATTCTTTGCAGATATTAGTTGGGTCCGCACCCTATATTCTTCGCAGATATTAGTAGGGTCCGCAACCCTATATTCTTCGCAGATATTATTAGGGTCCGCAACCCTATATTCTTCGTAGATATTTGTAGGGTCTGCGACCCTATATTCTTCGCAGATATTAGTAGGGTCCGCAGCCCTTTGCTAACCGTTCAAACATACAATCATACATTCGTTCGTTTCATACCTTTATCCTTCAATTATAATATACTTAATTATAACTACAGGCATACTAAATTAATAAATCCATATCATTCACATTCATACGCAAACATATATCTAATATGCACTTACCATTTATGTTAAGTGTATAAAGCTAAACACATCGTAGTATGCACACAGCTCCGAAAACATAACACATAAAAGGGTCTAGAATTCACCTGGATTCTGTTGCGTTCACCTAATAGTAATTCATTTCTTCAACTGGGCTTGACTAACTGTTGATAATACACACGTATTACTCTCTATATTTGTTTGCTATTTATTTTCATAAGTTAACTGAACCGACATGTATTCTTCTTTAACCGTTCATATTAATTTAATATGCTTTAATCCTCCTTTGTTATCTTTATTTATATATACATATATTATTCGTATTTCATTATCAATTCATACCCGTAACGTGTTTATAAGTTAACGTTTCTTTAAACGAGTTCAGGTTCGTACCGGGTCTATGCTTAACTCCATTAATAATTTCATTTCTTTAATGAGTGGGCTCTTGTGTTTGGCTCGCCTTCACTCACATCCTTTTATTTGGGGCGGGTCACGGGTTCTAAACGAGTCGGGTCTCGGGTTCGTGTAAGTCCCGAATCTGGATCACTACAATTATGATACCAACAATCTAGGTGTTGGCGCGGAATTCCAACACTTGATGATTCAAGAACACAAACAAAGCTCAAACACGTCAAACACAAGAGTGGCTTCAAAACACACGTTAATATTAACGTAGGGTGCTTAAGCACTAGCAATACAATACTCGTCTAATAAAACCTTTAGACGGCTAATAACCACGTGAACGAACAACCCTTTAAACCCTATACAGGATATCTATATATATAGGGAACTAACCACTCAAGCCCAATACTAACCAAAAGCCCACCGAGAACCAAGTGGATCTCGGTTTACATACACGGCCCAAACAAAACAAACATACCAAGTACAAACCAAATAACTAGGCCCAACAATCTCCCCCTTGGTTTGTAGCTTGGTTCTCAATCATACTCCATATAATCGATGTCAGTGTCTTCCAAACCACCTGCCCAAAACTTGCATCTGATAATAGAAGCCACCATGCTTGTATATTCTTTTGCAGCCGGTTCAAAAATCAGGTCGGCTATTATCTGAAATACACTGAGTGTCTTGATGTCTTTCTCTCCAAGCTTCAGCAAATCTCGTGGGTCAACAAATCTATACTGCCCTTTGCCCTTCTGCAGACGAACAACCACGGTAGCAGTTTCACTGTCATACATCCAGAATCTCATATTATCTAGAGTACCATCTGGAATAGCTTTAGGCATAGGAATATGAGTGACTTTCTTTGTAGCAGGCCACATGACATTGACCATTGTCTTTCCTGTCTTTGGATCCACGACCCCCTTCGCTTTCTTCAAGAATGAGTCTGCAGCTGCCATCTTTGGAAAGTCTTGATCAACTTGATTTCTCAGAAAGTTCCAGAAATCCCTACCACGTTTAACATTTTTTGGATTGTGGAATGGAGAGTTTATCAAATCACTGAGATCCACCTTCGTCCATGAGCCAAAGTCTTTCATCTTATTATAGTACTCAGTGGTCCCGGACTTCCGTTTAACCCACCACATGTTCTTTTCAGCATCAAAACCCCATGACACAACTCCAGAATGATCTCCATACATATCCGAAAAACCTTTTTGAAGAGTAACAACGACTCTGTCTGGATGATTGGATGATTCAACATTCTGATTGGAGTATTTCATCACCAGCAGCTTCTTCTGAAGTCTATCCGACCTTTCTTTGGTTAGTGGAGGTTCAGATAGATACTGTTTCAGCGTCTCAGATTCATCTATACTTTCAGAAAGACTAACGGTAGAGCTACCACCTTGATCAACATCTGACATCTTTGAGGTTTTATCATTACTACTCTTGAATTCATCTCCAAACTTTTGAACAAGCTTTTATTGGAGGTCTAGATAAACGGCAGTTAACTCTCCCATGTTGGACTGAAGCTCTTTGATCTTGGAGTCTTTATCAGAATTGCTGGCTTCCTGCTCTTGAATACGCACATCTTTCACGACAGAATCTTGTTCAAGTTCAAAGACTCTACATTGAAGAGCTTGCACATCAACGTGAGCATCTTCAAGCACCACCCCCTTGTCTTTTTCTTGCAAATATCTTTCTTGCATAGCCAAAATCTGAGCAACCTTTTCGGAAACATTTGAGCTTGACTGACCTAGATTGGACGGGCCAGAAGATCCAGAAGCAACATTAGTGTATGGCATAGTAGCCTCATCAGTGGATGGAATATCTGACTCAAAATCAAAATCATGAGCAATGTCGTCAAGCATCTGATCTTGAGTCAGTGGCTCTGCAGTGGATGAACATGGTTCAACTTGAGTCTCTGGAGCTTGTGACTTAGGTTATGATTATTGCTGTAGGCTAGTGGTTGTGATTGTTGCTGGTGTTGTGGTTGTTGTTTCAGTTTCACGAACCAACACGCCCGATCTCGGATCTTTCTTTCTGCGCTTTCGTGGAATGAGATCAACGGCTGGTTCCTCAGGGATATCAACTTCTTCATTTACAACAAATGCCTGAGGAGGCTTCAGAGCGGTTGACTGCAATAATTCTTTGAAAGCTTCAAAATCTCTTAATTGCTCATCAGTCAGAGCAGTATCCTTTTCACCGTGTTCTGTCTCTTCTTATTCATCTGAACTGATCTCAAATGCAGCAGACTGCCTTTGAACAGGTGTCACATGTTCATCTACAATTTGAGCTGTAACTGGTACAGCCTCAGTCTCAGCAAATTTACCAAACTTTTCTAGAGCAATGAGGCCCTGATAGACAATCTTGGAGCCTTTCCTGGACTGCTTCATTAACCCAAAGGTGTTGGGTCCCATTGACTTCATGTCCAGTGCATCAACAGATTTGACAAGGTCAGTGTAGTTAGAGTCAAAATCATCTGCAGAAATCTGGGATACATGAGGAACATCTCTTTCTTCTTCCCTTTCAGATTGCTCATCATTTCATTAAAAAAGAACTTGGAGTAGTTATAATTCCAATCCATGATCAGAGAAACAACAACAGACATCTGAGTATGACTGATCTCGTCAGATCCCCCCTTTCTTCCTGACAGACATGTAAAGAACATGTGTATTAAAAACCTCCAGTATGGGTGAAATAGTTTCTTGATTGCTGGAGGATAAGCACCCTCATAACTCATCCTGGTGAGAATCTTAGAGACGGCAGTAGCAGAGTATTCTGTCGGGTGATCAGGTTGATCACCAAACAAGAGCACATCTCTTATAATAGTCTCTGTGATGACGACCGGCTTATTCTGCACTTTGGACTCAATCGACACAACTCCATCTGCTCCTCATGGATTGATTGAGGCATTATTCCAAAAATCGGTGATCATCTTTCTGAAAATGACAGGGTTCTCTCGTAATGCGTGAGAGATCCTGCAAGTGTTGAGGCCGACAATCATAGACTTGAATTCCCTGTGAGCCAGTGGTGGACCAAACAAGTGTCCAACTATGTTATGTGTGTCTACAAACTTTAACAGAGCTTGATCAGCCATTTCTGCATCAAACAAATCAAGTTAGTAAATTAATAAGGTTTCTTATAAAAAACAAGCGTTTTCTGTCCAGATTGAACGAGAACATGAGTTCTCGGTTAATCCTAGCGTATTCGGTCAACGAAAGTCAACCGAGAACATAAGTTCTCGGTCAAGGCTGGGAGATCTCGATCAACGAAAGTCAACCGAGAACTCCTTGACAGCTGGGGACAGAGAACCCTTTGGGTTTCTTCTTGGAGTGTGTGTCGTCTTCTCCAAATCACCGAAATCTCCATTAATCCTGCAACACAACCCCTTTAACTTCCGACAATTAACCCTAAAACAATTTTCCAAATCGATGATGACTTAAAACCTTGCATCTCACAAGAGTAAGTAGTTTGGAGATCACTCATTACCTGTAATACAATCAAAAGAACACCACATACAATAAAATGTGATTAGCTTATGTTTGTGGGATTTTTGGCTGAGAGAATTTGAAAGTTTTATTGATTGAATGAGAACAAAGTCTGGAATAAATATTATTTATACCCAAAAGAGATGGGCCGAAAACCCACAAACGAGCCCAACCCTTTGTTTCAGCCCAAAGACATGTAATTTCATTCCTGGCAATCCAATCTAAAGCCCAAAGTAATACAAACACATTGAAAACGACCCAATTAAGTCACATGTTTCGAGGAGAGTGATTTCGATATAAAGCTTATTTAAAAAAAACATAAAACATAAAGAAAACAAGAATACACACACACACACACTTGTTTTGTATTTTTCTTTTTCCCCCCCTAAATTTGTACAGAAACTATGACACAACAAAAAAATATGTACACAATTTAAACCTCAAAAATACTCATATTTGTTGGAATGATGGGATCAAATTTCAGTTTTGTAAAATCGCCGTCGTTTACGAAAAGATCCGAACATGAAATCATATTGTTTAAGATGCTATCACAAGGATTCATGTTCAGCGTTATTATGACATAAAGAGAAAGGTTGATAGCAGGTAAAACAAAACTTAGCATGACTTTCATCGCATCAGTGATATGAATTAGGTTTAGTTCGGTATAAATCTTACATGGACATCACTTATGGACCTCTAATGCCCTTATCTATTCTCAAGGCGTATTTGGCTTTCCCCAGATCACCCCAATTTGACTCCAACCCCCTAGTACTTGATCAAAATATATTCTCTGTACAAAAAGATTATTAAGCTTTAAGGTTGAACGTTGGACTTACATGCCATCCGGACTTACAAGCCTTACATTTAGGTTGTTTAGAACTTATTTGGATGTCCCACCCCTGTAGTTCCCTGAGACCCCTTTAAGCTTTTAGAAAACAATTTAATGATAAATTAAATAATAATAATTTTTTTATGAGATATAACCCTTTTGGTGATCAAGATACTAACGGGCTAGTGTATGACTGGGTAATTGCTTTTCTGCCTATCATTCGAAGAGATGTGTCTAGGGACATGCATAAATTTTCAAAATGGCTCTCCACACTAAGTTTAGCATATTTAGTTTGTATCACTTCAACTTTTGCGCATCATGGAAAGCTACCATACAGATCAATGACCTTTCTAGAGCCTTTTGAGCTTAATAACTTCACCCGTTAGGCACACAGAAACAATATGTCTATCATTTTTCAAAGGTTGGATCAATTTTCGTTTGAAAATGTTTGAAGCTTCCCAAACGCTGTTCACTGAATAGTAATATCATTTCCCACAAGACAATTTTGAGACTCGATCACTCCGGTCACTCTTAGGTTTCAAGTAAATGGCTATCCCGTATGTCCACAAGTGGTGAACAGGACCAAACACATATGAAATTACATGTTCTTCCAACTTAGAGTTACCGACATAATTTTAAGAAAAAGAATTCAAAGCACAAAGCGGATCACACTCGCCCCGGATGCTTTCAGTCTTTAGACAAATGGCTATCCCTTGTGACTCTACAAGTAGATCACCGGACCAAACATATACAAGTATATGTTCATCATACTTAAGCAACTGACATAATTTTAAGCGAAAATAAAACCTTACACTCACAATAGATTACACTAAAAAAGATTCAATCCTCGAAACGAAACACAAGCCACACACTTTTCAATGGTAACAAAATCCTTAACGGGTAAACCACGTACCAAATCATTTTTAGCAAGTCAGTTTAGATTTTTCACATTTGAATGACCAAGACGACGATGCCAGAGCATTGCATTGTGTTCAGACACTTTTGAGAACAAACAGGTTATTTCATCAGGAACATTTTTGTTCATGTCGATCACATAAGCATTATCTATTCGTTGTGATCGAACAAGAATCCAGTCATCTGGGTTAATGATACCCGGTTTCAGAAACAAACACTCCTTTGTAGTAAAATGAGTTGAAAACCCTTTGTCACGCTTAGCAAATTGTGCTTCAATTCAGGAACGAAATTTACGTTTTCAAATTTTAAGACACCGTTACTTACAGTACCCTTCTGTGTGATCTTTCCCTTTTCTCCACCCGCAACAGACACATACCCACCATTGAAAGTTTGAATGTCGTGTAGCTGGGAAATGTCTCATGTTATGTGCCTGGAACAGCCACTACCAACATACCATGGTCGGATAATATTCCTCCATAGCTGCTCCTGCACAAAGTGCGGGATTAGTTAGATTTTGGCACCCAGTCCATAGTGACACTGGATACACCTGACTCATCTATACTAGTTACGGGCTGCCATGACATATCTTCTCGATTATCTAACATGGAAGAAGAAACCTTCTTTACCGGAGACTTAGGCATCCATTTATATTTACCATTGAAAGATTTACTGTTGTTTGTACGAATGGATGGTTTAGTCTCTGGCTTGCGTGTAGAGGGAACAAACGAATTTGTTCTCCCGACAGGCCGAAGTTTAGAAATCGAGTGAACTTTTGAAGTAGGAACATAGTTTCCACCCTTTTTCCGAGACATGTTAGGCTTGGTCTGATGAGAACTAAACCTGCCAGATTTGTTTCGGTTCCAATCACCGTCAGAGGGATTAGCCATATAATGCCTAAATCTTTGCCTGTATGAATTGTGAGGCATATAGGGCATATTCCTCTGATAAAATCCATAATATGGAACATATGGACGATGTGACAATTTCTGGCAATATGACCGGGAGTGCCACAGTTAAAACACGTTTGTCGCTTTATGTAAAAATCATTTTGGGCAACTCCTTATCTGGACTGGTTGTGTGGACAAGCTTATTTAAACTTGCGAGAACCATGTTTCACATTTTGAAACTTATCACCTTGTTTGTCATTAGAGCATCCCTCTTTGACAAATTTAGGTGGTAGATACTGAATTTTTTTTATTTTTCAACTTTATTTGAAACCACATTTTCAGAATTTAAAGTTTCAACTGAATTAACCTCACAAAAATCGTTGCTCTTTAAAACAGAGCCCACACAAACAGTTGGAATAACAGAATTCAAAGCAGGTAGTTTCAAAGTAGCATCAGAATTAAAGTCTTTATTAAACGAAACACAAGCTTCATCATCCTCATCAGTCCAATCCTCAATAATTACTTTCTCTGCACATGAAGTAGACACGTTAGTATCGTTCACTCCTGAGGTGGATGCACTCACATGATCAGATACATCATTCTTATCATGTTTACCGTACTTCACGTCTTGTGCCTTTTCTTCCTGCTCTTTGGTGACAGGAAGTTGAACATAGTTGTCATTGTAAGGTGGGGGTACCTGGCTGTACCCTAATCCCTCACCTTCCCTTTCCTTCCACCACAATTGATTATCAATCTTTGAGTTTACTACTATACTGGAACCCTTGAATTTTTTAAAATCAAGTTCAGCTCTTTCAAATTTAGCGTTTAAGTTCAAAATTTCCAATTTTGAGGCTTCCAGTTTAGCATTTAATTCAACAATTTCCTGCTTAGCATCTAGGTGGTGACAACATTTTACACTGAATTCAGACTTAAGCTTAGAGAGATCCTTTTTATATGCTTCTATTTTATCTACGAAAGATTTTTCATTTTTCTTAAGTTTAAAATTTTCTGATTTTACTCTTTCCATGTCTCTAATTAAGTTTCATTATGAAGTTTATATAAGTTGATTTTATTAACACAATCTAGAGAGCATGGTTGAAAGCTTACCTCATATGAGCTAGAGGGAGTGAACGCCATGAATGCGAATTGAAGTTCCTTGACTGCTCCTCAGTAGCGTTTTCCTCTTCAACGTCTTCAACATTTGCAAAATTTGCAGTCTGACTTCCAATGTTGAGAGCAGCCATCTAATCCTCCCAAGAGAACTGTTGAGCAATCAATCCCCTTTCACCATTTCCCGAACTCTCACCTACATCTCCCCTAGCATTACCCACTGGAACCAGCGCCCATTCTGTGTTTCCTTCCTTTGCTGGGTTAGTACATTCACGAGCAAAGTGACCCGGCTCGTGACAGTTATAACACCTCAGAGTGTTCTTGTTAAAACCCACTTTCTGATTATTTGGCATGTTCCAATTGTTTCTACCAGTCCTCTTGGTGAATTTCTTGGCACGAAACACTGCCATGGCGATTTGCCAAGCGATATCCATTTCCTTAACATCATCAGGGTGAATCTTGATCGAGTTCAGCAGCCACAACTGGTTGAACCAAGTCTCCAGCTAGAAATGCATTATAGAAGTTCATGAACCCTGCCATTAGAGCTATGTTCTCCTGAGTCTCTTTTGTAATGGAGGGAAACTGGCTTGAGTTCAGACCATGAGCAGTGCCAGCAGATGAAGGTTGTGCTGATAAAGATTGAGCAGACTTAGTGAAGAAAACTGAGGCTGGTTGAGGTGGAATAGCAGAGGAATGGCCTTGAGTAGATTTAAACATCTGAAAGTTTCCTTGGGTTGGTGGTTGCTGAGTGGCCTTGAACATAGAGAAACTATCTTGAGAAATGAGAGCATTGATGGAAGCAACGTTGTAACCAGCTGCACTGTAGGAATTTGCATGATTTATTTCACGTTGCTTGTCGTCCATATCACATGCCTTGATAGTAGCCATCATCTCGGAGATCGACATTCTGTTGAGATCTTTAGTCTTCTTGATAACAGCAACATTCATGTCCCAACTTTTTGGCAATGAGTTCACCAGTTTGTTGTTTATCTCTGAAGTTGCTAGATAAATACTGGCGGATTTCATTTCAGTCACTAGAGATATGAACCTTTGGAGTTGAGTTTCTAACGACTCCCCTAGAACATGGTTGAACATGTTGAACTTTTGTCGCAGCAGGTCTTGGCGACTCCTTTTCATATCTTCATTTCCCTCATACACCTCGATTAGTGCCTCCCATAGTTCCTTGGCAGATTGAAGTTCTCTAAAACCAAGGGCAATCTCAGGAGAAAGAGCCATGGTTATAGTTGATAGAGCCCTTTCATCCTCTTCAACTTTGGCAAAATCATCATCATCATAATGTGCCACTGGCTTCACAACAACCTCATTTGTATCTTCATGTTGATACGTGATGATTTGGGATCCTCTAACGATGCTTCTCCAGATCTTGGCATCTTTCATTTTAACATATTTTTCAAAACGAAATTTCCACTCGCTGAACCCCTCATGAGACAATAGGCGAGGTGCATGAGTTGTTGTCCCCATTATTGAATCTAATTCTTGATGAAGTAGAGCACTTGATGATACATTGCTGTTGGATAACTGTTCCATTTTTAGAATAATTTAGAAATTTATTTTGGTCCAGAAGAAATTATAGTCCAAATCCAACTAATGGGTCCAAATCAACTAATCAGGTCCAAATAGATCCTGCAGTTTACTAAGCCGAGAACTAAGGTTGACCGAAAACACCTTCAGTCAGCAGAGAACCCTTCTATTGACCGAGAACAATGATTATTGACCGAAAACTCAAGTCAACCGAGAACTGCCCTAGCCGAAAACTGGTAGTGGCCGATAACTGATTGTGGCCGAAAACCTTTCCACTGATTCCCTGTGGATTCGATACCTTACTTGCCCTTACTAATAAAGGTATTTTATAAATGTTTTTGATTGACCTTTCGACATCGATTTTTCCGGAATAGCGGTTCCGTTAACAAAGTTAACATGCAGAAATGTTAAATTTGAATGGGGACCCAAGCACGAAGAAGCTTTTGTAACTTTAAAGCAAAAGTTAACAAATGCCCCAATACTTGCATTGCTAGAAGGAACCGAAGATTTCACAGTATGTTGTGATGCTTCCAAATCAGGATTAGATGTGTATTAATGCAACGTGAAAAAGTTATTGCCTATGCATCCAGACAATTGAAGAAGCATGAAGAGAATTATACAACACATGATTTAGAATTAGGAGCAATAATTTTGCCCTAAAGATCTGGAGACATTATTTGTATGGTAGCAAGTTTACTGTATTCACAGATCATAAAAGTTTAAAGTATATATTTGGGCAAAAGGAGCTCAACATGAGGCAAAGACGTTGGATGAAAATTTTTAGCGACTATGATTGTGAAATCCAGTATCGTGAAGGTAAGACTAATGTGGTAGCTAATGCATTAAGCAGAAAAGAACATGAGAAACCTAAAAGAGTACGAGCTTTAAGATTAGAACTTCAAATCAATTTAGTTGATGAAGTGAAAAATGTTCAGAAACAAGCAATTGAGGGAAATAACATTGCTGATGAGAAAAGAAATGGTACAATTGATACACTGATCAAAGGGAGTGATGAAATTCTCCGAATGGGGAATAGAATCTGGATACTAATCAATGGAAATTTAAGAGAAAGGATTCTCGAGGAAGCTCATAAATCCAAGTATACGATGCATCCCGGAAAAGATAAAATGTATCAAGATTTGAAGAAAACCTATTGGTGGATAGGAATGAAAAAGGATGTAGCTAATTATGTTTCAAAATGCATAACTTGTTCGCAAGTTAAAGCTGAACATCAAAAGCCATCTGGATTACTTCAACAATTAAAAATGCCAGAATGGAAATGGGAATTAATAACCATGGATTTTGTTACTAAATTGCCTACAATAAGAAGAGGTAGTGATACAATCTGGGTGATTGTGGATAGATTAACAAAGTCAGCTCATTTCATACAAATGAAGGAAACTTTCAAAATCAAGCAATTAGCTAAGTTATATGTAGAAAAAGTTGTCTCATTAAATGGAGTTCCATTATCCATTGTATCTGAATGGGATAGCAGTTTTACTTCTCATTTGGAAAAGTTTCCAAATAGTCATGGGAACAAGGTTAGACTTGAGCACAACATACCATCCACAGACTAACGGTCAAAGTGAAAGGACCATACAAACATTGAAGACATGCTAAGAGCTTGTGTGATAGATTTTGGTGGAAATTGGGATGACCCCTTACCACTAATAGAATTCTCTTACAATAAGAGTTATCATACAAGTATTAATGCTGCCCCATTTGAAGCACTTTATCGACAAAAATGCAGAACGCCAGTGTGTTGGGTAGAAATAGGAGGAAAACAATTATCAGGTCCTGAAATTATACAAGAAACTACTGATAAGATAATTCAAGTCAAGGAAAGATTAAAGACCGCACGAGATCGTCAGAAGAGTTATGCATATCATAGACGCAAACAATTAGAATTCCAAGTTGGAGATAAAGTGTTACTAAAGGTATCTCCACGGAAAGGAGTAGTCCGATTTGGTAAGAAGGGAAAGTTAAGTCCAAGATTTGTTGGACCATTCCAAATTATTAAACGAGTTGGACCAGTAGCCTATCAGCTAGAGTTACCAGAAGAAATGACAGGTATACATGATGTAATTCATGTAAGCAACTTAAGGAAATGCTTAGCTGATGAATCATTAAAAGTACCCCTTCAATATATAAAGGTAAACGAAAAATTGAAATTTGTTGAGGAACCACTACAAATTGAAGTAGAAAAATCAAGAATCTCAAGCATAAAAGAATAGTTCTGGTCAGAGTGAAATAGGATTCAAGACGTGGACCAGAATATACTTGGGAATTGGAATCAGAAATG
Source organism: Bidens hawaiensis (assembly GCF_021521415.1). Lineage (NCBI taxonomy): Eukaryota > Viridiplantae > Streptophyta > Magnoliopsida > Asterales > Asteraceae > Bidens > Bidens hawaiensis. The sequence continues at coordinate 3,692,416 of NW_027491052.1, forward strand.
AAACGGAAGTACCCATACCTATTCCAATAGATCTCAAGGACGAGATTCAAATAAGGAGGGGAGACTATAAAAACCCATAAAACAATCCAAAAAGAAATCAAATAATTAAAAGAAGAAGTGAAGAAATAAGAAGGAAATAGAGAAGAAATAAAGCAAAGGAAGAATGGAGAAATGGAAAGGAAGTAAAATTCCATCCCACATTGGTGGAGGAAAAAAATGGAAGGCTTCCACGAATCCAAAAGCTCTACCCTAACAAGGTAAGACATTGTGCCATCGTGTAATGTTTCATGTCTCGTGATTATCGTTATGATTATGGGTTTATACTAATATAGATATACTACATTGTGTTTAATTTAGGTGCTTAACACCAGAAGGCTTGTTAAATATAAGCATGCAAGGTGAGACATTCGAGTTTTTGCATAACTCATATTTGCGTGAGACAATTGATTTTCAATACTGTCATGATACTTTTCTAAACCCACTAAAATCATGACGGATAGTCCAAATATTTTCAACTTTATTTTCAAAGGATTTAAACTACATTACAGTGATTAAGTCTCTATAGACTTACAGGATAGTTACTACTGGTATTGTGGGGTTTTGTATACAAGGCTTGCCTACTGGGCTATTAAACGGTACTTATTGGACAAGTGTTAGCCAATAAGTAATATGACCACAGTCACAGATACGGTCGAGTGACAAGTACCTTTCGGTAATTTGTAAGCAGGCAAATGTAAAAACATCTTAATGCTGCAACTGTAAAACGTGTGATTTACAAATGAATGTACTCACCAGTATTTCCTGCTGATCAAATATTTTTAAACATGTTTCAGGTGACTTGTTAGAGAGAAAGGAATGATGCCTGCGGGCTTCCAGCTTAACTAAGTGGATTGTCACCAGAATAAAGAAAAGTGCTTTATAAATTAGGTTTTATTCCTATAAAACTTATGTTTGTATCAAAATGTGTTTTTATCCCAGTTTATGAAATAAAAATTATGGTGTTTTAATAACTCTGATCAATTTTTCCGGTTCTGATGAAATATTCTGATGCAAATTATTTAATAAACACCGATACCACCACTCAACGTTCACGGCTCCCTTTCCGGAGTATAGGGATCGGGGGCTGTGACAGCTGAAGTGGTATCAGAGCCACTGGTTTAAGCAATGTAGGTATTTTAACAATACCTAATTAAGTGTTAGGAAATAAATGTATTAACCTATGTGTTAACTCTATGGATAAAATTCTAACTATATATATATATATATATATATATATATATAAATTATATGATTTTTCTTTTGGAGATCGTTGTTTTATTGTTTTTGCTTAACAGCATGAGTGAGCTTATAGAGGTTTTTGAGAATATATCGGTCAATACGGAAGAGATGGAGACAGTAAACCCAGCAACTGAAGAAAAACCAAATGAACCAATGGTGTTTACTGCCCAGTTCTCAACCTCCACTCCATCAAAACAAAAAAGAAGAAAAAGGTATATAGATTGGAGAAAGGGCAGAAACAAAGAAGAAAAGTCATAACTCCAGTACCACAACTATAGCCACATCCTCAACAACCAACCGAACCACAACCCCTTCAAACACAACCCATTGCTGACCTCCCCGTGGAAGAAAAGCTAGGCCTATGCCTTGACCAATGTGAATTCTTCCAACCAGTAGTTAATAACATGGGGGCAGGAACTTCAACCAACCCTGCTATACCAACCCAAGAAAACCCACTCCCCCCCCCCCCCTGATGACCTCATAAACCAATCTCAGTTTGAAGAATGGTGGATAAACGACTAGAAATTTTACACGATGATGACTAATCCATACGCACCATTCCAGCCTGAAACTGCCAACTACCCCACGATGACACCGGAGATGACAACACAACTCCGTCATTAAGGAGAAGAGCTTGTTGAAACCGCCAACCGACTGAGAGACATCGGGAATAGCATGATTTCGAGATTGTATGATAGAGAACCCTATATATAATATATATATATGTTTATTATCGTAATTTCCTTTTTGTAAAAAAATGGTGTGTATGTATAAAAATATAGTGATGTATATATACATTAGATGTAGAATATAATGACGCACTGCTTGCGGTGCGCACATATAATGTATATATGTGTGAACCCTTGGGTGGGCAAAAGTAAAATTGCACTAATTTTGACGTTATTTTACTAATCACGTGAAAATAACGTTAAAAGTGGCGGAAGGTTAATCAGGCATCATGTGGTGGCGTTGATAGCCGAAAGACAAGGGCACATGCACCAATTAGCCGGTGTCCCGATGATTGAGTGTTATGTGTCTTATGTCCAAGGCTTGATTCAAAACTACTATCGAGCCGGGGGTCTCACCGGAAGCAGCCTCTCTATCCCTATGGGATAGAGGTAAGGTTGTCTACATCTTACCCTCCTCAGACCCTACCATAGCATTGCTATTGGTGGGATATACTGAGTACGATGATGATGATGATGATGATGTAGAATATAATGATGCATATGTGTAAATATATATATAGGCTAAGTATAAAATGAAACCCCACTTGAGTTGTGAAAACTCTAGAAACCCATTCTCAACCACATGTTTTTAATTAATGTTTAAATCTTGTGGTCCACAATTAAAGTGAATAAAAAATGTAAATATAAATATAACTTTTTCTCTCTCCTGAAAAAACATATATAAAAATTATTAAAAAAATGTTAAAAAATAGCAAAACATTTTTTTTTGATATTTCGATGTTTTGTATTAAATGTTACAACATATATTACATGTAACAAAAAAAAAACGATGTTACATAGGGTTTTCGCGAGTTTTCACAACTCAAGTGGGTTTTCATTTTAACCTTACCATATATATATATATATATATATATATATATATATATATATATATAAAGCGTAAATGTCGCAAAGCTCGACGATTTTGACATATTCTGTGTCTATGTGTTAACATGTTCTGTGCTTATGTGTTATAAATATCTTGCTTATTTTTTTATTTAATTAAAATATTAATATTCCTTTCTTGTTTTGAATTAAGATGTCAAATGAAGTTTCTGTTAACAACCGTGAAAATAATCTTCAAAATTCCAATTAAGAAAATGCTCTGAAATGAATGCTATTGACAATATGATAGCTCAGAGAATTACTGAAGCAATCCCACAAATTGCTACCGCTATTAGACAACCCGTAACTGTCATTAGAGATAAGACCGAGAGCAGGCAGATGTAAAAACATCTTAATGTTGTAACTGTAAAACGTGTCATTTATAAATGAATGTACTCACCAGTATTTCCGCTGATCAAATATTTTTAAACATGTTTCAGGTGACTTGTTAGACACAAAGGAATGATGTATGCGGGCTTCCAGCTTAAATAAGTGGCTTGTCACCAGAATAAAGAAAAGTGTTTTGTAAATTAGGGTTTATCCCTATAAAACTTATGTTTGTATCAAAATGTGTTTTTATCCCAGTTTATGAAATAAGAATTATGGTGTTTTTATAACTCTGATCCATTTTTCCTAACTACGGTTTTGATGAAATATTCCGCTGCAAATTATTTTAATAAGCACCGATACCACCACTCAACGTTCACGGCTCCCCTCCCGGGGTATAGGGATCGGGGGCTGTGACATAAACCCTAGACCCGGGTTGATCAAAAGAAAGTTTAGCCTATCATGTTAAACATGGTTCTTACAAAATAATAAAGATGAAATCTTCAATTGATGGTGAACCTTGATAATGAAAGACCTCCCTTCTTGATTCTCCTCTTGATTCTTGATGGAGAAGATTATGATGATGGAAGATTGATAAAGATTATCAAAAGATGATTAAATATATTCAAATCAGCTCTCATGACCCCCCTAATCATGTGGTCAAAGATCTCCATTAATATGGCATTATTCCTCATAAAAACTTGGTCAAACTTGGAAGGTTTGCATGTTGAAACTGCATGGGCCGTAGGGTACGGCCAGGTAGCCGTAGGGTACGCCTGACTAAAATTTTCTTTAATCTCTTGGCCCTTAAACATGCTTAAAGCCGCATCTTTGTGTCCTTTACCCGCAACACCTACAATTCACAAACACACTATCAAAGTACATATATTTGACATAAAATAAGATAAAACCATGTACTCTTAATTCCTTTAAGCGTGTGATATTAACCAGCCCATCAGTATTCGATGTGCGTATTAGTCTTATATTGCATGTATACAATAGTGTTATATTATATGCAATACAACAATTTTGCATATATTCAATGCACACTGTTATACATGTGCACTACACCGACGAGGTTGCCGATAAGTTTTTTTTTAACCAATAACAACATATAAGAATAATAAAAAAAAAAAGAAACTTCAAAAAAAATCTAAAAAAAAGATAAAAATAATATTTTAGGAGGTTTTAAGTTTTCTCTTTAAGAGAAGTTTTCACTTGATCCCATTCCTATATATATATATATATATATATATATATTCAGAGTTATGTATTTGAGATACCATAGATGCTGTCATGCTGACATTAACAAGTGACTTGATTTGATAATATATTTGAACCGTTAGCGTTAGGGATGTTCATAATTTGGTAGAAACTAACCGAACTACTCAAATTTTGAAGCAAGTCACCCGATTTGACGTTTATATGGTTAAATTTTGAAGCAAATCACCCGATTTGACGTTTATATGGTTTGGTCTTGGCAGGTTAGAATGGCTAACATACAGTTTCTAATATTACTCCTAAATACATATTTAGTCCACCATAGGGATGTGAACTCTCATTACATGTGAATTATAGCCCGCGTATTATAGGGGTTTTTGTTACATGTGTTGTTTCTATTATTGTTAATTTATTTTATGAATTTTAATTTAATTTTTTGTAGGAAAGTCTGTTTAGATTTTATACATACATATTAGTCCATTCATCACGCTTGATTTCTTCGGGTAGGGTTCGGTAATCGAGCTTGAGTAAGTCAAATGTTTATTTAGGATCTGGATCGTATTTGGCAAATGGCAATCGAGTTCATACTTGTTTTCCAATAAAAGATAACATAATAATTAAGCAATGAAAGCTTAAACACGGAAAATAATAAACAAAATACAATACACATTTAAAATATCATATCATTAATAAAATCATGTTTAAAGGCTTACAATAGATTAAATAAAATAATGTGACATGAAACGTATTATATATATATATATATGGGGTATGGGGAAGTATAGAATGAAAACCCATTTGAGTTGTAAAAATCTGTGAAAACCCTATGTAACATCGTTTTTTTTTTGCACATGTAATATATATTGTTACATTTAATACAAAATATCAAAAAATAAAAAAAAATGTTTTGCTATTTTTTAACAATTTTTTTCTAATTTTTATATATGTTTTCAAGAGAGAGAAAATGTTATATTTATGTTTACATTTTTTATTAACTTTAATTGTGAACCACAAGATTCAAACTTTAATTAAAAACATGTGGTTGAGAATGAGTTTATAGAGTTTTCGCAACTTAAGGTGTTTTTAATTAAAGTTTGAATTTTGTGGTCCATAATTAAAGTTAATAAAAAAATATAAAAGTTAATTTATATTTTCTTTCTCCTGAAAACATATATAAAAATTAGTAAAAATATGTAACAAAATATAGCAAAACATTTTTTTTATGTTTTCAATGTTTTGTATTAAATGCTATAACATATATTACATGTACAAAAAAAACGATTTACATAGGGTTTTCATGGGTTTTCACAACTCAAGTGGGTTTATATATATATATATATATATATATATATATATAGGGGAAGGTTCATGTACATTTTAATCTTAACATGAGAATGTAGGGAATAATACCAATTTATAAAAAAATGAGAACGTAAAAAACAATACCAACTACAATACCAATCTACATAAATAATGATTTATAATAAGAAAGACAAAACCTAAAAATTACAACAAAAGAATCAAAATCAAGAACAAAATAATAATAGCAAATACCAACAAATACTTATAACAGCAAAAGAAAAAATCTAATAACAACAACAAAATATAAATTAGCAAATACTTATAACGTCTCATAATCGAAAATTAGCAAATACGAACAAAAAATAACAGCAAACACCCATAAAAATAAACCTAATAATAACAGCAAATTGGTTCTCATTGTTTTCATGTTAAGAATAAAATATATTTGATCCTGTTTATATATATATATATATAGGGTAAGGTTAAAATGAAAACCCATTTGAGTTGTAAAAACCCGCGAAAACCCTATGTAACATCGGTTTTTTTTTTTTGTTAGATGTAATATATGTTGTAACATTTAATACAAAACATCAAAACATCAAAAAAAATGTTTTGCTATTTTTTAACATATTTTTACTAATTTTTATATATGTTTTCAGGAGAGAGAAAAAGTTATATTTATATTTACATTTTTTATTCACTTTAATTTTGGACAACAAGATTTAAACATTAATTAAAAACATGTGGTTGAGAATGGGTTTCTAGAGTTTTCATAACTCAAGTGAGTTTTCATTTTATACTTAGCCTATATATATATATATGTGTGTGTGTGTGTGTGTGTGTTTAAGTTCAGGAGAGAAGTTAAGTTATTGTGAGAAATGTGAGAAGTGGATTTAGCCAATCATAATTTTTGTTTTTTTATTTTCTTTTAATTAAATATAGGGGTATAATGGTAAAGGATTAAAACTATTATATATAGCAACTATTAAGTTTTGTGATGTTTCCTTTTTATTTCTCTTTTATTAGTTACTAATTTAAAGGGGGTATAACTTTGTTTATTCCAAAAATTAATGTTGTTTCATTAGAATTGTATAAATTCGTGAGTATTGTATGAATTAGATCTTCAAAACACTTTGACAATAAATTTAACACACCAACACAAGGAACTATCCTACACATACTAAATTTCTTACCTTAAATTATTGTGTAGGATGCGCACGTTATTGTGTATGAATTTTGGTAGGATGTGTATTTATACGAGTTTGATGGCACTATATAGGAAATTTGGTATGTTATGTATGTGTAAGGGGTCGATGATACCGTGTAGGAAAGTTGGTAGGAAATTTGGCAGATGGTTATCAAATCCCTAAATCTTTTTCTCAATTTCTAAGAGCTTGATTTTATGTTCTTTTAACTATGTCATCAACAAACAAATGAATTTTTTAAATTAACTTGTTGCACCAATAAACCAATCACGTAATAACCCATCATGTAGTGAAACATTCAATATAATTAAATACTTCAAACATTCAATAAAATTACACATAAAAAAATACTTATTTCAAATATTTATAATGTCCTTATTCGAGTCTCATCATTCTTCACTGTTCGCTTAACATTGTTTTCACCAAAGCATGCCTCTTTTATCTGTTAGATTTTTAACCACCATGTGTCTTTCATTCTGTTTGGAAGAAAAAAACAAAGAAGAAGAAGAAGAAGAAGAATCAAAATGCCTTTTTTATTGTTTAATATCAAAACATCACATAAATTAAAAATCCTACACAACAAACAGTTTTCCTACATAATACACAAGAGACCCTAACTAACAAACATGATATTTTACATCCTACATATAAACATGAAAATCCCACACAAAGTAAAACACAACACTTATATAGATTACAAACATGCTATTCTACACCACAAAACATAATATCCTAAATGAAATAGGGAGATCTACATTCATACACAATAATCAAGTTCCCTACACAACATAAACATACCATACATATTTAATATAATAAATCATACATTGTTTCCTACAAATTGCCTAAAACACACAACACAGGAAACAAATTACACCCTACACAACTGATCAATTCTATATATAAGATAAATTAACCCACGTCATTAAAATGTGTCCTACACAACATAATATTTGCACATAAATAAATAAGTACATAGTACAAAATGACTTCCTACATAGCATCACTATATCCTACAGTCATATGTTAATTAGTTGAATACAATTTACATCTTACACAAATACAAAATGAGTTCCTACATCACATAAGTAACTCCTACACTGATAAAATGTTAACCAAATTCGCAATTATGAGTTATCATACACAAAACCATGATGTACTACATCATCATCATCATCGTACTAAGTATATCCCACCAATAGCAATGCTATGGTAGGGTCTGAGGAGGGTAAGATGTAGACAGCCTTACTCTATCCCATAGGGATAGAGAGGCTGCTTCCGGTGAGACCCCCGGCTCGATAGTAGTTTTGCATCAAGCCTTGGACATAAGGCACATAGCACTCAATCATCGGGACACCGACTGATCGGTGCATGTGCCCTTGTCTTTCGGCTATCAACGCCACCACATGATGCCTGATTAACCTTCCGCCACTTTTAACGTTATTTTCACGAGATTAGTAAAATAACGTCAAAATTAGTGCAATTTTACTTTTACCCACCCGAGGGTTCACACATATATACATTATATGCGCGCACCGCAAGCAGAGCGTACATGATGTACTACATAGTTGTGTGGGTAAGTTATGTTGTGTGCTATATTATGTTTAATACATGGTAAAACATAATATAGCACACAACATAACTTACCCACACAACAATCATTACATAAAACGCATATAATAGACATCAAAATAAATTAAATAAGACACCAAATGAATAGTTTTAACTCGAAAGATTTAGAGGCTAATGACATGGTAGTTGGAAACAATGGCCGAACCAAGAACGAATAGAGGTTGGTAACAATCATTCAGGAAAATTGGTTGCAAGATATTCATTTAGTTTTGTTAGATTTATAAAAAAAATCATGATTTAATAATATAAACTGATTTCTTAACCCACTCATTCAGATCATCATCTTTCTCATGAAAACCCTAGAAACTGTCAAAATTCCATCTCAAAAATTTGTTCAATATAAACAGAGTTTGTTACATTAGGGCTTTTGATTGGGATGTGAAAACGAATAGAATGATAAATTGCATACCTCTGATGGTGTCCGACTAGGCGACGACCGAGTTTAGCCGGAAAACTAACGGCGACCGCCGGTGGCTAGTAGAGAGTATAATTTCGAGGGGGTAAATTTACTAGTAAGGGTGTGTGATTGAATCATCTTATAAATATTGTAGAATCACAGTTGATTTCAAGAAGGGTTTAGTGATAGTGAATGATATGATTAGAGTTGATTAAGGCTAAAAAAAAGGAAACGATTCAACTTATTTATGTTTGTTTGATTCTGGCCTACACAAAATGGACAAATTTACCCTTTTTATATAAAAAAATATGTTATAATGATGTCTTGGTAATTACAAATATGCCATTTCTGTTTTTAACCGTTGATTACACATAATCAATGATTTAGATCGATTTCTCACACTTCTCACAGTAATATCATTTCTCTCCCGAACCATCCCGTATGTATATATATATATATATATATATATATATATATATATATATATATATCCCGTATGTATATATATATATATATATATATATATATATATATATATATATATATATGGTAGAGTTATAATAAGAAGTGAAGTGTGTCTAAAAAGTGTAAGAAGTAATCTGCTGCGTTAGATTTGATGATCTGATGGTCCAGATAGAAAGTGTGTTTTTTAGGTGATGTGTTTTTTTTAATTCTTGTTTTATAACACTCTAAGGGCATATTCGTCCAGTGTGTTATATTATATATGGAAACAAAATTAAATTACAACACCCAAAACACATCGTAATCTATATTACAGTGTGTTTTAAACACAACACCAAATATTAATCCATATTTAGAACACAACATCAAGAATATTAAGAACACCAAGAACAAAAACACACTTATATATAAAGATAAAAACACACACACCACTCTCTCCTCTCTCTCTCTCTCTCTCTTATCCATCAAACCCACCACCATTGTCACCACCCACCTCCACATCACCAGCCGCCACCGACCTCCGGCAACCATCATCACCGAGGTAGTCACCTCCTATCACCACCACCACCACGTAACTACATATCTGTGTAGATCGAACTTATGTATGATGGGAACTTCCTCATAATCGGATCCAACATTATATTCAATAACTAAAACACAAAATTACAAAAATCAGCTCGTCTCCAATTCCGATCTCATCACGTCCATAGACGCCACTCCGATGCTGCTCTTTGCCGTATTGTACGCCGCCCGTACCTCATACAAAAACCCGATATAGTTAAGTAATCAACAAACCTAATTGATAAAAACAAATCGTTATTTCAATTCGAAATTCAAACATATGATAATTAACAGATCGTTACCGACAACCTTTGCCAAAAATGAAACAGTTTCAAGTTTTTAATTATTCAATTCAAGTTTTAGAACCAACTATATATATTCATATATTTGCATACAACAAAAATAATTCATAAAGTAAAATAACATACAAGCATAAAATTCATACATTGCAAATGGGAAAAAATAAGCCGTACACAATTTAATATGTTTGTAATACGTTAAATCCGTTTGGCCATTCTTATTTCTTACCCGTGTTCATAAAAAGTCTTCGCATGTCTATATGTTCTTTTATCGGATTCCACCGTCACGGTTGGCATCAATAAGTGTACAATGATTCGATATGATGATTATAATGGTGGAGAATAACATACAATCAAAAACTTAAAAATAGTGATTTAGTGTGCCAAATTTATAAATGTGTAAATCAAGATCCAAAAAAGTAGATGGTATTAACTACCTAAAATATTTCATAACTAATAAAAATTTTTGGACCAAAATGCCCTTATGGGTTTTGTTCAATCCAATGATCCAGATTTCTTTTTACATTTCTTACCAAACTTTCACTTTTTATTTTAACCTTCCTCAATATATATATATATATATTTTATTTCCACGTTTCAGCCTGGGATTAACCCACGTTCCTCCACCGCTCCCTCTTGCTTCACCAGACAAGATGGAGGGAGGCGTTCCATCACTGTTTCACAAAGATATCGACAAAAACTGAGAAAGGCAAGAGTACTGCAACGACTCCGGCGTTAGACGACGACGGTGGCGGCTACGGTTCAAAGGTGCTTCCGGCCAATTATGGAACCATCAACAATGCTATGGTATCCCTAACCTTTTTTACTTGAATCGAATAGGGTTTATATTTTGCGGAAAATCGTATTTATTTTGTGGAAAATCTATCTGTCTGGTATAGCATCCTATATTCATATTTATCATCATTATTACTATGGTCTCTATAGTTAACCTTTTTTTTATTTCTAGATTTTCTTTATACCTCAGGTTTTGTGAATGTTCTAGTTTTGCAAACCAATTATCTGGATACGTGTAGAAGTTACAACTATGTGTATATATAGATATGTGCACCCAAGGTGGTGTTCTGGCTCCTTGGGAAGGGCTCTTGCTTCAGGTAATGATCTACAATTTACACGTATCATATTTGATAACATATGTTTGTTTAATTAGCATGAACATATAGGGTGAAGTTCAATTTTATGTGCCTCAAGGTGAAAGAAAGAACACACTTTGTTTTGTTGTACGACATTAATTAATACAACTTTATATTTTAGGTTTCTAATGATTTTGAGCATATTGTTACACGTTTCTATGGTATCATGGTTTAAAAATCTAATGTTGTTGGATTACTCGGGTAATCCGTTGATGTTGGTTTAAGAGTGTTGGCTTATAAGTATGCTTCAAATGGATCCCTTGATTTTATTTTGCACTGTTAACTGTTTTTATGGCCATAGGTTTGTGATCATGAGCTATAAGCGGCTTTTGCTACTGCCAGTTTACTAACATATGCTTGACCCTTTGTTATAATATTGATTATTATTGTTACTATTGTTATTATTATTATGTTGTTTAGGTGTGAACCAAATTTCCATGTGTGTTCAGCCCATTCTCGTAAAGGTATATATGCAATTGTTTTCGATAAATTGCTGAAAACCCTAGTGATTTTTTTTTTTACATTAAACTTATGTGACTTTGTGATAAATTGCAGGAAATCCGAGTGGTTGGTGATGCTCCTTTAGATAAGCATATGAAATTGTTAAATCTTCATATTATAACTTAGGAATGTAACGGATTGCAACTTAGCTTTTGTTGTAATGCATTTGACGCGCCCCGGAAAAAGTAGAAAGAATTTTTTTTTATAACGGCGACTTTCTTTTTGTGTTGCCTTTTGTGTTGCCAAAGTACTCTCTAATTTGGAGAACTTCATTGCCCCACTCTGATCAATCTATGTTGTCTTAACCGTGCTCACGATGGTTTCAGAGTTTGACTTGGGCATTCTCCTGGGAAACATTACCGTCGACTACCATTTGACAGTCGTGCCATCACAAGAGCAGAAATCTCTGGCTACAATGAACTTGTGAGAGTCCTTACCAGAGTCCTTGGGATAGATGATGTTATAATTGCCTTGACTATGTGAGATTGATGGATTTTGGGGTAGTTGTGAGGAACACTCCTCCCTCCCTAATATCTACGTTAATTACGTTGGTTCGTCGCCCAATATTAGTTTTAAAGCATGTTTGGGATTGAGTTTGAAAAAATGCTTACTAGCTTATTGTTGTTTTCAAAAAAGCCAATTAGTTAAAATATGTTTGGCAATCACAAGAATCTTTTTCATTTTAGTTTTTTTAAATGGTTAAAAATCAGTTTTTCAAAAACCCCAAAGCATTGCTTTTTAAAATAGATTTTTGTAAAAGCTAAGAAGTCAATAAGCATTTTTCAAACTTAATTCCAAACATGTTCTTAGTAAACTCTTTTATGCTTATTATCAAGTTTGGATCAAATTTAAATTCTAAAGTTTTATTATTACAAAAGAAAATCTCAATTGCTATATTATTTTTAAATTTTATAATCCAGTAAATTTACATCAGTTCTAATAGTTACCATCTTTTTAACTTGTTAATTTTTGGTTAAATCAAGTTTCTTTAAAATAACGATTTTAACTTAACTTTGTATTTCTGTTGAAACTTGAAATAAGGTTCTCGAATTAGCAGAAAAGGGAAACCAGCTCTCAAAAGTCAAAAGTATAGTTTATCGGTTGAAACTTAAAATAAGGTTCTCGAATTAGTTGAAAAGTGAAACAAGCTCAAAAGTCAAAAGTATAAAGTTTATCGGTTGAAACTTAAAATAAGGTTCTCAAATTAGTTGAAAAGTGAAACAAGCCCAAAAGTCAAAAGTATGAAGTTTATCGGTTGAAACTTAAAATAAGGTTCTCGAATTAGTTGAAAAGTGAAAGAAGCTCAAAAGTCAAAAGTATAAAGTTTATTGGTTGAAACTTAAAATATGGTTCTCGAACTAGTTGAAAAGTGAAACAATCTCAAAAGTTAAAAAGTATATCGAGCACATGACGTATTGAATGATTTATGCGAGCATTTTCATTAAAACCTTTAAAATTATATGGAAGGAGTTTACAAATTATAGAATATGATTATGAATGGTTGTGATTTGTGAGTTTAAATTATATAGTTGAGAGAGAAAATATAATGATTTTTTATAAATTTAGAGAACTTTGTTTATTCTTATTTATTTTTTAATATTTGTTGAATTAGTTGTGAGTAGAAAAAAGAGGAAACTATAATGATAAAATTATACACAATTATTATTTAATTGAAAAATAGAAAATTTTAATATTTTTAGTATAATTATAGAGATAGGGCTGAAGGATAGGTTGAGAATGCAAGCTTTTTGTCCGAGGATAAGATTTTCTGTCTGCGTTCTAAGGCTATCCGCTATGTTGAGGGGCATCGAAGCCCCTCCACCGTGCCACGTCATCGTCTCGTAGAAAACGGGGCATCGAAGCCCGCCCCGGTATGGTTTAATGCCCCTTGGACGCCCCCAATATATATATATATATATATGATCAGGATCATGTGAGAACTTTTTGGAAATTGAGAACTATGAGAACTATTTTTTACCACAAAAAAACCCAAAAATAAAAAATATCATAAAACAAAAAAAAAAACACAAAAATAAAAAAAGTAAAAAATCAAAGTTCTTATTTATCATCCCGGTTTCTAAAAAAAAAAAAAATTCTCGGTTTAGCTAAATTATACATATATGTATAATATGTACATATATGTACACACATGTTTTTTTCCTATACACATATGTATAATTTAAGGTAAATGATAATGTATATATGTGTACATTACATAACTAGAGATTAAATGAAAATATACATATGTGTATAGGTATAATACGAATTAAAAAGAAAAAAAAATCGATTTTTTTTATTATACATATATGTATAATATGTACACACATGTTTTTTCCTAATACACATATGTATAATTTAAGATAAATGATAATGTACATATGTGTATATTTCGTAACTAGAGATTAAATGAAAGTATACATATGTGTATAGGTATAATACGAATTAAAAAGAAAAAAAAATTGTTTTTTTTTATTTTTTAATGAAACCGGAATTAAATATAAGAATTTTGGTTTTTTTACTTTTTTAAAATTTTCGGTTTTGTTTGTTTTATAATTTTTTTAATATTTTTTAGAGGGTTTTTTTAGTGGTCCAAAATGGTTCTCAAAGTTCTCAATTTGCCAATGGTTCTCTTAGGATCCTTACCTTATATATATATATATGTATGTGTGTATGTGAGAGATGAAGAAAGAGAGGTCCCACCACCCTTCCTTCCGCGCCCGTCGTCCAGACGACCCTTCTCCCCTCCACGTCCCCACCAACGGCGCTAGAGATGGTCAAAAAAACCGGTCCGGGAACCGGTTTGCCGGTTTAAACCGGAAACCGGTTTTTACGAAAACCGGTTTTTTAAAAACCGGTTTGACCGGTTTACAAACCGCCGGTTCGTATTTCGGTTACAAGTTTTAGAGCCAAAACCGGTTAACAAACCGGTTAATGGAAAAACCGGTTTTTTTAAAACCGGTTATTATGAAAAAAACCGGTTATTAACCGGTTATTTAAAAAAAAAAACCGGTTAACCGGTTATTAACCGGTTCTAAACGGTTTCTAAACCGGTCCTAACCGGTTAGACCGGTTAGGGTTTTGACATACAAAAACCGGTTATTAACCGGTCCGGTTATTAACCGAACCGGTTTTTTTTCGGGCCAAAAAAACCGGTCCGGTTAATAACCGAACCGGTTTTTTTAAAAAAACCGATTTGTGCACCTCTAAACGGCGCCCCGCGGTGGTGTTCGATGCCCTCCGCGCCCCATTCCTCCCCCTTCCGCGCCCCATAGCAACCAGTCTAATCGGTCAAAGAAGATATGATTTTATTTTATTTTTCTTTCTGAAAAGTCCTAAAATACTTTGTGGAATAAGTCAAATGTGTAGGATACACATACACCCATAGATTTAATATCTGATAGAGGCGACTAAAAATCTATTCAGTTTCCATTATTATCCAGAAAATTCAAAGCAAACAACTATAGAAATGTATCGTTGGAAGCATATTGCTTTTATTTTAGAATTTGTTTTCTTATGCAGGCATATCGTTGATACTCGTAGTCTCCTTACGGATCCTACTTCGGGTTTCACTCATCTCCCTTTCGACGAGTCAAGCTATTTGGTCCAGACACCCTATAATGTTCGTCAGGACGAGAGATTTAGCTTTAACAATGGTGTTTACAAACTTTGGATCTACGCCAATGATGCACCATTTATTCACAACAGTAGCACATAGCCTCGCTCTGAGGTATACATTAATGTAAGTCTTTCATTGTCTTTTAATTACTTTGGTTGTCTGGTTTCAAGTTTTGGCTTAAATAACCACGCATGTATGTGGTCTTGTATGCTATAGAAGTACACCTATAACACGGGTGTCTGGCAATTTCAAGCACAAGTGTATGTGCCATCTCCGACCACTGGTGTGAGTTTAATGCAAGTGTTTGGGGCATCTCCTCAGGCTACAACAACACAGATTAGAATGTACAATGGGAATCTTAACTACTACAAAAAAGTTATTTATAACGATGCATACAATCAATGGTTCCAGTTAAATGTTATCCATGATGTCGAGGGAAACAAGGTGAGAGTCTACATAAATAGGGAACTCAAGTACCAAGTGGATGGCCGAGGTGGAGATAAACACTATTTCAAATTTGGAGTCTATGAGCAAGATGAAAGTTCCGACTATATGGAGTCTCAATGGAAAGATATAAGAATATATAACAAACCCAATTAATTTTCAAACGTGTTTGTTCTTTATCGTCTGTTTTATTGGGTATGCTTGTTGTTCATCTTTTTCATATTTCATATACCGCTTTCCTCCTTTTCCTGCTCTTGTTCTCATCTCAATGTATAGAGATGACAGTGCTTCTTTGTATTGCAATCTTAAGTTATATACAATAATACATAGATCTTACTAGTCACTTTGTAAAAGTAAGGAAAGATTCTTGGAAATGGGAGAAATGAATAGAGTGAAAGGTGTCTATGAGAGAAAAACTTTTTGGGTTTTTAAGTGATCCGTTATTTGAAATGGTGGATCCTATAATGAAAACGGAGTTTGTCAGTGTTTGTCTGTTGAGCTGGAGGATTGTCTGGTGTTCTGTCATTTGAAATGACGAAAGTAAGCTAATTATCCAGTGTTCCGTCATTTGAAATGGAAGAACCCACGTTATCTCATCCCTAACAAAAACTAGCCTACCCCTATATAAGTATTGGACTTTTGCCATTTCAAACGGCAATAGTGAACAGTAACCTACACTGACACATCTGGCGGGAACCTTTTTAACCACATTGTTAACTGTTATCATTTCAAATGATAAGAGTGAACAGTGACCTACACCAACACATATGACAAGACTTTTCACCTTTTTTACCACTGTTCACACTTGTCATTCAAATGACAAGAGTGAAGTTAGGATTTTTTTTTTAGTTTGTTTTTCTTTAAATTTTAGTAAATACTACTAACTTTTGTTTTTTTAGTTTGTTAAAATATATGTATTTTTGAAAACGGCTAATTTGAAAAAATACACATTAATTAATATCTTTCATATGTGAGACTTGAACCAAGACTCCATTTTAAATCGACTTCTTTTGGGTTTGATAAAGTAACCACTTGAGCTAAGAATTTTTAATTTGTAGTAGCAATTTAAAAACTAGGGATTTTAAACTTACTTTTTATTTTATCAGTATCAATAAGAAGATGTTGAAAATTTAATTAATAATTTAAACTTCAGTTTCATTATTTTAAATGACAAGTGTTAACAGTCAACAATTTCATGACTTGACAATTGCCAACAAAGCGTCCATCCTTTTGACCAAACTATAATTTAAATTGAGTTCCACAAAATTAGCCGTTTAATAAAAGTTATAATTTAAATGAATTTTGGGATGAAGTTGATCAATTTAGTAGGCTGTTTAAAACTCTACCCGCTAGTGATCCAAATTAGTTGTTTAAATAAAATAACAAAATAAACCTACAAATAGACAAACATAACAATAAACATGTATTTCTCAAATTAGGCATCTTCAAATAAAAAATTACAAGTATATTTTATTTAATAGGATTTATTAAAAAAATTAAAAATAAAAAGTATTCTTAACTCTTGCCATTTGAAATGGCAAGAGTGACTAGAGTGGTCGCGTGAAAGATGTATTAGCCACCATCAAGTCAAATCGGTCAGACGAAGACACCATTCACGTTAGGCTGAGGGGTGTGGGGGGCGCGAGAGGGGGCGCGAGTGGGGGCTCCAGCCAATAATATTGTGACGTGTGGCAGAGAGAGAAACTTGATAAGATGGATGTTGGTTGTGGTGCTCGCGCCCCGGGACATGGTGTGGAGGGGCGCGAGAGGGGGCGCGAGCGGTTTTTTTTTTATTTTTTTATAAATGTATTAAAAAAACGTATTATTAAAAAAACTCATAAATTATTTAAAAAAACACACATTAATTAAAAAAACACATTAATATCTAAAAAAAAATTAAAGTACTAAAAAAAACATTATTCTTATTCTTCGGCTTGGTCTTCTTCGATCAACCTCTTCCGGATACGTTCCTTTTGTTTTTCCATCAGCATTTGGTCGACCGGATTTAGGTTACTGAAGTCTCTTGTAAGGAAGTCCAAATCTCTCATTCTTCTTTTTTCCTTTTTGTCATTAGAGACCACCTCCATGGTTTTGTTGAATTTATTGAGGGATTCAACAAGATCGGTGATGTTTACGACTTCCCCCTCAGCCGGTTTTTTCCCTCTGGCGTCCCTTCCCAATGGCCGCCTCCTCGGCGGTGAAGACGTTTCCTCCCCCGCAACGTTTAGGTCGAATCCAACCCGGCAATCCGACCCGGCGGAAGTGCTATACGCTCCAGACGAACTAGTTTTAGTCCGTTTCGGCACTACTTCCGCATCAAGGTCCGGCGCCACCAGCTCAACCCACTTAGAACACCTTCTCAACCTCTCTCACACCTTTACATCGTCCCACGTCTTCACCGTCCCATACCTCCGCAGGCACTCCTGCTTCCACTCTTCGACAGTGAAATTATAAACCGCCAAATCGTCACTGCCACTTGGTCTCATACGACCGGCGTTCCTGTTGTACAGATTAGTAAACAAGCCGACAAATTTTCTGATTTCGGTCCACCGACCCGAAATCATATCGGCGTTCCGCTCTGTACTCCCAACGAGCGAATAGAACGTCTCCCTAACCTTTGTCCAAAAGACCTTGCTCTTTTGGTAGTCCGCTGCAAAATGCATAAATAAATTTGTAAGTCATTTAACTTTTCTATTTAACTTTTTTATTAAAAACCATTTTTAAAAACGTTAAAACAATTACCGCAACGCCGATCCTCAGAAATGACTATCCAAGCCCGACACAGGGCTTCCTTCTCATCCGATGACCACGGAGTGGTTTTCCGTTTGTATGTGATATTGGTTTTGGGTGTGGTATGTGATATTGGTATGTGATATTGGTTTTGGTTTGTATGTGATATTGGTTTTATAGAGAAAAAAAAATTTTTTTTTAATAAACAAAGAGCCCAACGGCTCTATTTACGCTTTCCCAGGCCATTTACGCGTTATCCCAGCCGCTAGCCCTCTTGCGCCTGCCTGGATTTCCGCGCTCGCGCCCCTCTCGCGCCTCGGTGGTGTGGTGCTCGCGCCCCGGGGCGCGAGCGGATGGGCTCACGCGCCCTTTCTCGCGCTCCACACCCCTCGGCCTTACTCATTTGAAATGGCTAAACTCAAGTTTAAGTTATTAATTAATTTTTCAACATTTTTTTATTATTATTGATAAATTAAAAAAAAAGTTTAAAAAAAAACCCTAGTTTTAAACTACTACTACAAATTAAAGTGTCAAACCATAAAGACTTTGGTTTGAAATAGGGTTTGGGGTTCAAGTCTCACATTTGAAAGATATTAATAAAACATGTATTTTTCAAATTTTTCGTTTTAAAAAATGCGTGTATTTTTAACAAACTAAAAAAAAGTTAGTTGGATTTATTAAAATTTAAAGAAAAAAACTGAAAAAAAAATCCTAGCTCCACCCTTGCTTTTTGAAATGGCAAGAGTGAACAGTGCGGTCAAAAATGTGAAAGGTCTCGTGAGATGTGCAAGTGTAGGTCACATGTCACTTTTGCAGGTTGAAATGACAAAAGCGAATAGTGGGGTCAAAAAGGTTTTTGTCAGATTTGCCAGTGTAGGTCACTGTTCATTATTGTCATTTAAAATGGCGGAAGTCCAAAAATATATATGGGCAAGTTAGTTTTTGTCAGGGAAGACGTGAGGTTACGCCATTTCAAATGGCAAATGCAACATCTCAGTTTTTTCGTATTTGCTTAAACCGATTCGAGAATGTAATTCGGATCTTTTGAACTAATTAAAACTTGTATTTAACTTGGTTTAACTTATTTTATAATTCAATAACTTTCAATCATGCCAAATAATCCTTAGAAACTCTTAAAATCGCTTAAAACGGCTAAAAATCGCATTTTCGGGAACTACAGGGATTAGTTTTGCCAATTCTTTCCTATTTTTGATTAAATTAACGAAACTTAAACTCCAAGAAATGTTATAGCCGGTCCAATTTCTTTTTCTTGGTGTCTAAGCCAAATTTTGTTAGTTATTTACTAGATATTCTCATTAAATAGCTTATTTTGTTTCCTAATTTGTTTTTAGCAACCAAATCGTTTATTTTAGGCATAAATTGAGTGAATTAAGGTCCCAGGAAAGGATATTAACTAAAATACAAGTCCATACTCTTATATTACTGATCAAGCACGAAATATTTTGGTTTATTTCATCGATTTGGTCATTAAACTCTTATTCGGTAACCTAAACGAGTAAATATTCCAAATATGGTTCATTTTTGCTATTCATATATAAACAAGCCTCATAATCTCTGCCACAAACTTGATCCTAACCCTAGAGAGAGTCTCCAGCCATCACCTACCTCAAACCTTCATCAAACTCTTCAGTTTTTCCATTATTGTTGTAGACATACTCTTAGACGTTTGACTTTGCATGCGTGTGGACCGTTGACTCGTCATATCTCTTTGTTCTTTCGTTTTCCGGGTAAGTTGTAAACATAAGAATCATCTATATACATTCCCTAGTCAATAACCTTCAATCAATTTCGGTGGTTGAAGGGTGTTGACCGGTCAATTCGTTTAGAACTCGTTAAAGGGCAAATCAGTCAACTAGTTTGATTAACATTTTCTCATACTTCTGGTCAGATTCAACTTTTGGTCCAGAAGACTTTTATTCTCGTAACATAATTTTAAGGCTACTGACCAAAACCTGATTTCCGACTAGCTGTTCGAATTCTGGTCAGTACCAGCTCGCATAAATCTTAATTCAAACATAACTTGAGTTCTAAAAGCCCGTTTGGATTGATTCCAGCGGCAACGGGTTCGCTTTATTTATCTTATGATATCCTAAAATCTTAGATTCTGAATTGGTTATATCGTTTGACGTGTAGTGGACGACTCGCTTACTCGTATTTATATTCGTTTGTCGTTAATCTAAGGTGAGTTTATCATTCCCCTATTTTACAATTTCTCTAAATGTTTTAGGGACATATGTGTACCTATCCGTATTTCATACTATATATATATATTCAAACAAATGCATACGTGTAATTGTGAGTGACTTAATCAAACATATGTGCTACTTGCTTACTTGTGTTACTATTCATTCATTCGTATAGTGGGTGTTCCTACTAGTGACCAATGCCCGATTCGCTTGGCAACGGTCTATATGCTTGTTTATGGTTTGATTATATTTACCGCTTTTATCATGTTATGCTTATTTATATTGTTGTGTCAAAACTGGTGATATTCTCACTTAACTTTATGTTGAAAAACTCCATTTTATACGCATATGCGGGTTGTTTGTTTTGAAGATTGAAGTTTGGATACGTAGACAAGACATTGGGATATAATCAAGATAAACATTATTTGAGCTTATATTCATATTTATAAATTGCTTGTTATAATTGGATAATGTGTGTATTATTTGAATAAAATAATTAATTAGATATTGTCACATTTTATATATGATAATATCTTCGAGCTGTGAGCAATCAGATCACGCCCCGACATTTCCGCCTAAGGTTGGGGTGTGATAGATTGGTATCAGAGCCGAAGGTTATAAGATAGGTCGTTAGAAATGGTCCTAGACATATGATAGGAACCTTATACGTGCTTATCTAAACTGCCTTATGTGCTATTTAATAAATTGTTTGTAGCTTGCTTAGATTAATTATTTAATTGTAATTGTCTTATTTATTTATTGCACACACACACAAATTCCGAGGCTATGCCTCACATTTAAAATATTTTTCTAAATCTTTTATTTTAGTAGATTGCATTTTATTGTGGGAAATTCCTTAAGAATTCCCATGTTTTGTTTTGTTCCTTCACCTTGAAGCATGGGGGTATGTCAAATGTCGTACAACCATAACTTCAAGTGGTACCCATAATCAGCTAAACGGTTGCGTGGTAAGCATAACCGGCTAAACGGTATACCTCCAATTGTGTTTTTAGTTATTTTAAATTTATTTGATTTGTTGATTCGATATTTAGTTGGGTCGGTTAAATGCCATGTAACGCTCATGGTCCGAATAACTCCATTGATTCGATAATTTGTTAATTAGTTGGATCAGTTAAATGACATGTACACGCTTATGGCCTGACCAACTTAACTGTTTATTACTCGTTATTTGAATTGGGCCAACAAATTGCCATAGAACGCTCATGGGAAGCCAATTCACAAACTTTATGTTGTTTATTTACTTGAGCCATTCAAATTGCCATGGAAAGCTCATGGGAGGTCAACTCGTTAGATGTGTTTTATTATTTTATTTGGGATCTCGAGCTACCATGGGAAGCCCATGGAAAGCCTAACCCGAAACATTTTTACTTTTGGAAAAATTTATAAACATATTGTTTATTTACTTAAATGCCTCAAATTTATTCACATTATTTTACAATCTCGACTCGTCCTCGAGTCTTCACCAACACAATTTCATACACATACATATACATACGCATATCTATTATTTCACATCAACTCATTCCCACAACTTACCCATCATCTTATACAATTTCGTTGTTGGTCCTCATATAATATATACCCTAAGAATCCATCATCACAATCAATGTCGTTCACCTGCTTCTCGTGATTGCCGTTCGACTACTAGAATCAACAAGGAGTTGCTACTGTATTCCGTTAAACCAAACGACCGCCAATCTCGACAAAACTAAAATACCACGAACAAGAAATCTTATACTAACTCATATCCGTTTAGATATTATTTAAATCATCTTTTCTTATTTATTTCCATATTCTCAAACTATAAATTATCAAGTGTATTTCAATCATCACCCTCAACTTTAAACTATAAATACTTTATTACCTCTTGTTTTCCTCAATCTCATGATGGTTTTCACAACTTATTTTCCATTTTGTAAGTCTTTATTATTAAAATTCAAATATTGTAAATTTTATTTATATCAAATTAAATTTTTTCATCATTCTAATTTAATTTTCATTATTAAATTAAATCTTCCATTAATTAAATTTTTACCATTAAAATTGTCTTTTTGATAAATCTCTATTAAAATCCATCACTCAATTTATTTATTGATTAAGTTCGTTATTTGAAACTAAACGTTGGCTCTTAAATATTTTAACTCCCTACTTTGATTTTTAATACACCTTGAAAATTTTGAATGTTTTCATGATAACTTTGTGGTTGTTAGAATAGTCATGGTGGTTCATGCATTTCTAGCCTCGCGTTTATCTTATTTTATAATATTATTTCACATTTCATTTTTTGGTATCACAATTAATTTAAATTTTGTTATATACTTGAATTTCCATTATAAATTTACTTACTTCATAATATAATATAGCGATTTTGTGAAAATAGGAAGAATCCACGAATTTCAATTACCTACCTTGTATTTTTATCTAATTTTAAAGATTTACTTGGAATAGGACTATCTCGGTGGTTCAGGAAATATCCGCTTCCCAATTTAATCTATTAATGATTTATTCAAATACGTATATTTTCGCATTTTTATTAATATTTAAATTATTAATTACTAATTATTATAATGTTTTAAAATATTTTAATCGAATTAATCTCATCCCAAATTCACAATTTGAAAAGCTATAACTTTATATCAATTTCTCTTTAAATTTCATAAGTTTCTTAATTAACCAAACTCGATTCATCAAAAAAAAAATCTTAAACTTTGTTTAAACTTATACTTTCAATCTTAAGAACTTCCTTCCTAATGAATACGATATTTAAAAATTTCACATGTCATAACTCGCTTTAAGATTTGTTGATAAATTAAACCTTTGCGCATTTAGAATCTTGTACCTCTATCTCAATTCCTTATTCTCGATCATCACAATTCATAATAACATCTGCTTTAAGAAATTCGTTTCTTCTCAATCTCCAAAATTTTACTTCTAAAAGCAAAAGATGTTTTAGAACTTACACGGTTTTGTCAATCCAACTCGAACAATTATTAATTGTCTTTTGAATTTATATTTAAAATTTTCAAAAACATTTTCTTTCTCTTAAAATTTTATTTTTAATATTTTATAACCCACATGATGTAAAGGATTATGCGGACCATCCGACGATAAGAGTAATTATGGATGCATACATAATTATCCAAGTACTCGCATGGAAATCATAATACGTACAATTGTGTGTCATGATCTAGAACCTAAAGTAGTTTGAGTAACGGTACAAATGTTGAAATGATAAGGACATGGTGGATACGCCACTGGTACATTCTATATATAAGTGTCCTTATCGGATTGTCATTTGGAGCGTTGCTTCGATTATTAGAAGTTCTATGTTATGATATTTTTCTTAAAAGTTTAATTACTTTCAAAAATGATAGTGTTCTAGTTTTCCTTAATTTCGGGACGAAATTCCCTAAAGTAGGGGAGACTTTAACATCTCAGATTTTTCGTATTTGTTTAAACCTATTCGAGAATGTAATTCGGATCTTTTGAACTAATTAAAACTTGTAATTTTAACCTGGTTTAACTTTAATTCAATAACTTTCAATCATGCCAAATAAGCCTTATAAACTCTTAAAATCGCTTAAAACGGCTAAAAATCGCATTTTCGGGAACTACAGGGACTAATTTTGCCAATTCTTTCCTATTTTTGATTAAATTAACGAAAGTTAAACTCCAAGAAATGTTATAGCTGGTCCAATTTTGTTTTCTTGGTGTCTAAGCCAAATTTTGTTAGTTATTGTACTAGATCTTCTCATTAAATAACTTATTTTGTTTCCTAATTTGTTTTTAGCAACTAAATCACTTATTTTAAGCATAAATCGAGTGAATTAAGTTTCAAGGAAAGGATATTAACTAAAATAAAAGTCCATACTCTTATATTACTGATCAAGCACGAAATCTTTTGGTTTATTTCATTGATTTGGTCATTAAACTCTTATTTGGTTACCTAAACGATTAACTCTTCCAAATATGGTTCGTTTTTGCTATTCATATATAAACAAGCCTCATGATCTCTGCCACAAACTTGATCCTAACCCTAGAGAGAGTCTCCAGCCGTCACCTACCTCCAACCTTCATCAAACTCTTCGGTTTATGCATTATTGTTGTAGACATACTCTTAGACGTTTGACTTTGTATGCGTGTGGACCGTTGACTCGTTATATCTCTTTGTTCTTTCGCTTTCCGGGTAAGTTGTAAATATAAGAATCATCCATATACATTCCTGATGTGCTAAAAGTAGTTATTAATTTATTAACTAAATAAACGATAATCTAGACACTAAGTAATAATTATAGACTCTTAACTTAACTAAAACTACCAACCGGCAAGTGAACCGGTCGACTCTAGTACAGCTAAGTAAGTCCGGATATCGAACCCACGAGACTCTATTAATTACGTAAACTAGCTAATTAGACTCAACTAACTGACACGACTATTTATTTATATTATGTTGGGGGGTTTTTCTAATAACTAAAATTAAATTAATCACTAAGACTTAAGGACGACTTAAACCTAGATTTAATTCAAATGATGACAAGCAACCAATTAGGCTAGAATCTCTAATGTATCAATTATCAAATAGTAGGAAAATTCTAAGTTATGGAACTAGGATCTTAAATTATTCACTTAAAGAAAAAACCCAAACAGGACCCCTAACCCTTCTCAAGAAGACACCTATGGATTTCTATTAAGTTCTTAAAAACACAATCTTAATTAGACTCGCTTACGGTCGCTAATTATTTTATGACAAGTATCTCTATAAGAAATCCTACCTTAGAGCGCGGAAATCAAAGGTAGTTAAAAGTATTCACTCGACTAGATAAACAAGGCTGAAAAATCAAACCTAGACGGACTCCTTACAAAGAACTAAATCTAGCAATCTTAAACAACCAAGACTTATCATATAATCTATCACCTCTCAGCTATTTAGATTAGCAGCACACTTAGGTCTATTTGATTTATTAATATTGTTCCTATGGCTTTAATGCATATCAACCACAAAGTAGTCAAAAACACACAGTAGATGACCTAACAGAATCCTATTATATGACAGACAATCACCAAGGAAACTGTGAAACAATAAAATTCACCAAACAATCTTAAGCACACATATGCATCGAATGAATAACAATAAACCTTTTACTTAATCATAAACCATAAACAAAAGAAAAATCCAAACTAAATCCAACGTCAACAAAAGTTCATCATAAACCTAGGCAGTTTGAGGGTTTAGCCAACAATCATACTCAAGAACAAACCAAAATAAATAAGTTCAAATAATGAGTTCATGACGAAAATAACAGATTCAAACCAAATAATAAGGATGTTTGTATGAGTAGGTGTTGAACCCGGACACTCTCTACTTGAACCAAAGTGCTAGCTCTCTCTTTTTCCTCCTTGCCTTCTTTAAACAATAATAACAATGTACCGTAAAAATCAAACCTTACGGCAGCCTCTCCACTTAATTTTCTGTTTTGCTTCCTCATCGGAAATAATGAGGTTTTATTTAGTTATGTAGCCGCCTCCAATTGTGAGCCACCAACCCATATTCTTTTCTTTCGGCCCAATCCACTAAGATGAATTATTTGTTTGTTGTTATGGTCCACTCATCATGTACACGTTATATATGCCTGATTGCAAAAATTGACATACGAACAATTATATAACCATTCATTTGAACTGAAGTAATTTAAATCAACTAGTGCATTCATGTTTAGCACTCCTTTATTTTACTCAAAACTCATTATTTGGATAAATAATAGAATATAACAATATTGTATAATGTACAGACCAAATATGACTTAAATAAAATAAACCGATCAGTAGTTTTATTATTAAGTTGATTCACTAGTTTAGCTCGTTGTCTCAAGTTTTAGTAAAAGCATCCAATTTTAGCTTATTATCTCTTAGAATCTTAAACACCCACATATGAACCAACAAAGAATAATATTCAATAACAACTTGGCTCAAAAGCACTTAAAAGTGTTGGTAATAATATGTATATTTTAGGCCACATCAATTCCCTAGTCAATAACCTTCAACCCATTTCGGTGGTTGAAGGGTGTTGACCGGTCAAAGGTAGTTAAAAGTATTCACTCGACTAGATAAACAAGGCTGAAAAATCAAACATAGACGGACTCCTTACAAAGAACTAAATCTAGCAATCTTAAACAACCAAGACTTATCATATAATCTATCACCTCTCAGCTATTTAGATTAGCAGCACACTTAGGTCTATTTGATTTATTAATATTGTTCCTATGGCTTTAATGCATATCAACCACAAAGTAGTCAAAAACACACAGTAGATGACCTAACAGAATCCTATTATATGACAGACAATCACCAAGGAAACTGTGAAACAATAAAATTCACCAAACAATCTTAAGCACACATATGCATCGAATGAATAACAATAAACCTTTTACTTAATCATAAACCATAAACAAAAGAAAAATCCAAACTAAATCCAACGTCAACAAAAGTTCATCATAAACCTAGGCAGTTTGAGGGTTTAGCCAACAATCATACTCAAGAACAAACCAAAATAAATAAGTTCAAATAATGAGTTCATGACGAAAATAACAGATTCAAACCAAATAATAAGGATGTTTGTATGAGTAGGTGTTGAACCCGGACACTCTCTACTTGAACCAAAGTGCTAGCTCTCTCTTTTTCCTCCTTGCCTTCTTTAAACAATAATAACAATGTACCGTAAAAATCAAACCTTACGGCAGCCTCTCCACTTAATTTTCTGTTTTGCTTCCTCATCGGAAATAATGAGGTTTTATTTAGTTATGTAGCCGCCTCCAATTGTGAGCCACCAACCCATATTCTTTTCTTTCGGCCCAATCCACTAAGATGAATTATTTGTTTGTTGTTATGGTCCACTCATCATGTACACGTTATATATGCCTGATTGCAAAAATTGACATACGAACAATTATATAACCATTCATTTGAACTGAAGTAATTTAAATCAACTAGTGCATTCATGTTTAGCACTCCTTTATTTTACTCAAAACTCATTATTTGGATAAATAATAGAATATAACAATATTGTATAATGTACAGACCAAATATGACTTAAATAAAATAAACCGATCAGTAGTTTTATTATTAAGTTGATTCACTAGTTTAGCTCGTTGTCTCAAGTTTTAGTAAAAGCATCCAATTTTAGCTTATTATCTCTTAGAATCTTAAACACCCACATATGAACCAACAAAGAATAATATTCAATAACAACTTGGCTCAAAAGCACTTAAAAGTGTTGGTAATAATATGTATATTTTAGGCCACATCAATTCCCTAGTCAATAACCTTCAACCCATTTCGGTGGTTGAAGGGTGTTGACCGGTCAATTCGTTTAGAACTCGTTAAAGGGCAAATCAGTCAACTAGTTTGACTTAATGTTTTCTCATACTTCTGCTCGGATTCAACTTTCAGTCCAGAAGACTTTTATTCTCGTAACGTAATTTTAAGGCTACTGACCAAAACCCGACTTCCGACTTGCTGTTTGGATTATGTTCAGTACCAGCTCGCTTAAATCATAAAACAATCATAACTTGAGTTCTAAACGACCATTTGGATGGATTCCAGAGGCAACGAGTTCGTTTTTATTTATATTTTCATATCCTAAAATCTTAGATTCTGAATTGGTTATATCGTTTGACGTGTAGTGGACGACTCGCTTATTCGTTAGCTCGCTTATTCGTATTTATATTCGTTTGTCGTTAATCTAAGGTGAGTTTATCATTCCCCTATTTTACAACTTTTCTAAATGTTTTGGGGACATATGCGTACCTATCCGTATTTCATACTATATATATATATATATATATATATATATATATATATCTCTGTGTGTGTGTGTGTATTCAAACAAATGCATACGTGTAATTGTGAGTGAATTAATCAAACATACGTGCTACTTGCTTACTTGTGTTACTATTCATTCATTCATTCGTATATTGGGATTACTATTCATTCATTCGTACAGTAGGTGTTCCTACTAGTGACTAACGCCCGATTCGCTTGGCATCGGTCTACATGCTTGTTTATGGTTTGATTATATTTAACGCTTTTATCACGTTATGCTTATTTATATTGTTGTGTCAAAACAGGTGATATTCTCACTCAACTTTATGTTGGCAAACTCCATTTTATACGCATATGCAGGTTGCTTGTTTTGAAGATTGAAGTTTGGACACGTAGACAAGACCTTAGGATATAATCAAGATAAACATTATTTGAGCTTATATTCATATTTGTAAATTGCTTGTTATAATTGGATAATGTGTGTATTATTTGAATAAAATAATTAATTAGATATTGTCACATTTTATATATGATAGTATCTTCAAGCTGTGAGCAATCAGATCACGCCCCGACATTTCCGCCTTAGGTTGGGGTGTGACAGCAGAACATAACATAATTAGCTCACTTCCGCCATTTCAATTGGTAGAACACCAAACAATCATCTAGCTTATCTGACAGACTCTACTTTTATTCTAGGATCCGTCATTTTAATTGACGGATTACTTAGAAACCCAAATTTCTCTCTCCTAAAAACCATGGGTCTATTTCACCCTGTTTATTTCTCCCATTAATTTTTTTCTAAACCCAAGTCCTTCATGGTATCAGAGTCACGAGCTCAATTAAGTGACCAATATATTATTATGACGGAAAGTTTTATTATTTAACTATGTGTCGTTAAGTTAGTTGTGTGTTAAGTGTTTGGATAATATTTGGATTTGGAATCGTGAGTGGGTTGTGGGGCCCATGGCCCCCTATATAAGCCTAACCTCTCCATCCTTTTTACCATTTTGTTACCTTTCACCACACACACCCTCAAGAACACACACACTTTCTCTCTACATTCCGGATCCAAATCCGTGTAAAAAGAAGGAAGAATCTCGTGTGTAGACATCATCAAACAACAAGAATCACGTCCAGATCCACGTATTGTCCGGATATGAACTCGAACCCGAAGCAAAAGGTAGGTTTCGGTTTAAATGGTTAAGTTTTATGGTTAGAACCGGCATGCAAACAGATATAATAATAGATCGGGTTGTGAAATGTAAGAAAAATCTAAACTTGGTAAGTTATAACCTCTTGGGTGCACTTTAAGATAAAAAGGTGGCGTTCGGACTATGGGAGAGGTGGGTTCAGGATCAGGTGCATGGGGTCAGAATGTGTCGAAAGTTGAGAAAGAGTAAAAAATCAGGTCCTGATGAGGAGCCCCGAAGTAAAATGGCTTTAAAATGGAAAAAAAAAAGCGAAGAAAGGAAGGCATTTCGCTTCGCTTAGCCATGAGAAGCGAAACAGGCATTTCGCTTCGCTCAGCCATGCGAAGCGAAACAGGCATTTCGCTTCGCTAAACCATGAGAAGCGAAACAGTCATTTCGCTTCGCTCAGCCATGAGAAGCGAAACAGTTTCACGCGAAGCGAAATTCCATGCATGCGAAGCGAAATTCTTCCATGCGAAATTTTATAAAATTCATTTTCTGATGCATTTTTGTTAAAGGACTGTTAATGAAAATAAAATTTTTTCCGAGCTGACCTGGCAGCTCAACCCCAGCCAGGGGTGCTGCCTCTTGGACCCTGCTAGGGGCTGCCACCCCTAGACCCCGCTACCAGGGGCGCTGCCCCCGGACCCCCGTTAGTTGAGGGTGTCATTGACTTAGATATAAGAAGTAGTAGTAATGGATATTTGACACTCGTAATGCGTTATACAGTTAGCCGTGCACAGCTAAAGAAGGGCATTACTATTAATGACGAGAGAAACCGACTTCAAGTAAGTTTCTAGCCCCTTTATCCGTTATGTTTTAGGGGCTGTGTGCATACTCCTTTGTGATAATTTCTAATACACTTAACTTAAGTGGTAAGTGTATGATATATGTATGATTAAGTGTTGAATGTTATTATGGAATGTTTATACAAATGAATATGTACATATACGTATATACATGACCAGAAGATATGTAAAGTATGCATGAATGAAAATGAATGTATGATCGAGTGACGTGACAAGTATGGGTATTGGAGACGAAGGGACCAGACCCTGATAATATCTGAGACAGAAGGGACCAGACCCTGATAATATCTGAGACAGAAGGGACCAGACCCTAATAATATATGTGATGGTAGAGATAGAATAGCCTACGGTAAATCACAAGGCCTTATGAAAGAAAGTATGTAAGCGCGTGTGCATGTATATAAAGTTTGTATGAAAGAAGAGTAAATAAAGTATGAATACGTATCTTCGGATGCGTATGAGTAAGGATATGAACGTATTGTATGTTAAATGATTAACTAGAACTCACTCAGCGTAGCTGACTTTTAGTATGCACGCAGGTAAATAGATTGAGGCAGCTGGCTTGAGGTGGGACACATGGCATGGACGGAAGAGATTAGCATCTACGAAGAAATGCCAAGATTGTTTTAATTAATCACAATTTGTATGTTAAGACAAGAATGAATATTTTGTAATGTGATGTATGAAGTTTTTAATTATTCCACAAAGTTTTTAATTTACTCTGATTTTAGAACTGTGTTTATGAGTAAATCAAACACCAAAGTAGGGTTACCGGGAACAGGGCCTTACAGTTCGGGTCCGGGTCGGGTCTCACAGGTCTGACAATTTCCTCTCTACATAAACCGGGTAAGCCCCGTGAGACCCAAACCGATTAGACCCAGTTATTTATTTACAATAGGGTCGAACATATGTAAGTATAGAGCATTTACTACAAGTGATGGTGTGTGGCCAAAATGGAAGGTTATTGGATGGAACTGCAAAGTGCGAAATTGGATGTGAATCACTCCTAAATTTAACATTGTAAAGTTCATTTGTAGCATTTTGTGATTCGGTATTAAACTTTGCAATTTGCAATGTGTTTATGGTTAGAAGGTGATGGAACCGGGTCATTTATTATCATGAATAATGGTTCAGAAATGGCGAGAACAAAGGTTGCTAAGTATTCCATGGCACTATAGTGTTTATGTCTGCTATTACCCGCATACATTTCTACCGTTTATGACATTGTTGGACCTTCGAAACACAGATTGGATGTAATTTGATCTAATAAATTAGTTTATAGCTATGATGATGATTCAGTTTTTGGCGTGGCAACTTTTATTGCAGCAATTATATGGTTATGAGTCTTTTATGGTGCTCCTTTTAAGAGTCATTTTATGGCTATGATTATACTTTGTGAGTGACCACTAATTTGTTGGACGGATGACTTGGATGATGATTTGGTGTCTTGCGTGGCAGCTTATGTTGTAACGATGATATTGTTCTACTTTCAAGTTTAGTTGTCACCCATCAAATCAACCGATTGACAACGTCGATTGACTTGGGATCCTTTACTGAAAAATATATACACATATAAAACTTTTGGCCTCTAAAAATTGCGTGCCCCGTTGAAGGTGCGGCTCACAGCCCCCGGGAAGGCCCTGGCGATGATGATATGAGTTAAGAGTGTTTTGATAAAAGGTAATGATGATGTTGCCCTCATCTGAACCTCCATAGCTTTCGCAAGTTTTGGTTGTTTTATACGCTTGAAAGTCGAAAGGTTTGGTTGGTAAACATCAGTTGATCACTAGATTGTTTTGTTATAATGTTTTGTATCCATTTATGTATGCTTAACATTACCTTTGAATGTGACCAATTATGATCCGTGTCTGAATCTAACTTATCCGGGCTTTCATTATTTTTGACACATAAGCTTAACACCCCGCGCAACGCGGCGGGGTCTAAAAACTAGTTAGATATAAAGAGAAACAACACCAAACTATTGTCTAGCTTAATTGAAAACTTTTAACTCTGTGGTCTTCGATAGTTAAAATTTATCAACTCAATTCCTACAGAGATGGCAAATGGGTTGGGTTAATTAATCGAACGGGTCATGGGTTGGAACAGGTTTGGGTCAGAATGGGTTAGGGTCAGAACGGGTCAATTATACAAAGGGTAATTTTGGTTTGGGTCGGAACATGTTAGGGTCAGAACGAGTCAGAACGGGTGTTGTTTTTTTTTTTGGAATGAGGATAAAGGGGGAAACATTTTAGGTTTTTTAGATTTCTATTTTTTTATTTATATTTTGAGTTGTGACTTTTTTCTGAGGGGTTTTCTATTAATATTAAAAACCCCCTCAAAAAATTTTTAAAAATTATAATAAAAAAATCATAACTCAAAATATAAATTAATAACAAAAAAAGTAAAAAAAAATGTTTCTTTCGTTGTCCTCGTTCCATAAAAAAACCATCGAGAAATAGAACCGAAACCGAAAAAATCGACGGAAATAAAACAAAAATCCAAAAAGTACCGAATAAATCGAAATTGAAAAAATTGATCAAAACAAAAGTAAATAAGTTGAAAGGGAACAGAAACAAAACTGAAACACGGACACGAAACAAAAAACCAAAAATGAGTCTGGAATCAACTAAAAAAACCAAAAGAAACCAAAACCTAACTCGTCCCGTGTGGACACTCGTGTTGGCTTAAACCTGAACCAACCCCGTTCCAATCTGAAATCTGTTTCGTGCCAAAACCTGTCTAGCGCGGAAACCCGTTCCGATCCGAAAACTGTCACATTTCCTTAGGACACTAACCCATATCAGCCCATTTCTTTGAATTTGTAGATCCATTTTGACCTGAAAATAACAAGATGGAATTTCAAATGACTCATTTTGACCATTTTAGTTAAAATCTCTTACCCAAACAACCTATTTAATTTTTAAAGCTACTCATATTGACCCATTTGAAATGATTTGGGTCAAGATTGCCACCCCAAAATTCGTATTATTTTGTACATTGGGATCACAAGTATATGTCTGCTAAGGCTATATGTAGTAAGGACGCGCACCATTATGGGTTATGGGTGAAAGGAGCGTTGATGAAAGGGCACTAGCCTTTTTAGATTAAATTAGTATCTTGACCCGTGCATTACGGCAGAATTTTTGTTTGCATACAATGACGTCTAAAGTGTCATTCTTAGTCTTTCTTGTTGATGGGCCATCTCTAAGTACACCGAGCTATAGGTGGTTTTGTTTTCATGGACTCATTCTTAGTCTTTCTTGTTGATGGGCCATCTCTAAGTACACCGAGCTATAGGTGGTTTTGTTTTCATGGAAGTGATAGTACTGATAGTGATTGTCTGAGCAGATGATGTTATTTAACAATTTTCTCCATTTAATAAAGAAAATTGTTAAATAATAATAATAATAATAATAAATACTATCAGTTTATTACTATTATTAACAATAATAATATTTACTAATAATAATAAGGTATATTGGTTTTTAATGATCCCAACTATTGTCTTTTGGTCACTGCTGGTCCCAACTAATTAATTGGCTAATAATGGTCCCAACTATTGTATTTTGGTCAAATTTTTTGGCCGAACAAATACTTTAAAAGTTGAGACTATCAGTAGCTAATTCATTAGTTGGGATCAGTAGTGACCAAAAGAAAATAGTTGGGATCATTAAGAACCAATATACCTAATAATAATAATAATAATAATAATAAAGTGAAGAATTATTTCATTCCTACATGATAACCAAACATGACAATGGAATGATATGATTCATTTCATTCCTTTGTCCATTACATTACCACATCCATTTCATTCCCTTATTCATTTAATTACCACATACCAAACATACCCTAAATTACAATACTATAACCAGTGCACAATATTTCAGAACATTTTATGAAGTTCACCAATCCGACTATTTTGAGAGAATGTTATCACTAAGGCTAAGGGTAATGGGGCTTGGTTGAGCCCCAAGTGAACCAACATCTTTATGACACGTGACGCTGACTAGGCATGCCAACCAAGCCCCCAGACCAAGCCTCAAAGGGTGTAATGGTACAGATGAGCCGGGGCTTGGTTGAGTTTTTTTTTAATACTATATCCTAAATAAATATTAATAATACTAAATTAAAACATTTCATTAAAACATAAATAAAAAGGAAAATAAAAACATAAATTTAAAATGCAACAACCTCTAAAAAAATACATAAAAATAGCGGTTTTAATTTTTTTTCGTCAATTCCTTCCGAATACGATCCTTTTCTTCCTCCATTATCGCTTGGTCGGATGGCGGTAGGTGACTAAGTCCTTGGCTAGAAATTCCAAACTCCTCATCCGGTTTCTATTATGTTTAGCTTGACCAATCGACTCGAGACCAATTGACATTCTAGCAATCTCTTTTCCGAAGTCGTGATCGGCGGTTCTTTTCCCACGTTCCCTACCCGGGGGGCGGCTAGAGCCTTGCTCTTTCAAATCGCCCTCGAACAAGTTTAGGTCGAAGTTAATTTGAGTCTCTGAGCCGCTAGAAGAGACGTAGGAGCCGGACTCGCTAGTTTTCGTACGTTTAGCCGATTCTTTTCCGACATCCGCATCTAGAGTAACTAACATAATCCATTTCGAGCACTTCTTGAGCACGTCCCACAAGTAGCGCTCGTCAAACGTCTTCACCATCCCGTACTTCCTTAACACCTCCGCTTTCCACTCGTCGCAAGTGAATTGAAAAACTTGAAGATCATCGGACCCACTCTGTCGCATTCGGTTTGCATTTCGGTTATGTAGGTTGGTAAATAATCCTACAAACTTACGAATATCGGACCACTGACCCGATATCATATTATCAGTTCGGTCCCTACTCCCCACTTGCTCATAAAACAATTCCCGAACTTTGCTCCAAAATACTCGACGTTTATGAAAGTCGGCTATAAAAAAAATAACAAAACTTTAGTAAATTGCAAACAAAAACTAAAAATTTAAATTAAAAAAAAATGCACCAAAAAATAATTACCCTCGTTTCAATCTTGAGATGTCTCAATCCAAGCTCTAGCCAACGTTAATTTTTCATCATTTTTCCAAGGAGTAGACTTTCGCTTCGTCACAGCCGGTGTCGATGAACCGCCCGCTTCTCCGATTTTATTCGTTTTCTTACCTTTGTGAGAGCGTTTTGTGGGTTTATCCGGTCCCGGTTGTGTCTCCGGAACGGAAAACTCGGGTTGTATATCCGAGTTAAAAAAAGTCGCGTTTTGAGATACCATTAGATCTTGAAAGGCCTCGTCAGACATGTAGTCCAATCCCTGCATCTGAAATTGAGCGTTGTAGTTGAAATTTCCCAAACCCGACATTATTTTTTAACAAACTTTGGAAAATCAAATGAGAGGTATTAGTAGAAATATTGAGAGAAAGAGAATGAGATGGGTGATTTTAAAAGAAAATGAATTGTGATATTTATAATAAGTTTGAATTTTTTTTTATTTTAATAGCCCAACGGCTCTCCCCAAAGGTCACCCCACGCGGACTGCCCCGCGCCCCCCCCCCCCCCCCCCCTCCACGCCCCCATCCGCGCCATGGTGGTAGCGATGTTCGCGAGCCAGGTGGCCGCACCCCCCATCCGCGGCCCATTACCCTTAGCCTAATAAAAATTGAAAACCTTATTTAAAATATGGCATATGCGTTTTCCTTAAATTAACTAAAAAAATGAAAATGATGTATTTCTGACACCAAAGGTAAAAAGGTTGCATGTTTTACAAGGAAATCATTTATGATAGACAACCGATAATATGTCGTTGTAGTGACGTTAATATAAATAAATAATTTACATTTTAAACAATTAAGTTATATTTCATCTAACTTGTACATTAATGTACAACTAGTATCTATGTTCGTGCGCGTTGCGACGTAAAAAGAAAACTTCATGAATTTTAGTACGATCAAGGCGATCATATAAAAGCTTATTATAAAAAAGATATGGATACAAATTGTTGTCAGCTCTGGGGTTGTAACGGATTCAACCATAGCTAACAACAACGATTTGCAATTATTAGTTACAGGATTTACATAATTACAAAAGAATAGCATTGCGTTATTTACTAAAAAATAGAATACCGCCATGGGTAAATAGTATTGCAAAGAAGATTTATGAATAATAATCTAAAGTAATCCAAAAACCTTGTATATTCTAATCATCTTATTTATATGGCCTTACTCCATCCCACCACTTGAACCAGATCAACCATCAACTAAAACAACATAGGAAATCAATTTTAAAAATAAACTTAAAATCAATATTCACTACTATACATGAAAATATATATATATACTAGCAGTAAGCCCGCACCATGTTGCGGCGACAACAAAGTTTTAATCTTATCACATAAATACATAATTAAATCTAGTAACAAGCCTTAGAGTGATCATTTTAAGATATCAAATTAAAAAAAAAAAACGGATATTATGGTCAAAGAAGGGTGGTTTGAGGAAAAAAAATTGATGAAGCCTAACTGTTAGATTGAAGGAAGTATGTTTCTTTATAGCGTATGCATTAAATGTTTTACATAATCAACAACTATAATTTATAGACGTGCACAGTAACTTATCGATGCCAAAGAACTATAATTTTGTTTTTAGTAAGATCGGGTTTGCCATTCAAAAGAGGGTGGAGACGCAGCTTGTTGCCCATTTACCGATCTCTCTATTGTAATTTGATCCTTTTGTGTTAAATAAAAAACTTGACCACCAAAAAGACAATAAACTTGCAGCTATAAAAAATCAACAACTTGTACATTAATGCATAGTAGACATGTATATTATAATTGATAAGTCGTTATTGAGCAGAATTTTCAAAACATCGACAAAAATAAGTGTGT
Source organism: Bidens hawaiensis (assembly GCF_021521415.1). NCBI lineage: Eukaryota > Viridiplantae > Streptophyta > Magnoliopsida > Asterales > Asteraceae > Bidens > Bidens hawaiensis. The sequence goes on from NW_027491052.1 coordinate 3,730,061, forward strand.
CGCAATTGTAACACCCCGACCGACGGCGGATTATACATCGGGGCGCTACGAATTGTTTCATTACTCGTGACACTATTTGAGTGTCAATATTTAATAAATACATTTCATTGCGCATGCGCATAACACACCATAAAGTAACATAAATCACATATCATAACTCATAATATTCAAATACATAAATTTGTCTTGTTATATTTTAAACTAGGTCCAAAGTAAAAGAAAACATCCTACGTGTCCTCGAGTTTCCAAAAGCAGCTACAGCAAACCTGAACATGTGTTAAAATAAAACGTCAACACTTGCGTGTCGGTGAGAAATCAAGTTTAATAGATATAAATAGATAATAACAAAGCACTGCGCGCAACATGTGTATAACTGGTGTTCAACATAGTGTGTAAACAGATTGTGATCAAGCCTAAATAGATCATAGCTCATAGTTCATAGCGTGCTCCAAATCGAGCAAAAACAAATAATCATTCGTGTATGTGCAAACAAACCAAGAAAATCGTAACAATAGGTCTCCCGTGTTCATCTAATGGATCCATGAAAACTTCGGAATAGGCCGATCAAAGCGGTTAATGATCAACACATACAAATATACAACACTAGTAAACGTCCATAACACATGGGATTTGCGCACATTATTTCATAAACAAGTTTAAGACTCAAGTTGTACGAACACATGAACATCCCAAAACGTTAAAAATAAAAGGGGATTAGGTACGAGATTACTCACCTGTAAAAGGTGCGTTGAAAGATAACGTAAGAACCAACTTTTAAACAAGCGAAAGTTAACCTATAAATAAGAGGTTATTGGTTTAACGATTGGTTTTTATGTCTTGAATATATGCAAGTCACTTAAACAAATTATTTAAAAAGAAAAATTATATATTATAAATTTACCGAGATTTCTGGGCAGAAAAGAAGAGAAGACGGATTGCAAAGAGGGGAGTGGAGGCGTCGCTGAGGATCTTCGGCTGAGAGCAAAGGGAGAAAGATTTTGGGAAGTGTTTAAGTGTTTGAGTGTCCAAGAAATTAGTTTTATTTATAGGAAAACCCTAGGGAACACATCCCTTGAATTGGGGAAAAAGATCTTATCAAATCAAAGCAAAGGATATCAAAAGCAAAAGATATGGTGGCAGCTGCAGGGGATGGGGAAGGCTGACAGGTTACTATTCATAGCATGGGAGGGGTCAGACAAAGTACTGTTCAAGACATGGAAAAGAAGATTTTAAAAGATTATGTCAGTTACTTTTTCTGACAACCAAGAGGGTTGGTAAGCAAGCTGCGCCGAAAGTGACTTTTCGGACAGATGTCAGATCTGGCCTACTGTGCCCATACCTTGGCAGGTATAGCACAGAAGATAAGATATTTCAAAAGCATACAGGCTGGCTTAAACTGGAGAAAAGACTTAAGTGTCTAGCGCGAGAAGGCTTGAGTGCGCGAGGGCGAAGGCAGACAGAACAATCCTTAGCGCGCCGCGGGAAGAACTACAATTCTTAGCGCGCCGCGGGAAGAACTACAATCCTTTGCGCGCCGCGGGAACAGTTCGTCTCGCGTAACGCAGGAACAACTGGTCTTCACGCAGGCTTCCTTGTAAGGAGTCTGGCGCGTGGAGCTGCGCAGACATCCTTAAGCGGGAAGAACCAAAGGACAAGCAAAGAGTTAAGAGAAAAAGGGGTTCAAGGCTTAAGGGTTAAGCAGAGGGGCGGGACGGCGACAAGAGAGAAAAAGGGGCGGGACGGCGGAAAGGAATTATTATTATTATCATTATTATTATTAGTAATATATATAAAGATTATAATCAAATTTTAAATCTTAAAAACGGATCCGAAAACGGGTACCTGGGTCGGGTCGGATTTGGGCAGTTGCCACAGTCTCCCCTACTTTAAGAAATTTCGTCCCGAAATTTATCTCGAAGTAGGATGCGCAGAGAAAAGGTGCGGGTATTTGATCTTCATTTGATCTTCCCTTTCCCAAGTGAACTCGGCTCCGCGCTTGGACTCCCAGCGAACTTTGACAATAGGGATGCGACTGCGCTTGGTTTGCTTCACCTCGTGATCCATAATCTCAACAGGCTTCTCAACGAAATGCATAGACTCATCAACTTGAACTTCATCAAGTGGTATGTGGAGGTTCTCGTCAGCTAAACATTTCTTGAGATTGGATACATGGAACGTTGGATGCACATTGCTGAGCGCGGGCGGCAGGTCCAGCTTGTAGGCAACCTTTCCCACTCTCGCAAGAATCTTGAACGGACCAACATAACGAGGTGCAAGCTTACCTTTCTTCCCAAAGCGGACAACACCCTTCCAGGGCGACACTTTGAGGAGAACAAGATCACCAACTAGAAATTCGAGAGGTTTCCGCCTGCGATCTGCGCAACTCTTCTGTCGGCTTCTGGCAGTCAGCAGATGATCACGGATCTTGGCGATTTTATCGGTTGTCTCTTGGACTAGTTCGGGTCCTGTGATTTGAACTTCACCCACTTCGTTCCAACAAATCGGTGAGCGGCACTTTCGACCGTAAAGTGCTTCAAATGGGGCCATACCGATGCTGGAATGATAGCTGTTATTATAAGAGAACTCGATCAGAGGTAGGTGTGAATCCCAATTACCTCCAAAATCAAGAACACAAGATCGAAGCATATCCTCAAGGGTTTGGATGGTTCGCTCAGACTGTTCGTCAGTCTGAGGATGATATGCAGTACTCATGTCCAAACGAGTTCCTAACGCAGATTGGAGAGATTTCCAAAAGCGAGATATAAAACGGCCATCGCGATCGGATATTATGCTCAAGGGAGTACCATGACGGCAGACAATTTCCTTGACATAAAGATGCGCAAGTTGTTCAACACGGTAGGTTTCACGAATGGGCAGAAAGTGGGCAGACTTGGTCAATCGATCCACTATTACCCAAATGCTATCATGTTTGCTTGCGGTCGAGGGTAACTTGGTGATAAAGTCCATTGCTATACTTTCCCATTTCCACGTAGGAATTTCTGGTTGTTCGAGCAAACCAGATGGGCGTTGATGTTCAGCTTTTACCTTAGAACAAGTTAGGCATTTAGCTACGAACACAGCAATATCCTTTTTCATACCGGGCCACCAATAAGTAAGGCGCAAATCTTTGTACATTTTGTCAGCGCCAGGATGAATGGAATATCGAGTTTTGTGCGCTTCACTCAGTATGTCAGTGCGAAGAATCTCATCATTGGGAATCCAGATGCGATTGAGGTAACAGAGAGTTCCATTCAGGTTAGGGACTAGATGCGCTTCCGCACCACACGCTAACTCGGCGCGTAGGTTGCCTTTGCTGATCGATGCGCGCTGCGCGTCGCGAATGCGCGATTCAAGATTGCTTTGGATCGGCGCGAAGTGAAGCTGCGTGCGCGGCAAAATACAGTTGAGTTGACTGGGTTTGCGGCTGAGCGCATCGGCTACCACATTAGCCTTTCCAGGGTGATATCGGATCTCACAATCGTAATCGCTGATGAGTTCGTTCCATCGGCGTTGTCTCATGTTAAGTTCCTTTTGATCAAAAATGTGCTGAAGGCTTTTATGGTCGGTGTAAATGATGCACTTAGTACCATAGAGGTAGTGTCTCCAGATTTTTAAGGCAAATACAACTGCACCAAGTTCGAGGTCGTGAGTCGTATAATTCCTTTCATGAATTTTAAGTTGCCTTGACGCGTAAGCGATAACCTTGCCTCGTTGCATAAGTACACAACCGAGACCTTGGTTGGAGGCATCACAATAAACGACAAGGTCGTCAGTACCCTCTGGTAACGTTAGAACAGGAGCTTCGCACAACTTTCGCTTGAGCGTTTGAAAGGCTTCTTCTTGCTTCGAGCCCCAAATATACGGTTTGCCTTTGTGCGTTAATGCTGTTAAAGGCAAGGCAATTTTTGAGAAGTTCGAAATGAATCGCCGGTAGTAACCAGCTAAGCCCAAAAAGGAACGGATTTCGGTAGGAGTGGTCGGTGTAATTCAGTGCTTGATTGCTTCAATTTTGGATGGGTCGACATGAATACCCATCTTGTTCACAACATGACCAAGAAACTGTACTTCGTCAGACCAAAACTCACACTTGGAGAGTTTGGCATAGAGTTGTTCGGTTCGAAGCTTTTGCATCACCAACAGAAGATGTTGTTCATGCTCGGCCTTGGTTTTGGAATATACCAGAACGTCATCGATAAACACGATCACGAATTGGTCCAAGAAAGGTCTACACACCCGGTTCATTAGATCCATGAAGACAGCGGGTGCGTTGGTTAAACCGAAGGGCATGACCAAGAATTCAAAATGACCGTAGCGGGTTCGAAAGGCAGTTTTGGGAATATCTTCTTCGCGGATACGCAACTGGTGATAGCCAGGACGGAGATCGATTTTGGAGAAACAAGAGGCACCTTGGAGTTGGTCAAAGAGGTCGTCAATACGCGGTAAGGGGTACCGGTTCTTAATGGTGAGCTTGTTCAGCTCGCGGTAATCGATACACATGCGAAACGAACCGTCTTTCTTTTTAACGAACAAAACCGGAGCACCCCACGGCGAAGAGCTAGGGCGAATGAATCCTTTATCGGTCAACTCTTGAAGTTGACTTGCTAATTCTTGCATTTCAGCGGGTGCAAGTCGATAAGGAGATTTGGCTACGGGGGATGCACCAGGAACAAGATCAACACGAAACTCGACTTCCCGAGCGGGAGGTAAACCAGAAAGATCTTCGGGAAATACTTCAGGAAAGTCACGCACGATGGGGATTTCATGAAGTTTCTTCTTTCCTTCATCGGGTTTGACCACATGAGCTAAGAACGCGACACATTTCTTTCGTAAAAGTCTTCGGGCTTCAGTGCATGACATAAGTTTAAGACCGTTAGATGGTTTCTCGCCGTAGATATGAAGATCTTGACCATTTTCCCGAGGAATGCGAATCAATTTCTTGGCGCAGATTACTTCGGCGCGATTTTGCGAGAGCCAGTCCATACCAATAATAACATCAAAACTTCCAAGAGGCATGGGAATGAGGTCGATTAGAAAATCGTGTTCATTAAGGTTAAGCGTGCAATCTTTGATCACGGAGTTTATTATAATTGTTTCACCGTTAGCCATTTCAACTGTAAAGTTTCCGTTTAAGTTTATTCGCGGTCGCGCAAGTTTTTGTTCAAATGCGCGAGAAATAAAACTCCTATCGGCGCCAGTATCAAAAAGTATAGATGCATATTGTCCGTTAAGTAAAAATGTACCATTAACCACGTCATTATTCGCTTGCGCTTGGTGCGCGGTTATATTAAAAGCTCGTCCGCGCGCCACTTGGTTTGAAATTTGGTTAACCAGATTGGCTTGCGTAATTTGTACTTGCAGTCTCGGGCACGCGTTCCGGAAATGACTGGGGTCACCACAGTTATAGCACGACCTGGGTCGTGGATTATGGTATGTTGATTGTGGGTTTTGCGGGTAGGTTGGTGGTGTTTGCGCGATTGGGTTGGCGGGAAGGACTCTACAGTACTCAGCAGTGTGACCAATACGGCCACATTGGTTGCATTGTCGACACGGGGTTTGAGTTGGGTGATGAAGTTTACAGGTTGGGCAAAAGGGTTGGTTTCCTGTGTAAGGTTTCTTAGTTGACGGGGCAGGGAGCGCGGAATTGGTTAAGGCATAATTATGGACTACAGGGGGTGTTGGGTAGGTTGACAGCGGGTTAGGAGCGTGTACTGGAGGTTGGTAGGCGGGTTGCTGGACAATGAGCGGGTTGGTAAGCGCGTAGGCTTGATGATTGGGTTTGCGCCTGCGTTTGAGGTTGTTACGGTTTGAGGGTTCTGGCTTGGTTTCTATTGGTTCTGGGACAGTCTTGGTGAGTTTGGTCTTCTCGGCTCCCCGCAGGAACAGGGTTCCTGCCCTGACATGGTTGTCGCAGAGCACAGCGGCCAACTCGATGGCGTCAGAGAGGGTTACTGGGTTCCTGGCCCATACAGAATCTTGAATTTCCATGGGGAGACCCCCAAGAAATTTTTCGATGGCGCGGCGGGAAGGGGTAACTAGGTGCGGGACAAGCAAACTTAGTTCGTGAAAGCGCGTAGCGTACTCGCGCGCTTCGCCACTGTACTGTTTCAAGTTCCAAAATTCCTCCTCAAGGCGCTTTACTTCGTTGGGAGGGCAGAATTCTCGAGTCAAAAGATCCTTGAATTCCTCCCAGAGCATACTAGAAGCAGCCTCTGCGCCACGCGCGTGAGCTACTCCGTTCCACCATGTAAGCGCCCTTGATTCCAGGACACTTGAGGCGTATAAGGTTCGTCGGTCTGGAGGGCAATGGGTATGGAGGAAGGTGTTCTCAATTTTCTCGAGCCATTGGAGCATTACGGTGGCTCCTTCGAGCCCTGTGAATTTCGGAGGGTTACCCACATTAAAGGACTTAATATTGTATCCGGAGGGGTTGGTATTATTTTGATTTAAGGCTTGGGCTATTGCGGCGGCCATTTCCTGGGAACGACGCTGCATACGTCTGCGCGAGGCTTCTATCCTCTGATGACGGCGAGCTGATAGCGGAGGCATTCTATAAAAGTTTTAGTTTTTGTTAATATTTTGGTATGGGAAATCGTTTTAGCGCAAAGTATATCATTGTAAAGCTTGTTTCGCGGAGTTAAATGCTATCAAATTTTGAAGTAAAATATGAATTTAAATGCAAACTTAATACAGTAAATGAATTCGAATTGAAAATCGACAATTCATGCATCACCATGACTTTTCAAATCTTCAATTTAAAATATACGAGTAAATGAGCATTGAAGGTTGACAATTCATGTATCACCATGACTTTTCAAATCTTCAATTTAAAATATACGAGTAAATGAGCATTGAAGGTTGACAATTCATGTATCACCATGACTTTTCAAATCTTCAATTTTAGAACATAAAGTTAATGGGGATTGAAAATCAACTATTCATGTATCACCATGACTTTTCGGATTTTCAATGTTAAGTCCCAACAACAAACGAATATGTAACTAAAGAAACGAATTGAAATTTAACAATAAAAATCGAAAGATCGCGGATAAAACATGAAATCATGTGCTGCGTATGCGCAAGCATATTTTATAAATATCGAGTAATTAACAATTAGCGCGCAATCATGAGATTTTTCTCATGCGCGAGAAGGGACTCTTAGGTATTCTAGGTCGTTACGTCTAACCACCTAATCCTAAAGTCACGGAGCTCTGATACCAATCTGTAACACCCCGACCGACGGCGGATTATACATCGGGGCGCTACGAATTGTTTCATTACTCGTGACACTATTTGGGTGTCAATATTTAATAAATACATTTCATTGCGCATGCGCATAACACACCATAAAGTAACATAAATCACATATCATAACTCATAATATTCAATACATAAATTTGTCTTGTTATATTTTAAACTAGGTCCAAAGTAAAAGAAAACATCCTACGTGTCCTCGAGTTTCCAAAAGCAGCTACAGCAAACCTGAACATGTGTTAAAATAAAACGTCAACACTTGCGTGTCGGTGAGAAATCAAGTTTAATAGATATAAATAGATAATAACAAAGCACTGCGCGCAACATGTGTATAACTGGTGTTCAACATAGTGTGTAAACAGATTGTGATCAAGCCTAAATAGATCATAGCTCATAGTTCATAGCGTGCTCCAAATCGAGCAAAAACAAATAATCATTCGTGTATGTGCAAACAAACCAAGAAAATCGTAACAATAGGTCTCCCGTGTTCATCTAATGGATCCATGAAAACTTCGGAATAGGCCGATCAAAGCGGTTAACGATCAACACATACAAATATACAACACTAGTAAACGTCCATAACACATGGGATTTGCGCACATTATTTCATAAACAAGTTTAAGACTCAAGTTGTACGAACACATGAACATCCCAAAACGTTAAAAATAAAAGGGGATTAGGTACGAGATTACTCACCTGTAAAAGGTGCGTTGAAAGATAACGTAAGAACCAACTTTTAAACAAGCGAAAGTTAACCTATAAATAAGAGGTTATTGGTTTAACGATTGGTTTTTATGTCTTGAATATATGCAAGTCACTTAAACAAATTATTTAAAAAGAAAAATTATATATTATAAATTTACCGAGATTTCTGGGCAGAAAAGAAGAGAAGACGGATTGCAAAGAGGGGAGTGGAGGCGTCGCTGAGGATCTTCGGCTGAGAGCAAAGGGAGAAAGATTTTGGGAAGTGTTTAAGTGTTTGAGTGTCCAAGAAATTAGTTTTATTTATAGGAAAACCCTAGGGAACACATCCCTTGAATTGGGGAAAAAGATCTTATCAAATCAAAGCAAAAGATATCAAAAGCAAAAGATATGGTGGCAGCTGCAGGGGATGGGGAAGGCTGACAGGTTACTGTTCATAGCATGGGAGGGGTCAGACAAAGTACTGTTCAAGACATGGAAAAGAAGATTTTAAAAGATTATGTCAGTTACTTTTTCTGACAACCAAGAGGGTTGGTAAGCAAGCTGCGCCGAAAGTGACTTTCGGACAGATGTCAGATCTGGCCTACTGTTCCCATACCTTGGCAGGTATAGCACAGAAGATAAGATATTTCAAAAGCATACAGGCTGGCTTAAACTGGAGAAAAGACTTAAGTGTCTAGCGCGAGAAGGCTTGAGTGCGCGAGGGCGAAGGCAGACAGAACAATCCTTAGCGCGCCGCGGGAAGAACTACAATTCTTAGCGCGCCGCGGGAAGAACTACAATCCTTTGCGCGCCGCGGGAACAGTTCGTCTCGCGTAACGCAGGAACAACTGGTCTTCACGCAGGCTTCCTTGTAAGGAGTCTGGCGCGTGGAGCTGCGCGGACATCCTTAGGCGGGAAGAACCAAAGGACAAGCAAAGAGTTAAGAGAAAAAGGGGTTCAAGGCTTAAGGGTTAAGCAGAGGGGCGGGACGGCGACAAGAGAGAAAAAGGGGCGGGACGGCGGAAAGGAATTATTATTATTATCATTATTATTATTAGTAATATATATAAAGATTATAATCAAATTTTAAATCTTAAAAACGGATCCGAAAACGGGTACCTGGGTCGGGTCGGATTTGGGCAGTTGCCACAGCAACGGTAAGTCGGTTTTTTCATATATATTATAATATATTAAAAGATATGGAAATAATAAGAATTTTAAATAAAGTTGTCAAATTAAGGGTTAAAAATGAGGGTCAAGTTATTCTACATAGGAGGCAAAAATGAGAAAGATGAGAAGGATTTGTAGCTACATAAGAAAAAACCCTTAAAAAATATCATAACTCAAAATTTAATAAAAAACAAAAAAAGTAAAAACACGAAAATATTTCCACAATCTTTCTCATTCTAAAAAAATTAAAAAAAAACACAATGTTGAGTGAAAAATATCATTGTGCCTTTTTGTTTATCATTATGTTTTATGTTTATTTTCGGCATTGATTGTGTCAATTTTCCTTAATATTGTGTCTTTTTTTATTGATATTGTGTTATATTAATGAACATTGTGTTATATTTTGTTCAGCATTTGTGTTATATTTTGCGATCTATTGTGTCTTTTTTTAGTTATAATTGTGTCTTTTGTTCATTTTCGTCACTGTGCCTTTGATATCGGCATTGTGTCTTTTCGTCAGTTTTTTTTTGAACGGAAATGATGGGGGAAACATTTTAGTTTTTTTAAATTTATTTTAAAGGATTTTTGTGTGGTCACAAATCCATCTCACAATCATGTAAAAAAATTTAAAATTTACAAAAGATAATTAAAGTTAAAAGGTAAATATGGTAACTAATTTAAATAAAATGAAAAGACACGTATTTAATGTCACAATGATCTTTTTTCTCCTCTTTAAGCTTATACTATGGGTGTGTTTAGGATTCCTTATTTTCCTCTCTTTATGACTGATGGTTGAATAAGTCCTTTTGTGTTAAAAAAGTGTTTGGGAACACATAAGGCCTTTTCCAAATCTCCTTATCAACAAAGCCAAAATAAGGGCTTTCAATAAGTTGGAGTTTGCTAACTTATCTCCTTATAGGATTAGAATACCCATTACACCCTTCCAAGTTCCATTCCACCCAACTTATTTACTTATACAACAATATCCTTTTTGGTCATTTTACATTTTAAAAAACAACTTATTTTCTTATGTTAATCTAAACATTTTTTTAGAAACTCCTTATTAGAAAGCCATAAGACCTTTTTAACTTGTCACAAAAAGGCCTTTTTACCTTAAATAAGGAATCCCAAACACACCCTATGTTCTTTATAAGTAGTAAAACTATTAAAATAAACACTCTTACTTTGCCTATCACTCATGCATTATATATACTAACTGGGTGCAGTATGCGTGCAAACACGACATAAAACGCCTAACCAGTGTTAATAGGCACTTGACCTCGCATCGGCATGTGTGTAACGCGACATCGGGCATGCATCCGGTGTCGGTACACGCGTAGCCAGTCTCAACCAGACCTGAAGCAAATTAACTTTTTTTTGTATCACGTGTTTTGTTCGTAACCATTTCTGACCCATGGCCCGAACCCTCTCGACCGGGCCCGTTTACCGGTCCTAACTGGTAATCACATAACACGTTAAGTTTTTAAAATTAAAAAAATATAGCAAAACCATACTCAAATTAAAGAGCATAAAATACTCGTTTTTATGGTGTATTTTATTTTGAAGAAATATTAACGTGGAAAAAGTTATGACAGTTTAAAAGTCGTAGAGGTAATTAATTTAGAATAAGGGGTAAATATGTAAGTATTATATATATTGACAAAATATGATTAAAGTTAAAAGACTATAATTGTAAATAGTTTGGAATCAAATATTTGTTGTTAACCGTAAAAGAGGTTGAAAAGTCCATGTTACGCCTAAAATCTCATAAATTTGTACATGGTGTGTTATACCTTATGCATGATTGTATGGACCTCTTAAAATTTAAGAGGTCCCTAACTCATGCTTTATATATAGTATTGATATATGTCATGTTTTACCTTTAAATCTCTGCCCAGCCGAGGTCAGATGCTTAGCATCATCAAGATCTTCATAGACTAATGTATTGCCAATGCCAACAGAAAAATAACCCCAACCTGCAGAGCAAAAGTATAAACACTTAGCATGAGTATAGAGCCCTTAATATAAGCATGCAACAAATGGTAAAAAATGACTAAACTATCCGTTATCTCATCAATTAGAGCAATACCTGAATATATAATGTACTAATTAACATCTTCACTCTTATAATTTAAAACAGAATTATCTATATCTATAGACGTCCTTTCATCTTCTGGTTTCTCTCTTCTTAAGACGCCTGGATATTTATTGCTGATTAACGCCTTCGGCTTGGTCTCTGATTCAATCTACAATTCTCCGGCGACAATTATTATTATTGGTTTCAGTTAAATGCTTTCAATAATATGGCGTCGTGCCCTAACTACTCATTTATTATTGGTCATTTAACCATCCAATGGAGACGTCGGCGGCATACTCTCCTTTAGTTCAACGGTTACAGACTATCCTACGGTGAATGCCCCAATTTCAGTCGACAATCAATTAATGGTCCTGCTGAATCAATCCAATTAAAGCCTGCAATGAATGGCTGTTAACGATACACATAACCGATTAATTACCTTCGCAATAGGTTACAGCCAGACATATTGGGTTATACATATGCTTCCCTTCCATCTACCGTCTCAATCCAATTGAATTTTTGCACCGGCGAATCGGCAATTCACTGGTACAACCAGATTAAGAAGGTATCTTCCTCCAAATCTCTTGAAAACGAATTGGACATATTTGAAAACTCTATGCCCGGTTCTTACTTTAGGTTGATTGTGATTTTGCTATTAAGTTTTGTGTTTATATTTCGCTTTGAAATTGAATAGCCTGTTCGGTTTTATCGAATTACGGTTCTGGCGTCGCACCCTTGGTGGAGGCTGTAGCTGGCAGTAATTGAGGATGTTGAATAGCTGGTGGTGAATAAAGTGATTATGGTTGCATGCTTTCAGTTTGATTTTGTGTAAACTTAGGGTTTGTTATGTATAATTGGTCACACACTGTGCAAATCATTGATTACTGATCTCATTTGAAATGATTGTTTGCCATATGCTTTCCCTAAGATTCATATTTTCTCAACAATAATTGTTTCATTTGTTATTCACTCGAATATGAAAGCCTTTGATTACACAAACTCCGTTGCTCTAGATGCTGGTCTTGGTGAGTTCCGTTTCGCCATTCAAGATTTTATCATTCGTTTTTAAGTTGAGTATAATATGTATTAAAATTTGTAAGAATTACTTGGTATTGTGTTGCCAGATAAACTTGAATGTCATGAAGCCATCTATGGCATTCATTTTTTAGTTTAGTATTTTAATCATTTTCTTTATTCGTTAGGCAAAAACCCTTATGCGTGATTTTAATGATTGTAAAGTCATACACGTCAAGCGCAGCGAAAACAAATCTGCGGATGCGTTAAGCAAGCTTGCATCACTAGCCTTCACCCACTTGGGAAAGGACATCCGCATTGAACTCCTCGAAGCACCATCAGTCCCGCACAAGGAAATTTGTGTCATCCAAACCGGTACAGAAACGTGGATGACACCAATAATAAATTACCTTGCAGCAGGAACACTACCAGAGTCAAAAACACAGGCAAGAAAACTACGCTGTAAAGCACTGAATTATCAACTCATCAATGACACCCTTTACAGACGTAACTTTCTTGGCCCACTCTTAAGATGCGTGGACAACCAAGATGCTGACTACCTCTTAAGGGAAGTACACGAAGGCATCCGTGGAGTTCACGCAGGTCCCCGCGCTGTTGTGGCTAAGCTGAACAATGCGGGATACTTTTGGCCGGGGATGCATATGGATGCACTGGCATACACCAGAAAATGCAGGTCTTGCCAGCTTTACGCACCCAACACGCATCGCCCGAAGAATGAACTTGTTCCAGTCACTTCTTCGTGGCCATTTCAGAAGTGGGCCATCGATGTGACAGGCCCATTTCCCACAGCAGCAGGAAATGTTCAGTTCCTAGTGGTAGCCATCGACTACTTCACCAAGTGGATAGAAGCAAAACCTTTAGCCCAAACAACTGCAAAACATATCAAAAAATTTATTTGGGAATTTATTATTTGTCGTTTTGGACTTCCACAGAATTTGGTGAGCGATAACGGCACCAACTTTGCTGACAAGAAGCTACAGCAGTGGCTGAAAGAACTTCAAATCACCCACACCTTTACCTCAGTGGCACACCCGCAAGGTAATGGTGAGGTGGAAAGAGCAAACAAGAGCATCGTCGATGGCATAAAGAAAAGACTCTTGGAACACAGATCCGGCTGGGTGGACGAGCTTCCGCACGTCCTTTGGGCAAACAGAACGCTGAAAAAGGCCAGTACGGGGGAAACCCCGTTCAGTCTCACTTATGGCACTGAAGCCATGGTCCCGGTCGAAATTGGTTTACCCTCACCAAGGGTCTTGATCCAGCCAGAAGACAATGATGCGGAAAGACGGTTAGACCTTATGCTAACCGAGGAACGCAGAGACTTAGCCGCAGTGCGTGAAGAGAATTACAAACGACAAATGCAAAAGTACTACAACACGCGGGTAAAACTCTGCAACTTCAGTATAGGAGACTACATACTGCGTAACAACGAGGCTTCAAACCAAGAGCGCCCAGGAAAGCTGGCCCCGGTCTGGGAAGGGCCATACATTATCAAAGAAGTCCTGGGAAAAGGCGCATACCGGCTTGAAAGGCTCGATGGTACTCCCATCCCAAGAACATGGAATGGAGCTCAATTACGCAAATGTTATATGTAGATCAGTTCCAAACTTGTAAAGAAAAGGCCTAGAGCCACTTCTAATGGAAATGATTCTCCTTTCACAATGTGTTGATAACTTTACCTTTATACTTATGAACTTCCCACACTAGTGCCGGTATTCACCGCATAAATGGGGGAAGAAGTAAGTCGTTACGTGTGGAAGGCGGCAAAACCCGCATAAACAACGCTAAAAATAAGGAAAACCTACACGCAGGTCAGATGTAAGTAAAGTTTAGCCATCCTTGTAAGTGCAAGTGACGGTCTTACCCGCACAATCACGAACAAGGAAGCAAAACTTCAACTTATCTACCACGTTCAAAGGTTAACTTATACTAAAAAAAAATAAGGAAAACCTACACGCAGGTCAGATGTAAGTAAAGTTTAGCCATCCTTGTAAGTGCAAGTGACGGTCTTACCCGCACAATCACGAACAAGGAAGCAAAACTTCAACCTATCATCTACCACGTTCAAAGGTTAACTTATACTAAAAAAAAGGATGAGGAAAACCTACACGCAGGTCAGATATGGGTAAAGTTTAGCCATCCTACTAAGTGCAAGTGACGGTCCTACCCGCACAATCACGAAAGAGGAAGCAAAACTTCAACCTATCATCTACCACGTTCAAAGGTTAACTTATTCTAAAACACTTGGAAAATTGCTAATTTAAACTAAAGTATGCAAGTCATATAAAGCAAGGAATCCAATGAAAGAAGCGGTCTTAGCCGCACAAAGATTTATATTTCATAATTGTTCGTTACAAGAATGGCCGGGTAACTACCCGCCTACAAAGTAAATCTATACAAACTAAACCTATCCTAGCAGCGGGAAGGGATCTTCAGGATCAGGCTTCAGGGCCACTTCCATTTGGACCAGCGCCGTCAGAAGAGCGTGGCAGTTCAAGGAAAGCCTTAAGGATAGCTAGCCCATCATCAGCAGCAGCAATTTCATTCACCTTCTCCACCACCGGATGCGGGAAGGCAGCATACTGGTTCACTGCTTGGTCGTAAATAGTTTCAGTATCCGCATTATACAAAGGGAAGTTGGAAGGCGGGACGCCTTTCTCAGCAAACCCTAGACCAAGCAGGAAGCCGGTCCGTTCCCCATCCTCATGAGAAGCGTTGAGGGCTGCGCTCATAGCATCGTCGTAAGATGTCTCTGAAAAGACCCGATGCACAATCTACAAAAAATGTACAAGTATAAGAAACACTTCTATTTTACAAAGGAAAGCGTGAAGACATAAAGCTAAAATACCTGAGACAACGCTTCTCGAAGAAGTCATTCCTTGGCAACCAGAGCTTCTTGAAGGGCGGCTTGAGCTTGGGTGCAGGCGCGTTCGGCTTCGCTCTTATTAAGATTGGCAAGAAGCACATCCTTTGCAGCGGCCTCTTCAACGCCCTTAAGCTTCCGCTCGGTGTGCGCAAGCACGCCCCTCTGGTCCAGGATCTCTTGAAGCTTCTTCGCGTCCTCCATAGCCAAGGCATCATGAGCCTGTTGAAGAGCCTCTAATTTGGCTTTAAGTTCTTCATTCTCCAGGCGGAGAGGCTCAGCAACAGCTTCAGCCTTGGTGGCCCTCTCGGTCGCGTTCCTCGCAGTCTCCTTAGCTAGCCGAAGCTGTTCGTTAACAGCTTGGGCAGCCTTGGAGCGGGCCTCGAGTCGCGCTTGGGCAGCCTTGGAGCGGGCCTCAGCCTTGAAGGCCTTCTCCTTCTCCGCAGCCACTGCGGTTAGTTTTTGGTTCTCCTCCCGGAGAGCACGCGCCTGAGATACTTCTTTAACGCGAGCTGCTTTCAACTTGTCGTTTTCACGACAAACCAGCTCGACGCGTGGCTGCATCCGGGCCAGGAGAACCCGAAGCTCGTTGGTTAGCCTACCCTCCTGGTAGCTAACCATGGCTTCCCCCAACGCACCATGGGGAGCAGCGTGGCGAGCCCAGTCCACGCACTCCACAGGTGTGCGAAGGGTTGTTCCTCGGCGAATGTTCCATCTTGGAACATACACTTCATTGGAATCCGACACTGCAAAAGAAACAAAGCAGTTAGGAAAAGATGATAAAAAATGCATAAAGGCCAAAAGAACCCTACGCACCTGTAGGGTCGATCACAGGCCGATAGCCACCGAACCCATCACCTAAACCTAAGGGAAATCCATCCAAAAGGTCAGGCAGATGGGAAGGTAACAAAGATTGGCGAGAAGCCCCGCGCGTACCTGAAGGTTCGGCCGTCGAGGCCGATGGCGGAGGCGGCATGGTTTCCGCCGCAGTCGATGGCGGAGGCATGGTGTCCGCCGCGGTCGCCGCCGCGGAGTCAGCAGCAACAGTAACCGCCGGCTCGGTGAAGGATGCTGTAAAAATCGCACTCACCGCCGGCGGTGACGTCATCTCGGCTGGAACAGTCGGCTCAAAGGAGTGAGCAACTGGACCAGCGGAAGCAGGCGCAGGCGCCTGGGTCGACGCCTCAGGTAGGCTGACCGAGCCTACCGTCATTGGCGGAGAGGTACTCCTCTGCGCTCCACCCTGGAATGCGTCAACATCCACGCCTGCACAAAGAAGACAAGTGTTTTAACAATAAATTTATGAAGTATGATAAATCTACAAAGATAAGGATGTTTGTACTTACGGGTTTTCTTGAGCCTGAACGTACGGACGGGCGGAGACGAACCCGATGGAGCCGGTCTCTTGATGCCGGTAACCGTCGTCGTCGTTGGTCCTCCGGAGGTAACAGTCGTAGCCTCCGGAGCAGTGGTCTTCTCACCACCGGGGTTCCCCGCCACCTCTTCACCATCTGACTCGGTGTCAGATAGAATCACTGGATCGGCTGTGGAGGCCGCCTTCTCTTTCCCTTTCCCGCCGGCAGCCTTCTTCTTCCGCACCAACGAAGGACCATCTGCGGATTCCTCAGAAGAAGACGGGATGTCAGGAATTCCAACAGCGGGTACAGCATTGAGGGGTTGAGGATGGAATAGCGCCTTACCTGGCCGCCGGTGGCTCAGGATCTCGTGGCCTAAGGGATAGACCTCCACGAACCGATCCGCCATTTGTTCCAGGATGGGCAACTCGTTCTCGTCTAGAGCACGAGTACCCATCCGCGCGGGACCGTCAGCTTCCCGCGGGTACATGAGCGACTCCAAGTCGTTCCCCTCTGAAAGAAAATAAACAGTTAGAAGATAAACTCGTATAAGCAAAAAGAAACGGAGCATACCGTAAGGGATAGAGTTCGAACCGTATTCGAGGACGATCGGGATTTTTTGCGCATCCGCCTCTTTCCACACTCGGCTCATCCCCAACATCACCATCCCGGACTCCGGAAACCGGAAAACCGGAGATTGGACCCGGGATATCTTAGAGAACCATTCCGCCTCCTGGTAGTTGGTGGCGTGAATGCTCGGAATTGCTTGGCCATTTTTAAACTTCATGGCGATGGGGATGGCGCGGGCAGAAATGTAGAAGAACTCCCGCTTCCACGAACGGAGACTGCGCTCGGTTGCACAAATCTTCAAACCCTTGATACGGGTTGTCAGGGTATACCACCCCTGGATGCAGCTCCAAGTGTAGAAGGTCATCAGGCGGTCAACATGGGGCTCGAGGCCCAAAATCCGGCACACCCACTCGAAATGGCGAATCTTGGCGATCGCCATGGGGTGCAACTCGGTCAGATGAACACCGTGCCTCTCAAGGACACGGTAAACAAACTTTGTCAATGGGAACCTAAGATTCCCATAGACAAAGAATGCTGCATAAACCCCGATCTTGCCTCTGGGGGCATCGTACACGGTCTGATGGGGTTCAGGAAACTCAGGCTCGAAAGGATCGAGCATGAACTTCCTAACAACATACCGGTACTGATCGCCGGGCAGAGCACACTGGCACTCACCAGCAGTACTCTTGTCATCGGCCGAAGACTCAAGATCACGAGAAGATATTTTGCAGAAAGAAGAAAGCGATTTCGGGAAAATGCTTGCCTGAAAAGGGGAGTATTTGCCGGAAATCGCTAAGAAGAAGAAGAGAAGGGTGAAAGTGTGGATTGCAAAGAGCCCTCTCCCCCTTTATATACTAATCGCAATTAATGCGATGAATTTAATGCGGAGGAGAGAGAAATCGAAGGTGCAATGAAACTATGACACGTGGCAAAAAGCAGGCTGGCAACAGCTGTTGACAGGACGCGTACCATTAATTTCGCGGCCACGCGCCCGAAAAATCGCGCCCACGCGCCTGAAAAAGCGTCTGGAATGACCATGTACTGTCACGTCACCATAACTTCCTGCACGTCCTGACACAGTCAGAAGAAACCGTCGCACGACGTTTCAGAGGTTTGGACTGTTCTTATCCTTTCACCAACTCTTCGAATTTCAAAATTCAAAAAGATTCAAAAGTAAGCGGGAAAACACCCCTTACCTTGGCAAACAAGTAACCGTAAGACGGATGCGGGTACAGTGTTAAGGCAAAACCCTTCACATACCTAGCACCCGCAGGGAATTGAAGCCAAGAATACCTTGGCAACCAAGTAACCATAAGCCGGGTGCGGGTACAGTGTTAAGGCAAAACCCTTCACATACCTAGCACCCGCAGGGAATTGAAGCCAAGAATACCTTGGCAACCAAGTAACTATAAGACAGGTGCGGGTACAGTGTTAAGGCAAAACCCTTCACATACCTAGCACCCGCAGGGAATGGACCCCAGTACCTTGGAAGTAAAGTAACCGTAAGACGAGCGCGGGTAGTGTTAAGGCAAAACCCTTCACATACCTAGCGCCCCGCAGAGAATTGAAACCAAGAAGGATCTTCTGGGCAATGCTTGCGGATAGAGGAATAACATCCCCGCATAACGGGAACGTCGAGAATTATATTGTTTGAAACTCCGTGATGGAATTGGTGGTCTTAGCATAATTGATCACTATGTTGAAAACCACCAGAACCCCATGGAGACTATATACAAGTAAGACTCAACGCTCCTGACTTGCGAGAAGGTTACATACCTACCCGCATCATACCCAAAGATCAAGCAAAAAAATCGGGAATTTTTGCAAGTGACATTAGGAAACCCGCGGGAAGAATCCCCACGGAGAACCTTAAAACTAAAAACCCTTTTCAAAACCCCTTGCTTAAAGTCCAAAAGTTCACCTCACTTTATTAAACATTCATGAGAAGAACATTGGACTGGGGGGACTTGAAGAGGTAGGTCCCAGCAGAGCCCAGTTGGTCCCGCAAGACTCACCTTGAACAGGGACGTCTGCGCAAAGGCCATCTGCTCCCGCAGGACCCACCATGCTCAGAGAACCTTACGCGCAGTACGCAAGCTGCACACGCAGGGAAAGCCTCCCAATGGTGAAGTACCCCGCCTGTTCCCGCAGTTGCGGATACAAGCCATCAGGGAAGGCTACCCGCAGACAGCAGGGCTACACGCACAAGACAATAGCTACTTCAGTAGTCACATGAAGGAATGAGCAAGGCGGGAACAATCCCGCCAAAATGAGCCAGTCCGTATGATTCTGAAAGATCTTTTGTACTATACCTACCAAGGTATGGATAGGACAGACAATCTGACCAGAACAGCCCATGAGCCAATCACAGGGTGACAGCTCACCGACAACAGTACGAGGAGGAGCACCCTCTAGTACTGTTTGTCACTATTAGCCGCTGCCTACTCACCAACTCTTACTGTGGGGCGTGCGCAGCCTACAGTTGGTGGAATAGTGTTACTGTTGGCCGTAACCTATTCACCAACCAGCATGGCCTGCGTATAATCCACAGTAGGTGGGACGTGCATAATCTACAGTTGGTGGAATAGTGCAGCCGACTTTGTTACTGTTGGCCGTAACCTATCCACCAACCAGTATGGCCTGTGCATAGTCCACTGTTGGTAGAACAGGAATACTATTCAGCCGGCTGTACCTTCTAGGAAACCTACCTTCGGCTATAAATACTCCAACATCTTGGAATGGTAAGATCATCTGCTATCCTGTTATCTAGCAATCTCTTAATATACACTTATATTCAGAGCAATCTAGTCTGATTCTCACGCCGGAGGGTGGTCACAAGGAGGAACCCCCCTTCTCAGTGACGAGCTTACGGTGTCTGTTTTGCAGGTCCCCTGAAGAACAATTCTCCGCGAGACCTCATCCCCGTGGGAAACATTACTTAACCCCCAGATTATCTATAATCTGTCCAGGGTTCACTTAGTGTTTCTTCATATGGCATTCATTTTTTAGTTTAGTATTTTAATCATTTTCTTTATTCGTTAGAAATCACAGTTTGTTTGGATTTGATTAGTGGTGCTAAAGACAATAAACTAAGAGTGAAATGACACATTTAAATGCCAACCAAGGTTCTTCACATCACAACATGAAAGTCTCCTGCTGGTGAAGGTACTTAATTTATATCCATAATAAGATGAGTTTCTGTCTTTGGGATGGTGCTGATGAAACTCAACCTCTGTATCCATGGTATCATTTTTCATTTCAGTATTTTAATATTTCTCTTTTCTCAATGGTCCAAAGTTAACAAATTAACTTTAGCCGGATAGTTTGAGGGCATTTTGGTCATTTCAAGCTTTAACATATTTAAAAATTAATAAGTAAACATCTCAAAATGGTATGAACTGAAATCACATGGAGGTTTTACAAAGTGTATAATCTTCAGAATAGTATGAACTGAAATTACATTTTAAAATATGAGAGATAAAACTTATAGTATTTATTATTTTCATATTTGTAGAAGCAAAGGATAATATTATAATTGAGAGGGTAACATTTTTATTTGTTTATCAACATTGAATAACAAGTGTTTTTATAATTTATGTTTTTTGGTGATGTAGAATGGCATAAGCAAAGGAAAGAACTCAGACACCAACAACTTCATCTGTTATGCAATCTATTTTAGAGTGTTACTAAAATTTTGAAAAAGAATATCCTAGGTGCCAATTTAGCACTTCTTTTCTGTTATGTACTCAATATTTTTTTCTATGTAATCATTGGCTTGCATCTACTATTCTATTTGGAGGACATGCAGACCCTGTCAGACCAGTGATGAGTTCCATATATATTGTAGTTAGCTTCAAGTTTGGCATCTTCTTTGTTGGCTGTAGTTGCCATCTGAGTAATATTGACCGTCTCAAGATCCATTTGTGTTTTTAACACATCACTTGGTATAATTATATTGTCATTGTATGTGAAAAGGTATAGTTTTGACTAGAGGATAATGTGGCATTAGTTATAGGTAATTTTTGTAAAATAATTTGACAAATTATCTAGTTCATTTTCAATAAGTGAAGTTTGTAGATGTGAAAAAATAGGTGGGGCATGTAATGGGTCAACGAGGCTATTTTAATTTCTTTAAGAAGCGAGGTTGCAATGTATGAATCAAGTTGTTAAGTTATGCATATGTTCATTTGCAATTTGCTTTTAACTTTATGATACATGATTTGGGGTGTTTGCTAATAAAAATTAAGACAATGATTATTAGATGTATGTCTGCATATACTCTACTTTGTCCACTGAATGTCCCATGAATTTTTAGTGATTTTCATTTTCGAATATCAATGCCCTTGATTGTAGTGTACCGATACGTTTGTTAGCATTTATATCGATTTTTTCAATAAAATGAAATGCCCTTCAGTGTATGGTTAAACCATGCGCAAAGTCAAAAGTTGCAACATTCATTAGACATGTCATTTGAAATATACGCATGCATGTGATTTTAATATCTATTATTCTGACCAAAATTAATTTAGTTTGTTAGTTAATTTGCATACGAACTTTACCCGTTTTCATTTTGTGGAAACTGCCCCATTTATGTATTATGTGATTCTTATATTTAGAGATGCTTATCGATTTTATTTAACAGGCTTTGAACCTTTATTATTTGCCTTTGCTAAGGTTTGGGGTTTTCACACAGGGGAGTAAATGGTAACAAGATGGTTGTTAAATGGATCAGAAGTGGTTGCATGTGGACTTACTATACATTATTCACCAAGCACTTCGCGTGGCCTTGATAACATAGTTCAAGTCTTAAGCATCTTCTTTCTTATGATAATGTATAGGTTTTACAACTTGATTACAAATAACTTGGTACTTCATATTCATTATATGTGTTGTGTGGAAATATAGTTGATAGACCATTTGCTGTTGTGATCCACTTTGGTTTCATTTGATTGGATTTGTTATTTTGATGAATGTGACTTGAAGAATAGATATGCTATAGCTGATTAGTGGGTTAAATTGATCTCATGGAAGCCAAAAGCTGTTACTTCTCATAATCTTTCTTATGAGTCGAAGGGCATTTCAATTACACTCGAACAATTTATTCAACTATCTGTATTCAAAAACTCATGCCTCTACTAAATCGGGATGCAAGAACTATAGGCCCGAATGTGTCTACCAAAAATCGAAAAGCTATGGTGGTCGCCTGTCAGTGTGTCACACCCGCCTGCAAAGCGCGGGCACCCTGCTAGTGTATCTTATAAGGACTTTGAGATGCTATGTAACAACCAGACTATTTTATAATTTAACAAAGATATATATATATATATATATATATATATATATATATATATATATATATAGGGTAAAGATAAGATACAAATAAAAAAAGCGTACGAAGCGTACAAACTAGAACAAAATTGGAGGTGGTGACATTTTTGTAAATAAATGAAAATCATGTTTGTAGTGTAATTTAATTACTCTATATAGTTTACAAATAGAGTAATTTTATTACTCTATTTGTAACCTATATAGAGTAATTTTATTACTCCGCTTCACTTAATTTATTAAGTCATTTACCTACTCTCCTCGTAAACCCTGGCCGCAATCACTTAAAGCAATTCTTCATTCATTCATCCGGTTACTTGTTTTAAATAGAGTAATTATTGAATCTACTTCTTTCTCAAATTATCTGCTTTAAAAACACCACAGTAACTACAAAATTGATTGGAAAATCGTGCGTTTTATTGTTTCAGTCTGTTATAAAAAGCTTCATCGACGAAATTGTAAACACATATCTTCTCTAATATCATCACAGTAATCCGGCAAGACATAGGGATTTAACTTCCGATCAGAACAATACATCGGCTGTGGTGGTCGGTCGACGCCGATTGGATCGAGTACGTTGTAGCAGAAAGCGACGGTGATGCCGCCACCAGAGTCAAAAGTCTCGCCGGATTTGTCGCAGTTGTATATACGGAAGCTGTGGTTGTTGTCGGCGGCGAGATAACGGAGCCTTGATTGAAGGAAATGTGGCGGAGGTTGCCGGTGGAGTGATTGGAGTCCGGTGGTTTTGTGGTGGATGAGGAAGAAGATGGAGATGGGTCTGGTGGTTAGATGAGGAATAAGATGGGGGAAGAAGATTGAGATGGGTCTAGTGGTCGGATAAGGAAGAAGATGGAGAAGGGTTTGGTGGTTTTATTCAGTTTGTATGTTTAGTATAGATATTCTATTTGTATTTGATCCATCTCCTATATATATATATATATGTGTATGTATATATATATATATAGGGTAAGGTTAAAATGAAAACCCATTTGAGGTGTGAAAACCCACGAAAACCCTATGTAATATCGTTTTTTTAACATGTAATATATGTTGTAACATTTAATACAAAACATCGAAACATAAAAAAAAATGTTTTGCTGTTTTTTAACATTTTTTTACTAATTTTTATATATGTTTTCAGTAAAGAGAAAAAGTTATATTTATATTTACATTTTTTATTCACTTTAATTGTGGACCACAAGATTTAAACATTAATCATGTGTATGAGAATGAGTTTCTAGAGTTTTCACAACTCAAGTGTGTTTTTATTTTATACTTAGCATATATATATATAAGTATTATTTGAGAACTCTTAAATTATTTAAGAACTTGAAGGAACTCTTAATAACTAACGTTTTTTATAAAATTTTTTGAATGTTAATGTTATTTAAGTGTAGTTTTATCACTTTTGACATCTATATTTACGATTACAATTACGAAAATTAGTTTTTTTTACGCATATCTATGTTTTTTTTACACATATGTAAATTTTTATCACATAAATTTTACACATGTGTAACTTGTGACTTATATATGTAATCAAATTTTTTTTATAAATATAATAAAATAAGTCTCAAATAATGTTAATATATAAAAAAAGTTGAAAAAATATTTGGTTTTTAAGGGTTTCTTAAAGTTCTTAACTTTTTTCGAGTTCTCAAATCAAACTAACCCTTATATATATATATATATATATATATATATATATATATATATATATATATATATATATATCTTCTCTAATAAAGGATAATAAAGGAATCAACGATTGGACACCTGTTATCTTCTCAATACCCCCATAATATTTATTTTCCCGCCCAACCTTTTTTGGGTTTCATTTTCCATATGTATATTTTCTATGGGATTAATAATACCAAAATCTCCATCAGACCCTTTTCACAATTAGGGTTACCTTTGCTCAAACTGATATAATTCAGCTCTTACTTCACAATTACGAATTGAAAATCTGGCTACCATGCTTAATCCATGGAGCGGAGAATGGAGTCCATATGAGAGGACGACAACGACAGATTCAATTCGACGATTAACAAATCATGAAGGTATGCTATTTTATATTCATATTATTCATCCCTATGTATTCTAGAGATTAATCTTCTTGAGTTGGCTCTCATGTGTTTTTAATGGAATTGATAAAATTAGCTTGGAACATTTGTACTTTAAAGTTTGAGGCACACCAAATGTTTGATAAAATGCCACAATGAGATTTGAATGGAAAATGTGACATTAAAGATATATATGTATCAATGCATGGTAAAAATAATGCAGTTTCATGTGAGGATTGAATTTAATGGTCTTACATAACGCATTGTAATGTGGTGTGTTGACTTGCAAATTAGTTACTAGACATGAAGCTTATGAAAAAATTGTTAAAGTTTGGAATTATTTTCATTAAATGTATTGTTGTTGTCCATGGTGCATAGTTACGGGGCGGATTTTGTTACGGGTATTAAATAGTATTTGTTTTATACGACTGATCATGAAAACTGAACCTGATAGACCGATTGTTAATTCTATACTTTTTGAAAATTGAACCTGATTAAGTATTTTGTTTTTTATTTTTGGTAACTTGCAGAAGCTATGGCTGCGTCATTCTTATCTATCCTATTTGAACTCTTTGGGCGATCTGTACCATGGACAACTTGGTCAAAATAGTGATGTGGCAAATGATTTGGTATTATCAACCAATGGTGGCAATAATGTACAACCCAAATAGGCATGATTCGTTTATAATTTAACATGCATAATGCAAGTCAACTTGATCTTAACCATCAATAGTCAATTCAAATTCAATAATGATACAGCAATGCAAATTGATCATAATGCAATGCATATATCAATAATGATACAGCAATGCATAATGCAAGGCAAATTTAGATTCAATAATGATACAACAATGCATAATGCAAAACAATCTACTTACATATCACTTTCTTTTAAAATGTTAAGGATGCATAACCTAAGTTAACTTAATCATAGACATTGAAGAAACACTAACCGGACCCCGGGCAGATTACTGGTAACCTGGGGGTTAGATAGATGTTTCCCACGAGGGGTTAGACCCAGAGAAGATGGTTCTTCTGATAACCTGCAAAACAGACACCGTGAGCTTGTCACTGAGAAGGGGGGGGGTTCCTCCTTGTGACCACCCTCCGGCGTGAGAATCAGACTAGATTGCTCTTTAAATATAAGTGTATATTAAGAGATTGCTAGAGCAGATATCAGGTATAATATGATGATACAAGATGAGATGAGATGGTCATACCATTTGTGGTATTTATAGCCGAAGGTAGGTTTCCAAGGAGGTGTGGCCGGCTGCAACAGTGTTCCTGTTCCACCAACAGTGGCCTACGCACGTGCCCTGCTGGTAGTTGGTGGGTAGGCAGCGGCTGATAGTGACCAGGCCTGCTGTGTACTATTCCTTTTCCACCAACTGCCGGCTATGCACGTGGTATGGCAGTAGTTGGTGAGTAGGCAGCGGCTAATAGTGACATACAGTACAGGAGCATGCTGCTCGCCATACTGTTGTCAATAAGCTGTCGTATCTTTAGTCAGATCTTTTTCCCATACCTCGTCAGGTACAGTACAGAAGATCTTCCCGTATCGTACGGACTGGCTTACTTGGGCGGGAGTATTCCCCCTCCCGCCCTTGTGCGGGATTGTTCCCGGCTTCGCTCATTCCTTCAGGTGACACTGAGTGATTGAGAGCTAAGTGCCTTGTGCGTGTAGCCTTGCTGCGCGGGTGGCCTTCCCTGATGGCTTGTATCCGAAGCTGCGGGAACAGGCGGAGTCCTTCACCATCGGGAGGCATTTCCTGCGGGAACAGCTTGCGTACTGCGCGTAAGGACGTCACGTCTCTGAGCATGGTTGGTCCTGCGGATCCAGTTGGTTTCTGCGCAGACGTCCCTCTTCAAGGTGAGTCTTGCGGGTCCAACTGGGCTCTGCTGGGACCTACCTCTTCAAGTCCCCCAGTCCAATGTTCTTCTCATGAGTGTTTAATAAAGTGAGGTGAACTTTTGGACTTAAGCAAAGGGTTTTGAAAAGGGTTTTTTAAGGTTTTCCATGGGGATTCCTCCCGCGGAAGTCCTTGTCGCTTGCAGAAATTCCCGAGTTTCCTGCTTGGTCTTTGGGTATGATGCGGGTAGGTCTGTAACCTCCTCGCAAGTCAGGAGCGTTGAGTCCCACTTGTGTGGATTCTCCATGAGGTTTTGGTAGTTTTGAACATAGTGATCAATTATGTTAAAACCACCAATTCCATCCTGGAGCTTCAAACAACGTAGTTCTCGACGTTCCCGCTATGCGGGGATGTTATTTCCGTTTCCGCAAGCATTGCCCAGAAGATCCTTCTTGGTTTCAATTCCCAGCGGAGCGCTAGGTATGTGAAGGGTTTTGCCTTAACACTATACCCGCGCTCGTCTTACGGTTACTTTACTTCCAAGGTATTCCTGGCGTCAATTCCCTGCGGGTGCTAGGTATGTGAAGGGTTTTGCCTTTACACTGTACCCGCACCCGTCTTATAGTTACTTGGTTGCCGAGGTATACTTGGCTTCAATTCCCTGCGGGTGCTAGGTATGTGAAGGGTTTTGCCTTAACACTGTACCCGCATCCGTCTTACGGTTACTTGTTTGCCAAGGTTTTCTTGGCTTCAATTCCCTGCGGGTGCTAGGTATGTGAAGGGTTTTGCCTTAACACTGTACCCGCATCTGTCTTACGGTTACTTGTTTGCCAATGTTTACTTGGCTTCAATTCCCTGCGGGTGCTAGGTATGTGAAGGGTTTTGCCTTAACACTGTACCCGCATCCGTTTTACGGTTACTTGTTTGCCAAGGTTTACTTGGCTTCAATTCCCTGCGGGTGCTAGGTATGTGGAGGGTTTTGCCTTAACACTGTACCCGCATCCGTCTTACGGTTACTTGGTTGCCAAGGTAAGGGGTATTTTCCTGCTTACTTTTTAATCTTTTTGAATTTTGAATTTCGAAGAGTTGGTGGAAAGATAAGAACAGTCCAAACCTCTGAAACGTCGTGCGACGGTTTCTTCTGACTGTGTCAGGACGTGCAAGAAGTTATGGTGACGTGACAGTACATGGTCATTCCAGACGCTTTTTCAGGCGCGTGGGCGCGAATTTTCGGGCGCGTGGCCGCGAAATTAATGGTATGCGTCCTGTCAACAGCTGTTGCCAGCTTGCTTTTTGCCACGTGTCATAGTTTCATTGCACCTTCGTTTTCTCTCTCTTCCGCATTAATTTCATCGCATTAATTGCGATTAGTATATAAAGGGGGAGAGGGTTCTTTGTAATCCACACTTTCACTCTTCTCTTCATCGTTTTCTTCTTCTTTTACAAGATGTCTCGTGATCTCGAATCTACAGCCGATGACAAGAGTACTGCTGGCGAGTGCCAGTGTGCTCTGCCTGGCGATCTGTATCGGTACGTCGTCAGGAAGTTCATGCTCGAGTCTCTCGAGCCTGAGTTTCCTGAACCCCATCAGACGGTGTACGATGCCCCCAGAGGCAAGATCGGGGTTTATGCTGCATTCTTTGTTTATGGGAATCTTAGGTTCCCATTGACAAAGTTTGTTTACCGTGTCCTTGAGAGGCACGGTGTTCATTTGACCGAGTTGCACCCCATGGCGATCGCCAAGATTCGCCACTTCGAGTGGGTGTGCCGGATTTTGGGCATTGAGCCCTATGTTGACCGCCTGATGACCTTCTACACTTGGAGGTGCATCCAGGGGTGGTATACGTTGATAACCCGGGTTAAGGGTTTGAAGATCTGCGCAACCGAGCGCAGTCTTCGCGCGTGGAAGCGGGAGTTCTTCTACATCTCCGCTCCAGCCATCCCTCTTGCCATGAAGTTTAAGAATGGGCAAGCTCTCCCAAGCCTTCACGCCTCCAACTACGAGGAGGCAGAATGGTTTTCGAAGATATCCCGAGTCCAATCTCCGGTTTACCGGTTTGCGGAGTCCGGGATGGTGATGCTGGGGATGAGCCGGGTGTGGAAGGCTGCCGATGCGCAAAAGATCCCAATCGTCCTCGAATACGGTTCGAACTCTGTTCCTTACGGTATGCTTTGTTTCTTTTTGTTGATTTTGAATTTCTTCTAACTTCTTTCCTGTTTATTTTAGAGGGGAACGACTTGCAGTCGCTCCTGAACCCGCGGGAGGCTGACGGTCCCGCTCGGATGGGTACTCGCGCTCTAGACGAGAACGAGTTGCCCATCCTAGAACAAACGGCGGATCGGTTCGTGGAGGTCTATCCGCTAGGCCACGAGATCCTTAGCGCCAGGCGGCCAGGTAAGGCGCTATTCGACCCTCGACCCCTCAATGTTGAAACCTCTGCTGGAATTCCTTTAATCGTATGTTCTGATGAGGAATCCGCAGATGGTCCTCCGTTGGTGCGGAAGAAGAAGGCTGCCGGCGGGAAGGGGAAGGAGAAGGTGGCCTCCACTGCCGATCCGGCGCCTCGGTCTGATTCGGAGACCGAGAGCGAAGAGGTGGCGGGGAATCTCGGTGGTGATAAGATCACCATTCCGGAGGCTGTGACAACTGTCACCGAAGAGCCCTGTGACAACTGCCTAATCCGACCCGACCCAGGTACCCGTTTTCGAATCCGATTCTTTTTATGATTTAAAATTTGATTATTAATCTTTGTAAATTTAACATTTAAATAAATTATATATATATAAATTTTTATATTACTTACTAATAATAATAATTTCTTGTCGCCATCCCGCTTCTTTCTCTCTCTTGTCGCCGTCCCGCCCCTCTGCCTAACCCTTAAGCCCGGAACCCCTTTTTCTCTTAACTCTTTGTTTGCCCTTTGGTTCTTCCCGCCTAAGGATGTCTGCGCAGCTCCACGCGCCAGACTCCTTACAAGGAAGCCTGCGTGATGACCAGCTGTTCCTGCGATACGCGAGGCGAACTGTTCCCGCAGCGCGCTAAGAATGATAGTTCTTCCCGCGGCGCGCTAAGAATTGTAGTTCTTCCCGCGACGCGCTAAGAATGGTAGTTCTTCCCGCGGCGCGCTAAGGATTATAGTTCTTCCCGCGGCGCGTTGAGAATTATAGTTCTTCCCGCGGCGCGCTAAGAATTGTAGTTCTTCCCGCGGCGCGCTAAGGATTGTAGTTCTTCCCGCGACGCGCTAAGGATTGTTCTCTGTCTGCCTTCGCCCTCGCGCGCGCTCGAGTCTTCTCGCGCTAGACCTTAAGTCTTTTCTTCTGTTTAAGCCAGCCTGTATGCTTTTGAAATATCTTATCTTTTGTATGAGCACTTTAGGTCAGTTCCAACATCTGTCCGAAAAGCCACTTTCGGCGCAGCATGCGCACCAATCCTATTGGTTGACAGAAAAAGTGACTGACATAATCTTTTGAAATCTTCTTTTGCATGTCTTGAACAGTGTTTTATCTGACACCTCCCATGCTTTGACCTGTAACCTGCCAGCTTTTTCCCATCCCCTGCAGCTGCCGGCATATCTTTTAATATCTTTTGCTTTTAGATTCTTATACTTTTTAATATCTTTTGCTTGATTTGATAAGATCTTTTCCTCCTTTTAAGGGATTGTGTTCCCTAGGGTTTTCCTATAAATAAAGCTATTTCTTGTTTATTAACACTACACACACTACACTTAAACACTCCCCAAATCTCTCTCCCTTTGTTCCTCTGCAACGCCACTCCTCTCTTTGCCTCTGTCTTCTCTTCCGTTCTGCCCAGAATCTCGGTAAATATGAATATATATATTTTGTTTTAGTTTGTTTAACTAACAAAAACCGATACTTACTGCATATATTCAAGACATAGAAACCAATCGTTAAACCAATAAACTTTTATTTATAGGTTAACTTGTGCTTGTTTAAAAGTTGGTTCTTGCATTATCTTTCTTCGCGCCGTTTACAAGTGAGTAATCTCGTACTTAATCCCCTTTTATTTTTAACGTTTTGGGATGTTCATGTGTTCGTACAACTTGAGTCTTAAACTTGTTTATGAAATTTATGTGCGCAAAACCCCATGTGTTATGGACGTTTACTTGGCTGTTTATTTGTATGTGTGAATCATTAACCGCTTTGACGGCCTATTCCGAAGTTTTCATGGATCCATTAGATGAACACGGGAGACCTATCGTTTACGGTTTTCTTGTTTTGTATACACATGCACGAATGATTTCTTGTTTTTGTGCTCGATTGGGAGCACGGATTGAACTATGAGCTATGATCTATTTAGGCTTGATCACAATCTGATTACACCCTATGTTAAACCCCAGTTAAGCGCATGTTGCGCGCAGTATTTATTATTATCTATTTATACCTATTAAACTTGATTTCTCACCGACACGCAAGTGTTGACGTTTTATTTTAACACATGTTCAGGTTTGCTGTAGCTGCTTTTGGGAATCTCAAGGACACGTAGGATGTTTTCTTTTGTTTGGACCTAGATTAAAATGTAACAAGACAAATTATGTTATTTGAATATTTTGTGTTATGATATGATTTATGTTACTTTATGTCGTGTTCTGCGCGTGCGAAATGAAAATGTATTTATTAAATATGGACACCCAAATAGTGTCACGAGTAATGAAACAATACGTGGCGCCCCGATGTATAATCCGCCATCGGTCGGGGTGTTACAGATTGGTATCAGAGCTCCGTGACTTTAGGATAGGTGGTTAGACTTAACGACCTAGAATACCTAAGAGTCCCTTCTCGCGCATGAGAAATATCTCATGTTTGCGCGCTAATTGTTAATTACTCGATGTTTATAAAATATGCTTGCGTATACGCAGCACATGATTTCGTGTTTTATCCGCGATCTTTCGATTTTTATTGTTAAATTTCAATTTATTTCTTTACTTACATATTCGTTTGTTGTTGGGACTTAACATTGAAAATCCGAAAAGTCATGGTGATACATGAATAGTTGATTTTCAATCCCCATTAACTTTATGTTTTAAATTGAAGATTTGAAAAGTCATGGTGATACATGAATTGTCAATCTCCAATATTCATTTACTCGATATTTTAAATTGAAGATTTGAAAAGTCATGGTGATACATGAATTGTCAACCTTCAATGCTCCTTTACTCGTATATTTTAAATTGAAGATTTGAAAAGTCATGGTGATACATGAATTGTCGATTTTCAATTCGAATTCATTACCTGTATTAAGTTTGCATTTAAATTCATATTTTACTTCAAAATTTGATATCATTTAACTCCGCGAAACAAGCTTTACGACGATATACTTTGCGCTAAAACGATTTCCCATACCAAGATATTAACAAAAATTAAAACTTTTATAGAATGCCTCCGCTATCAGCTCGTTATCAGAGGAGAGAGGCCGCGCGCAGACGTAGGCAGCAACGTTCCCAGGAAATGGCCGCCGCAATAGCCCAAGCCTTAAACCAAAATAATCCCAACCCCTCCGGATACAATATTAAATCCTTTAATGCGGGTAACCCTCCGAAATTCACAGGGCTTGAAGGAGCCACCGTAATGCTCCAATGGCTCGAGAAAATTGAGAACACCTTCCTTCATACCCAATGCCCTCCAGACCGACGAACCTTATACGCCTCAAGTGTCCTGGAATCAAGGGCGCTTACTTGGTGGAACGGAGTGGCTCATGCGCGTGGCGCAGAGGCTGCTTCTAGCATGCTCTGGGAGGAATTAAAGGATCTTTTGACTCGAGAATTCTGCCCTCCCAACGAAATAAAGCGCCTTGAGGAGGAATTTTGGAACTTGAAGCAGTACAGTGGCGAAGCGCGCGAGTACGCTACGCGCTTCCACGAACTAAGTTTGCTTGTCCCGCACCTAGTTACCCCTTCCCGCCGAACCATCGAGAAGTTTCTTGGGGGTCTCCCCATGGAAATTCAGGATTCTGTATGGGCCAGGAACCCAGCAACCCTCTCTGACGCCATCGAGTTGGCCGCTGTGCTCAGCGACAACCATGTCAGGGCAGGAACCCTGTTCCTGCAAGGAGCCGAAAAGACCAAACTCACCAAGACTGTCCCAGAACCAACAGAAACCAAGCCAGAACCCTCAAACCGTAACAACCTCAAGCGTAGGCGCAGACCCAATCATCAAACTTACGCGCTTACCAACCCGCTCGTTGTCCAGCAACCCGCCTACCAACCTCCAGTATACGCTCCTAACCCACTGCCAACTTACCCAACACCCCCTGTAGTCCATAACTATGCCTTGACCAATCCCGCACTCCCTGCCCCGTCAACTAAGAAACCTTACACAGGAAACCAACCCTTTAGCCCAACCTGTAGACTTCACCATCCAACTCAAGTACTGGTCACACTGCTGAGAACTGTAGAGTCCTTCCCGCCAACCCAATCGCGCAAACACCACCAACTTACCCGCTAAACCCACAACCAACATACCCTAATCCACGACCCAGGTCGTGCTATAACTGCGGTGACCCCAGTCATTTCCGGAACGATTGCCCGAGACTGCAAGTACAAATTACGCAAGCTAATCCGGTTAACCAAATTTCAAACCAAGTGACGCGTGGCCGAGCTTTTAATATAACCGCGCACCAAGCGCAAGCGAATAATGACGTGGTTAATGGTACATTTTTACTTAACGGACAATATGCATCTATACTTTTTGATACTGGCGCCGATAGAAGTTTTATTTCTCGCGCATTTGAACAAAAACTTGCGCGATCGCGAGTAAACTTAAACGAAAACTTTTCAGTTGAATTGGCTAATGGAGAAACTATTTTAATAAACTCCGTGATCAAAGATTGCACGCTTAACCTTAATGAACACGATTTTCTAATCGATCTCATTCCCATGCCTCTTGGAAGCTTTGATGTTATTATTGGAATGGACTGGTTCTCGCAAAATCGCGCCGAAGTAATCTGCGCCAAGAAGTTGATTCGCATTCCTCGGAAGAATGGTCAAGATCTTCATATCTACGGCGAGAAACCATCTAACGGTCTTAAACTTATGTCATGCTCTGAAGCCCGAAGACTTTTGCGGAAGAATTGTGTCGCGTTCTTAGCTAATGTGGTCAAACCCGATGAAGGAAAGCAGAAACTTTCTGAAATCCCCATCGTGCGTGACTTTCCTGATGTCTTTCCCGATGATCTTTCTGGTTTACCTCCCGCTCGGGAAGTCGAGTTTCGTGTTGATCTTGTCCCTGGTGCATCCCCCGTAGCCAAATCTCCTTATCGACTTGCACCCGCTGAAATGCAAGAATTAGCAAGTCAACTTCAAGAGTTGACCGATAAAGGATTCATTCGCCCTAGCTCTTCGCCGTGGGGTGCTCCGGTGTTGTTCGTTAAAAAGAAAGACGGTTCGTTTCGCATGTGTATCGATTACCGCGAGCTGAACAAGCTCACCATTAAGAACCGGTATCCCTTACCGCGTATTGACGACCTCTTTGATCAACTCCAAGGTGCCTCTTGTTTCTCCAAAATCGATCTCCGTTCTGGCTATCACCAGTTGCGTATCCGCGAAGAGGATATTCCCAAGACTGCTTTTCGAACCCGCTACGGTCATTTTGAATTCTTGGTCATGCCCTTCGGTTTAACCAACGCACCCGCTGTTTTCATGGATCTAATGAACCGGGTGTGTAGATCTTTCTTGGACCAATTCGTGATCGTGTTTATCGATGACGTTCTGGTGTATTCCAAAACCAAGGCCGAGCATGAACAACATCTTCAGTTGGTGTTGCAAAAGCTTCGAACCGAACAACTCTATGCCAAACTCTCCAAGTGTGAGTTCTGGTCGGATGAAGTACAGTTTCTTGGTCATGTTGTAAACAAGATGGGTATTCATGTCGACCCATCCAAAATTGAAGCAATCAAGAACTGGATTACACCGTCCACTCCTACCGAAATCCGTTCCTTTTTGGGCTTAGCTGGTTACTACCGGCGATTCATTTCGAACTTCTCAAAAATCGCCTTGCCTTTAACAGCATTAACGCACAAAGGCAAACCGTATATTTGGGGCTCTAAGCAAGAAGAAGCCTTCCAAGCGCTCAAGCAATTGTTGTGCGAAGCTCCTGTTCTAGCGTTACCTGAGGGTACTGACGACTTTGTCGTTTATTGTGATGCCTCCAACCAAGGTCTCGGTTGTGTACTTATGCAACGAGGCAAGGTTATCGCTTACGCGTCAAGGCAACTCAAAATTCATGAAAAGAATTATACGACTCACGACCTCGAACTTGGTGCAGTTGTATTTGCCTTGAAAATCTGGAGACACTACCTCTATGGGACTAAGTGCATCGTTTACACAGACCATAAAAGCCTTCAGCACATTTTTGATCAAAAGGAACTTAACATGAGACAACGCCGATGGAACGAACTCATCAGCGATTACGATTGTGAGATCCGATATCACCCTGGAAAGGCTAATGTGGTAGCCGATGCGCTCAGCCGAAAACCCAGCCAACTTAACTGTATCTTGCCGCGCACGCAGCTTCGCTTCGCACCGATCCAAAACGATCTTGAATCGCGCATTCGCGACGCGCAGCGCGCATCGATCAGCAAAGGCAACCTACGCGCCGAGTTAGCGTGTGGTGCAGAAGCTTATCTAGTCCCTAACCTGAATGGAATTCTCTGTTATCTCAATCGCATCTGGATCCCCAATGATGAGAATCTTCGCTCTGTCATACTGAGTGAAGCACACAAAACTCGGTATTCCGTTCATCCTGGTGCTGACAAAATGTACAAAGATTTACGCCTTTCTTATTGGTGGCCTGGTATGAAAAAGGATATTGCTGTGTTCGTAGCTAAATGCCTAACTTGTTCT
The DNA here is from genome assembly GCF_021521415.1 of Bidens hawaiensis. Classification (NCBI taxonomy): domain Eukaryota; kingdom Viridiplantae; phylum Streptophyta; class Magnoliopsida; order Asterales; family Asteraceae; genus Bidens; species Bidens hawaiensis. The sequence goes on from NW_027491052.1 coordinate 3,765,162, forward strand.
AAGGTAAAAGCTGAACATCAACGCCCATCTGGTTTGCTCGAACAACCAGAAATTTCTACGTGGAAATGGGAAAGTATAGCAATGGACTTTATCACCAAGTTACCCTTGACCGCAAGCAAACATGATAGCATTTGGGTAATAGTGGATCGATTGACCAAGTCTGCCCACTTTCTGCCCATTCGTGAAACCTACCGTGTTGAACAACTTGCGCATCTTTATGTCAAGGAAATTGTCTGCCGTCATGGTACTCCCTTGAGCATCATATCCGATCGCGATGGCCGTTTTATATCTCGCTTTTGGAAATCTCTCCAAACTGCGTTAGGAACTCGTTTGGACATGAGTACTGCATATCATCCTCAGACTGACGGACAGTCTGAGCGAACCATCCAAACCCTTGAGGATATGCTCCGATCTTGTGTTCTTAATTTTGGAGGTAATTGGGATTCACACCTACCTCTGATCGAGTTCTCTTATAATAACAGCTATCATTCCAGCATCGGTATGGCCCCATTTGAAGCACTTTACGGTCGAAAGTGCCGCTCACCGATTTGTTGGAACGAAGTGGGTGAAGTTCAAATCACAGGACCCGAACTAGTTCAAGAGACAACCGATAAAATCGCCAAGATCCGTGATCATCTGCTGACAGCCAGAAGCCGATAGAAGAGTTACGCAGATCGCAGGCGGAAGCCTCTCGAATTTCTAGTTGGTAATCTTGTTCTCCTCAAAGTGTCGCCCTGGAAGGGTGTTGTCCGCTTTGGGAAGAAAGGTAAGCTTGCACCTCGTTATGTTGGTCCATTCAAGGTTCTTGCGAGGGTGGGAAAAGTTGCTTACAAACTGGACCTGCCGCCCGCGCTCAGCAATGTGCATCCAACTTTCCATGTATCCAATCTCAAGAAATGTTTAGCTGACGAGAACCTCCACATACCACTTGATGAAGTTCAAGTTGATGAGTCTATGCACTTCGTTGAGAAGCCTGTTGAGATTATGGATCGCGAGGTAAAGCAAACCAAGCGCAGTCGCATCCCTATTGTTAAAGTTCGTTGGCAGTCCAAGCGCGGAGCCGAGTTCACTTGGGAAAGGGAAGATCAAATGAAGATCAAGTACCCGCACCTTTTCTCTGCGCAACCTACTTCGAGATAAATTTCGGGACGAAATTTCTTAAAGTAGGGGAGACTGTGACAACTGCCTAATCCGACCCGACCCAGGTACCCGTTTTCGAATCCGATTCTTTTTATGATTTAAAATTTGATTATTAATCTTTGTAAATTTAACATTTAAATAAATTATATATATATATAAATTTTTATATTACTTACTAATAATAATAATTTCTTGTCGCCATCCCGCCTCTTTCTCTCTCTTGTCGCCGTCCCGCCCCTCTGCCTAACCCTTAAGCCCGGAACCCCTTTTTTCTTAACTCTTTGTTTGCCCTTTGGTTCTTCCCGCCTAAGGATGTATGCGCAGCTCCACGCGCCAGACTCCTTACAAGGAAGCCTGCGTGATGACCAGCTGTTCCTGCGATACGCGAGGCGAACAGTTCCCGCAGCGCGCTAAGAATGGTAGTTCTTCCCGCGGCGCGCTAAGAATTGTAGTTCTTCCCGCGACGCGCTAAGAATGGTAGTTCTTCCCGCGGCGCGCTAAGGATTATAGTTCTTCCCGCGGCGCGCTAAGGATTATAGTTCTTCCCGCGGCGCGCTGAGAATTGTAGTTCTTCCCGCGGCGCGCTAAGGATTGTAGTTCTTCCCGCGACGCGCTAAGGATTGTTCTCTGTCTGCCTTCGCCCTCGCGCGCGCTCGAGTCTTCTCGCGCTAGACCTTAAGTATTTTCTTCTGTTTAAGCCAGCCTGTATGCTTTTGAAATATCTTATCTTTTGTATGAGCACTTTAGATCAGTTCCAACATCTGTCCGAAAAGCCACTTTCGGCGCAGCATGCGCACCAATCCTATTGGTTGACAGAAAAAGTGACTGACATAATCTTTTGAAATCTTCTTTTGCATGTCTTGAACAGTGTTTTATCTGACACCTCCCATGCTTTGACCTGTAACCTGCCAGCTTTTCCCCATCCCCTGCAGCTGCCGGCATATCTTTTAATATCTTTTGCTTTTGGATTCTTATACTTTTTAATATCTTTTGCTTGATTTGATAAGATCTTTTCCTCCTTTTAAGGGATTGTGTTCCCTAGGGTTTTCCTATAAATAAAGCTATTTCTTGTTTATTAACACTACACACACTACACTTAAACACTCCCCAAATCTCTCTCCCTTTGTTCCTCTGCAACGCCACTCCTCTCTTTGCCTCTGTCTTCTCTTCTGTTCTGCCCAGAATCTCGGTAAATATGAATATATATATTTTGTTTTAATTTGTTTAACTAACAAAAACCGATACTTACTGCATATATTCAAGACATAGAAACCAATCGTTAAACCAATAAACTTTTATTTATAGGTTAACTTGTGCTTGTTTAAAAGTTGGTTCTTGCATTATCTTTCTTCGCGCCGTTTACAAGTGAGTAATCTCGTACTTAATCCCCTTTTATTTTTAACGTTTTGGGATGTTCATGTGTTCGTACAACTTGAGTCTTAAACTTGTTTATGAAATTTATGTGCGCAAAACCCCATGTGTTATGGACGTTTACTTGGCTGTTTATTTGTATGTGTGAATCATTAACCGCTTTGACGGCCTATTCCGAAGTTTTCATAGATCCATTAGATGAACACGGGAGACCTATCGTTTACGGTTTTCTTGTTTTGTATACACATGCACGAATGATTTCTTGTTTTTGTGCTCGATTGGGAGCACGGATTGAACTATGAGCTATGATCTATTTAGGCTTGATCACAATCTGATTACACCCTATGTTAAACCCCAGTTAAGCACATGTTGCGCGCAGTATTTATTATTATCTATTTATACCTATTAAACTTGATTTCTCACCGACACGCAAGTGTTGACGTTTTATTTTAACACATGTTCAGGTTTGCTGTAGCTGCTTTTGGGAATCTCAAGGACACGTAGGATGTTTTCTTTTGTTTGGACCTAGATTAAAATGTAACAAGACAAATTATGTTATTTGAATATTTTGTGTTATGATATGATTTATGTTACTTTATGTCGTGTTTTGCGCTTGCGAAATGAAAATGTATTTATTAAATATGGACACCCAAATAGTGTCACGAGTAATGAAACAATACGTGGCGCCCCGATGTATAATCCGCCATCGGTCGGGGTGTTACAAGCCCAGGATGACAACGGTGACCGGCGTGAAGAGGCCGGCTCCATCGGGTTCATCCCCGCCCGTCCGTACTTTCAGGGTCAAGAAAACCCGTAAGTACAAATTTCCTTTGTCTTTAGCTTCATAGTTTAATATCGTTAACACTTATCTTCTTTACGCAGGCGTGGATGTTGACGCATTCCAGGGTGGAGCGCAGAGGAGTACCTCTCCGCCAATGACGGTAGGCTTGGTCAGCCTACCTGAGGCGTCGACCCAGGCGCCTGCGCCTGCTTCCGCTGGTTCAGTTGCTCACTCCTTTGAGCCGACTGTTCCAGCTGAGATGACGTCACCGCCGGCTGTGAGTGCGATTTTTACAGCATCCTTCACCGAGCCGGCGGTTACTATTGCTGCGGATTCCGCGGCGGCGACCGCGGCGGCTGCTACCATGCCCCCGCCATCGGCAACGACGGCCGATCCATCAGGTACGCATGGGGCTTCTCGCCAATCTCTGCCACCTTCCCATCTGCCTGACCTCTTGGATGGATTTCCGTTGGGTTCAGGTGATGGGTTCGGCGGCTATCGGCCTGTAATTAACCCTACAGGTGCGTAGGGTTCTTTTGGCCCATTTTATATATATATTTTCTTTATCATCTTTTCCTAACTGCTTTATGTTTTTTGCAGTGTCGGATTCCAATGAAGTGTATGTTCCACGATGGAACATTCGCCGAGGAACAACCCTTCGCACCCCTGTGGAGTGCGTGGAGTGGGCTCGTCACGCTGCTCCTAGTGGTGCGTTGGGGGAAGCCATGGCTAGCTACCAGGAGGGTAGGCTAAGCAATGAGCTTCGGGTTCTCCTGGCCCGGATGCAGCCACGCGTCGAGCTGCTTTGTCGTGAAAACGATAAGTTAAAAGCAGCTCGCCTTAAAGAAGTAGCTCAGGCGCGGGCTGTCCGGGAGGAGAACCAAAAACTTACCGCAGTGGCTGCGGAGAAGGAGAAGGCCTTCAAGGCCCTCGAGGTTGAAGTTCAGGCTCGACTCGAGGCCCGTTCCAAGGCTGCCCAAGCTGTTAATGAACAGCTTCGGCTGGCTAAGGAAACTGCAAGGAAAGCAACCGAGAGGGCCACCAAGGCTGAAGCTGTTGCTGAGCCTCTACGCGTGGAGAATGAAGAGCTTAAAGCCAAATTAGAGGCTCTCCAGCAGGCTCATGATGCCTTGGCGATGGAAGACGCCAAAAAGCTCCAAGAAATCCTGGACCAGAGGGGGGTGCTTGACCATACCGAGCGTAAGCTAAAGGGCGTCGAAGAGGCTGCGGCTAAAGATGTGTTGCTTGCCAACCTCAACAAGAGTGAAGCCGAACGCGCCTGTAACGAAGCTCAAGCTGCCCTCCAAGAAGCCCTGGTTGCCAAGGAATGGCTTCTTCGAGAAGCGTTGTCTCAGGTAAGCTTTTCTTGTCTTTACGCTTTTCTTTGTAAATAGAAAAGGTTGACACTTGTATATTTTCTTGTAGGTTGTGCATCGGGTCTTCTCAGAGACCTCTTATGATGATGCTATGAGCGCAGCCCTCAACGCTTCTCACGAGGATGGGGAAAAGGTCGGCTTCCTGCTTGGTCTAGGGTTTGTAACACCCTTGGCAAACACAACATCGTCCCACTCTTAGGCTATCCCACATCGGCCGTGGACAAGAGAGATCACTGGTTCATAAGTAATGTCCCGCCTCTTAACATCACCAATGCGTTTTGGGAAACCAAAAACAAATCCGTGAGTTCTTCGTGGGCAGAGCGGACAATATTGGTGGCGCGAGGGGCCGGATGTTACAGTTGGTATCAAAGCCACTCTTGTGCCGTTCGGGATGTTGGGACACCACTCATCGAGGACGATGAGTCCAAAGGGGGGTTGTCTGTAACACCCTTAGCAAACACAACATTGTCCCACTCTTAGGCTATCCCGCATCGGCCGTGGACAAGAGATATCACTGGTTCATAAGTAAATGTCCTGCCTCTTCAATCACCAACGAGTTTTGGGCAACCAAAAACAAATCCGTGAGCTCTTCGTGGGCAAAGCGGACAATATTGGTAGTGCGAGGGGCCGGATGTTACAGTTGGTATCAAAGCCACTCTTGTGCCGTTCGGGATGTTGGGACACGCCTCATCGAGGACGATGAGTCCAAAGGGGGGTTGTCTGTAACACCCTTGGCAAACACAACATCGTCCCACTCTTAGGCTATCCCACATCGGCCGTGGACAAGAGAGATCACTGGTTCATAAGTAATGTCCTGCCTCTTAACATCACCAACGCGTTTTGGGAAACCAAAAACAAATCCGTGAGTTCTTCGTGGGCAGAGCGGACAATGTTGGTGGTGCGAGGGGCCGGATGTTACAGGGTTCGTTGAGAAAGGCATCCCGCCTTCCAACTTCCCTTTGTACAATGTTGATACTGAAGCTGTTTACGACCAAGCAGTGAATCAGTACGCCGCCTTCCCGCATCCGGTGGTGGAGAAGGTGAATGAAGTTGCTGCTGCTGATGATGGGCTAGCTATCCTTAAGGCTTTCCTTGAACTGCCACGCTCTACTGACGGTGCTGGTCCAAGTGGAAGTGGCCCTGAAGCCTGATCCTGAAGATCCCTTCCCACTGCTAGGATAAATTTAGCTTGTATAGATTTATTTTCTTGTAGGCGGGTAGTTACCCGGCCATTCTTGTAATGAATCGTGAAATATAAATCTTTGTGCGGGTAAGACCGCTTCTTTTATTGGATTTCTTGCTTTATAAACGTTATATGACTTGCATACTTTAGTTTAAATTAGCAATTTTCCAAGTGTAGAATAAGTTAACCTTTGAACGTGGTAGATAATAGGTTGAAGTTTTGCTTCCTCTTTCGTGATTGTGCGGGTAGGACCGTCACTTGCACTTAGTAGGATGGCTAAACTTTACCTGCGTCTAACCTGCGTGTAGGTTTTCCTCACCTTTTCTGAGGATAAGTTAACCTTTGAACGTGGTAGATAATAGGTATGAAGTTTTGCTTCCTCTTTCGTGATTGTGCGGGTAGGACCGTCACTTGCACTTAGTAGGATGGCTAAACTTTACCCATATCTGACCTGCGTGTAGGTTTTCCTCATCCTTTTTGAGGATAAGTTAACCTTTGAACGTGGTAGATAATAGGTGTGAAGTTTTGCTTCCTCTTTCGTGATTGTGCGGGTAGGACCGTCACTTGCACTTAGTAGGATGGCTAAACTTTACCCATATCTGACCTGCGTGTAGGTTTTCCTCATCCTTTTTTAGAAATTCTGTTTTGAACCATTCGACGCGCGGTTGTCAATAGGTTAGTGTTTAGTTCCCTTTTTCATGATTCATGCGGATAGACCGGCACTTTCATTTAATGGGATAACTGAACTTTTCCCCTTCAACTGACCTGCGTGAAGGTTTGTCGTTTTTTGGGTTTATGCGGGTTTTGCCGTCTTCCCCACGCAACGACTTCACGTAATTATGCGGTGAAAACCGGCATATCCGTGTTGAATAAATTAACCGTTCGACGCGCGGTTGTCAATAGGTTAGTGTTCAGTTCCCTTTTTCATGATTCATGCGGATAGACCGGCACTTTCATTTAATGGGATAACTGAACTTTTCCCCTTCAACTGACCTGCGTGAAGGTTTGTCGTTTTTTGGGTTTATGCGGGTTTTGCCGCCTTCCCCACGCAACGACTTCACGTAATTATGCGGTGAAAACCGGCATATCCGTGTTGAATAAATTAAGCGTTCGACGCGTCAATAGGTTAGTGTTCAGTTCCCTTTTTCATGATTCATGCGGATAGACCGGCACTTTCATTTAATGGGACTGAACTTTTCCCCTTTAACTGACCTGCGTGAAGGTTTGTCGTTTTTTGGGTTTATGCGGGTTTTGCCGCCTTCCCCATGCAACGACTTTTCACGTAATTATGCGGTGAAAACCGGCATATCCGTGTTGATAGTTCATAAAAGTATAAATGTAAAATCATCAGCGTCGATGTTTTAAGGAGAATCATTTCCATTAGAAGTGGCTCTTGGCCTTTTCTTTACAAATTTGGAATTGATTTACATGCAAACTGTGTAAATGAGCTCCCTTCCATGTTGTTGGGATGGGAGTGCCATCGAGCCGATACGCGCCTGGTTCGGGATCTCGTTCTTTACGCAGCATGTAGTCTCCACATTGAAGCTGGAATTTTATTCGTGTTTTCCCCAGCTGGGGTTCTACACGCATCAGCCTGCTCAGCGTTCATTGCGCCACGAGGTGCGTGAGCGTCCCATCTCTTACAAATGCTTCGACCATGTCCTTTACGTCTATGCATTCTTCGGTGTTGTGGCCTTTTGTCCTGTGAAAGTCACAGTATTTACCCCGATCAGCATTGTGACGATGTCGGATTATTTGAGGCTTTGGCCATGGGAGCTCCTCAGTAGCGAATATCTCGGTGACGCTTTTGGTGAGCGGCGTCCATCTGGAGTTCTTGTTTGACTGTATGTTATCCCTTCCGCCTAACCGATGCTGCAAGCCGGATGAGGTGTCAAAGTTTACCCTTGACTGCCAAATGCCTAGCTTACGCTTTTTGTTTAATCGGGCGGTAAGGACGTTGTCTTCTCTTGTTTTCTGGGTGTAGAGGTTTGTGCTCTGTGGGAGATCTCTACCCAGTTGCTTCTCCGTTTCCGCAAAGCGTTTAGCTGCTGTCATGATGGCATCCCATGTGGATGGCATGCCATCTTTACCCGTTAAGGTGCGGATGAGCTCTGGGTCGTTCGCGCCCTGAATAAAGGCAGCGCGAACAAGATCTTCGCTAATGTTACCCAGACTTAGCTTCTTCGAGTTGAAGCGAGTGATGAAGTCTAGCAAAGATTCATCTTTTTCTCGAATGCACTTGAGGATTGTCCATTCCTCTTCGGTATACTTTCTTTGCTGGCTAAAGTGTTGGCTAAACTTCTGCTGGAAGTCTGCCCAGTCGTAGATGTGGTTGACCGGTAGACGATCGAACCACGCTCTAGCAGCCCCAACAAGCGTCATTTGGAACATGTAACACCACGTAGGTTCCGTCCAACTACTGACGGTTGCCCCCGCTATGAATCTGTTCAAATGATCATCTGGGTCAGATATACCATCATATGTGCCTATGCTGGACATTTGTTTGGCACTTTTTGGGGCGATTGCTTCCGCAATGTCCCTTGCAAATTTGGACGTTCCCACATTTGCAACGTTTGGTCTGAATGTTTTGGAGAAGTCTCGTGGACTTCCACCTGTGTTTTTTGGTTTGAAGGCTTCTCCAAAATGCCTTCTCGGTTGGGAGTCCGTTTCCTCCGAGTCGTCCAAGTACTATTCGAATTCGTCAGCCTGTTGGACGGAACGCAAGCGTTCGTCCAGCTCAGCTTGGAATTCCTTTTGACGTGCCTCCGCCCATGCCTTAACTTCATCGAGTGTTTGGCGGGGGAGTCTTGTTCGTTTCTCTAACTGGGTATCGGTGAATCCCAGTGAGCGATTATTTACTGCACTTGCCCCAGCTTGGGTAGCTGGGGTAGTGTTCGTAAGATTTACTTCACTTGCCCCGGCTTGGGTAACCGGGGTAGTGTTTGTAAAAACTGTGTAGCCGGTATTTCCCCCAGTAGCTGGGGTTGTGGTTACCGGAGTTTCTTTAACCATCTTAGAAGTTTGAAAAAACTGGAGAAAAATGTTTTAGCTTTACCCACGGATTGCGCCAATGAAGAAACACTAACCGGACCCCGGGCAGATTACTGGTAACCTGGGGGTTAGATAGATGTTTCCCACGAGGGGTTAGACCCAGAGAAGATGGTTCTTCTGATAACCTGCAAAACAGACACCGTGAGCTTGTCACTGAGAATGGGGGGGGGGTTCCTCCTTGTGACCACCCTCCGGCGTGAGAATCAGACTAGATTGCTCTTTAAATATAAGTGTATATTAAGAGATTGCTAGAGCAGATATCAGGTATAATATGATGATACAAGATGAGATGAGATGGTCATACCATTTGTGGTATTTATAGCCGAAGGTAGGTTTCCAAGGAGGTGTGGCCGGCTGCAACAGTGTTCCTGTTCCACCAACAGTGGCCTACGCACGTGCCCTGCTGGTAGTTGGTGGGTAGGCAGCGGCTGATAGTGACCAGGCCTGCTGTGTACTATTCCTTTTCCACCAACTGCCGGCTATGCACGTGGTATGGCAGTAGTTGGTGAGTAGGCAGCGGCTAATAGTGACATACAGTACAGGAGCATGCTGCTCGCCATACTGTTGTCAATAAGCTGTCGTATCTTTAGTCAGATCTTTTTCCCATACCTCGTCAGGTACAGTACAGAAGATCTTCCCGTATCATACGGACTGGCTTACTTGGGCGGGAGTATTCCCCCTCCCGCCCTTGTGCGGGATTGTTCCCGGCTTCGCTCATTCCTTCAGGTGACACTGAGTGATTGAGAGCTAAGTGCCTTGTGCGTGTAGCCTTGCTGCGCGGGTGGCCTTCCCTGATGGCTTGTATCCGAAGCTGCGGGAACAGGCGGAGTCCTTCACCATCGGGAGGCATTACCTGCGGGAACAGCTTGCGTACTGCGCGTAAGGACGTCACGTCTCTGAGCATGGTTGGTCCTGCGGATCCAGTTGGTTTCTGCGCAGACGTCCCTCTTCAAGGTGAGTCTTGCGGGTCCAACTGGGCTCTGCTGGGACCTACCTCTTCAGACATCAAAACAAGTATTAACAAGCATTAACAAGCAACAAAATAAAAATTTCATCAGTGATTAGTTTTTGGAGTATGCCTTCTTGATATGCAACAAATAAAAATTTCAATACCTAAGATGAAAGTTGTATGTAATATAAAAAATAGAATTTAATCTGCATATCATACTTTGACTTCACAAGGTACAACAACCATCACACGATCGTTATATTCCTGATATTTAGTAGTGGAAACATAAAATGTTTGCGCGTGTATAGCTACACGTGTGCAAATATACATAAAGGGTAAGAGACTAAGAGCCCATGAATTTTGTTCATAAAAAATAGTAAGCACTTCATCAATTGCAAATAGCCATGCAAAGTTTATATATAAATATTCAAAATTATAAATAAAATAGCTAATTTTTAATATGAATTTCGTTCTTTAGTATCTTATCCTGTATTCTTCATATACCATTGGTTACTATTTTGGTATACATGTTAAAAACTGATGCACAAACTTCTACGGTGTGGAATTAATACCACATTTACTCACTTTTTTCATACAAACCAATATGCCATATCCTTCTATGACGCAGATGTATTATACTAATATATATATATATATATACATATATATATATATATTAGTTAAAAAAATAATCTCTTACTTTTTTACCACTTTTAATGCTAGCTAAAGTTATTTTATTTTTGTTGCTGTTTTTAAAAAGTTTTAAGATAAGGTGATTTTTATTTAACACATTTACACATAAATGAATTTCAATTCAAATTTCAAATAGCTTACCCCTATAATTTTTCTCTGGAAGTTACACTTCCCATTTTTCATGGAGTAAAGAATCTGTATGTTATATGTAAAATAAAATACCAGATCCAACACAATTGCATTTACACACTCTGCTAATCGTATCTATCATCCAACATGTCAACGTCTGCCAATAAAAACCAAGCCATTGGCAATACCAAGTAACTTTAAAGGTGCTATTGATATAAAAATACATATTGTTCATTACTTAATCAATTCTAATTGGTTTTAGATATTTTGTTTACTTAGTAAAATGTTTTCTTATTTTTCCTTCATAGCAACACCAACAAAATGGACGATGATGTTCAGATTACCATGCTCAACAAACTTGACGTGTAGACAGATGTTTTCAATGTGAAGGTTCGTATTATACGGTTGTGGAAGTATATGAACTATACATATTAAATTACCTCTTCATCCATTAAAACCATCTCAACAAAGTAAGCTGTTAACAGGGTATAGGGAGGGTGAGATGTAGGCAAACCGTACCTCCATCCCAAAGGATAAAGAGGTTGCTTCTAGAGAGACCCCCTGGCTCGAAAACCATATGCATAGGATCAATAATAATAGTGATATTAGTAATGAATACTAAACATGTGTTATAGTAATATAATAGTGATATTAGTAATGAATAGATCAATAATAGTGATATTATAATGAATAGATCAATACTAAATATGCTTCTGTTAGTGTTTGGTATCATTAGGCCAAGTGTTCGACCAAGAGGCGATCATCATGTATATGACTTGTATCCTATTAAGTTCTTAATCGCCCCATTAAATGTCTCTATGTAGTTGTTATTGTTTTAAATTGGTGAACTTTTCATCATTTGTAGTTGTATATCTCTTGTGTGTATATCAAGTTTGTTTGTGTAATTTTGATAATTGATACGAGTGTTAGTTTCTATTTTTCTGCTATGTTAATTACACATCTGATGGTGATTATTACCCTAGCTTTAGTCTTTATGTTAACAATAAAACTAACTAATGAATTTGAATTGATGGATTGCTTTGGTTTTGACCTTTTTTTTCTAAATTTTTTTAAAACAGAACCAGTTTTTTCTAATGTTGCTCTAGATCCATATTCTTCAAATGGGCATGACGATGTTGTCAAAGAAGACGGTAATTAGCATATCCTTGCTTCTATGTTTTATAATTTCATCTTTTAAGCTTCAATCACGCCATGGATGTGTTTTTAAGGAAAAATATTTAAAAATTTTTGGAAGAAAAACATTAAAATATCTCCTAAATTGCAATTGGATAATTATTTTAAAAGTTCTAAATCTCAAAAGGTGAAGAAGACATGACATTCATTGATCAATGCACTCATGTGTATTACATTACACTGTAGTTACTTTGTTATTCTAAATGATGACACTCATCTATTTGCACAACTATGTAAAAAGGTTGCTTCAAATCATAATGCATATTATTTAGATGCAAATAAAAGTTACATTTAAATATTACAAAATATGTTGTAGATTTCATGGGAAGAATAATTTCCGGTGAATGAATATGTGGGAAACATACATTTCCACCATTTCTCAGAGATGTTACGTAAATAATTATTCCTATTTAAAATTTTACCAATGCATACTTTAATAAACTAAATAATGCACAGTTTAGAACTTTTGTAGTTTTGAACAGTCAATGGTCCAAGCATTTTAGTTTTACTATTTCAGCAATCAACAACTAACTTTAACTATAGTTATGCTAATTGTGTTACTGAAGTAATCAAGTTATAATAATGTTTATTTAATATAATAAATATACAATACATAACAAATGTTATTGATTTAGGGGTATAAGATTCAACCCAAGAACCCACTCATTCCGGTTGGGTCTTTCGGGTTTGTTTAATCCGGTCTTGTGTCACATCGAAACCCAACCATTCTACATGTCAAATTATAAGTCAATAGTTTTTTGAGAGGCTGTGATTTTAAGCTCATATATTGTTGGTTTCATTTAAATTTAATGGATTGAATCAAGAAAACACACATTGCGCTTTGTTACTATTTCCTGTACGTTTTCTTCTTTTTTTTCATGCTTCTGCCCTTGTGATCTTCTATGCTAAATTATAATGCTTGATTGTATGATTTAACAAGTGAGTCATTATTATTTTGTAGTGCTCAAAAGCCTTATTCTTTATTTAAAGTTTACTTCTTCATTGTCTTCATTATTCATTCTTTTACTTTAGTTTGAGGTAAGTTTTTTTTCCAGTTTAGTTTTTTTTTTCAAGTATGCTGCTTCACTTGATCCGGACAATTGCACATCTTTGTTTGGTATCTATGATGTTTATGGAGGTAAGTACATAGACCTACAATTGTTTACGTAATGAGATTTTTTATGAATTAAAAAATATACATATTTTTCTGAAAAAATATGATTGGTTAAGAAGAGTTTTCCTAGTTTTCAAGTTTGTTAGTGGTTTTCATTTGAACCTTCCTCTCTCTCTCTCTCTCTCTCTCTCTCTCTCTCTCTCTCTATATATATATATATATATATATATATATATATATATAAAACTAAAAGAATTTTGGTTATGAACCAATTTCAAAAATTATTTTTCATACAATAATAGTTCTAAGCTACACCATGAAAATGATTTTTATAATTTTAAGGGGGCTTCTCGACTTTGCCATAATGACAACACATAAAAATAACAAGTTAACCTGTTTAATTTTGTGAATGTTTTGCTTCACTTTAGCATACTTTTGTATGAAATGTTTCACACACTACATTTTACTTACCATTAAAAGAAAAGTCAATGCTGTATGTTTCAAATTTGATAAAAATTAGAAGCATTGATAGGTCTGGAGGTAGCATGTCGAAAGTGTTTGCCGTCTTTTCTTAAATTTTAATTGTTGTGGGAAAAATGGTCAATTAGCCAAATCCTGAATCTTTTCATTATTTCCAAAAATGTTATTGAAAATAAATTCAAAACCTAAATCACGTTTAAAATTCTAACTTTCATTTTTTTTGACATTTTCAAATCAAAACTTTGAACCCATAACAAATTTGATGATAAATCTACTTGCATTCTCAAACTTTTAAAAATATTCATATTATCCTTTTTTGAACTGTAACAAATTTTGAGCCAAATGTAAATTGTATCACACAATTTATTTACCAAATTTTGAGCCAAATGTTCTTGTCGGTCGGGAATGATTCGGACTCGGCATCATCCCATGTGGATCACGAGGTTAACTATAATCGTTAATGTCTACATAATTTCCTAGGGTTAAGGTCTTAGTTGTCACAAGATTTATTTTTAGGATTTAATCTTAAAGATAAACATAACATCAAAACCTAATTGGACTATGCATGTTTTCAAGATTAATTCAAACAGTTATTTTACCAACAAATTTATCTTCTACACCTTTTAATTATAGTTTTATTTCTTTTATAACTTGAATATATCATTTTTTATACAATTTCAAATAAACCATTACAATACATTTAATTTTTCTTTGATATAAAATTTGTTAAAAATAGAGTTTTGGTTTTTGATAAAATTTAAATTAAAATATTGTAGAAACGAGCCAATCACCTTATGGTAGATTGGCAGCCCCATGACCTTTGAAAGTAGAGATCGTGGGTTTGAGTCTCACTTTGAGCAAAAATGCTCTAGGGTTTTACCATAGTGTGCATTTAGGTGATGGGTATCCTCTTGAATGGTGGTGGGTTGGGCTACCAGCACTGTTTGTGTTTGCGGTCGTGGGGTGGCCTTTTACCATTGAGTTTATCCAGGTGATCGGGCTTTGTTGGTCATTAAAAAAATATTGTAGAAACAAATAAACATTACTCTTTTGAGGAACCATCTACCTATACAATTAAAACAAAATCATTCTTCCACATACCATTCAACTAGAGTAATTAACTAATATACCAACTAGTACTATTACCATTTATAGAATCACTAACAAAGTTATAAATTTAACTTTAAATGTTGTATTAAATATCGTTTTTAGATATTTATGAATTATAAAATTTTATTTATTATTATTTATATCTTATGAATTCATAAAGTATGCTATTACGTATATTATTAAATTTAACTTTTTTGTTGTATTTTTAACTACCCGTGTATTACACGGGTTATATCCTAGCTTATTAAATAAAGGTCGAGTGGATTGGGTCATTGGCCTATTTTTCTTTCCATTTTTGTTTGATGGTTTTATTAGGTCTGGTATGAGTTAATTCATATTTCTAGATCTCTTAATGACTACTCTCGTAACTGGCTAGCTTCTTTTAACTCTTTATCAAAAGTATTTTTGTTGATTTGAAACTAATACACATATAAAGTTGTTTGTTCTCTATAAAATTTGTCGTTAAATATTATTTCAAAGACAACACAAGTTGCCTCTGCAGAAGTTCCATAGAGCGAAAGTGATACAACAACACGGTTAGAAAAGTCGATGGCAAATGAAGACAACACATGACATGAGACAACAGTAAAATACTAGATAGCATGATTAGAGTGTAATATTCTTTATTAGATACAATATAGCACTGATTATTCTAATTTCTATGAGATCCATTGGTAAATATAAGTTGAAGTAACACAATAAACCGTAAATAAACTGGCAGTGCCATTTGATCTTGTGAAATCAAGCTACTTGAATCGGGTTTGTTATAGGTTGAACAAGCACCTGACTCCTACGAAACTCTTCCCATTGGCTAACCAACCGTAGACCAAAAGATATAAAGGCCATCGATTCTATATATCCCAAAAGTACAATGGCAGGAATTTTCATGACACGGCTCTCTTGCTTGAAGCATAGTTAACAAAGGAGTGTCCAACCATTGATAAAAACTATAAACGAGTTGTTTAGGATCACTGTTAACATCCATTTGGCATCAAAACTCCAGTTCTTCATCCAGCAAAGAATCCCCACTAGAACCATGTGCTCAAAATACTTGTTTGAGACTGTATAATGAATATACACAAGAAGAAAAAAGATATGGTTGAGTTCTGTGCCGCTCGGTAACCAATAATTTCGACGCAAGTAGAGCTATATGAAGTTGAACAGCCAAAAGTTAAGCATCCATAAAGGCAAGTCCTGTTCTTGGCCATACATTAACTAAAGGACCACGGTGATGCTATAAACCCCGGTGACACTAAAGGCAACAAGAACATCTTGATAAATCGTGTTGGCTCGGCATGATTGTTGTTCTTCGATATTATATATTCTAACCAGCATGAGCTAAACTTTGATCTCAAGTTTATTGATGAAAAATTGTAGGTAATTTAGGTTGGTGGTTGTCACATGAGTTATTATACGTTATTTATAAGCTTTAATCTCACACATATGTAATTTACCTAATTATAAAGCCTAAATGGCTATGAGTATGGCCAATTAAAACAAAAAATAACAAACATTACCCCTATACATATTTAACCCATTACACGAAGTAGCCCATTTAACATAATCAAACATAGCCTGTTTACTCCTTAATTAGTCCAATAAACATAAACAAAAATATTACATTTAAGGGCCACTATTTTTATATTCGTCTCGGACATCCGAAATTTCTGGGACAGCCTTGATCTTCGGCAGTAACTATTAGACCGGTTACGCAATTATTTTATGGATCATTTTTGGACCTTTCCAAATTCATATAATAAAGTCTAGGCATGATCACGTTCAAGACCTTGAACAAACCAGACCGGACCAAGACTTTATTAGGTGTAAAAAAGTGAACCTAAGACGGGACTGGTTATGGGACCGATGTGTTTGATCAACCTTTCCAAGCCGGAATTGAGACCAGTTTTTTTCGGAAAATCTTTGTTGGTATATAACTAGACTGGGTGCTCGCGCAATGTAGCGGGAAACATAGATTTGGTAATCACGTAACAAGTTTATGGGTATTTATTGTTTGGTTTGAAATCGTAAAACCGTTTAAACTGGTCATTGGTTTGATTTCATAGTTAATTTTTTTTTCTTTGGCTTTTGGCAGTCGTTTTCAATTTTCAATGGCTCAGTTTCAACTTTCGATGACAAAAAAATGTTACTAACAGTTTAGTTCACGGTTCAACTTGAAAACCATCAAAACCATACTGCAAACACCCCTATGCAAAATGTTATTTTTTTAACTGAAAAAAAAATCTATAACAATACCATTAAAGAGAAAAAAAATATGCTCGTTTTTACGGTATAATTTTTTTTTAAATATTAACTTATGAAAAAGTTATTAACATTTAAAAATCACGGGAAAAGTTGGGTTAAAAGTGAAAGTATAAATAAAACATGAGTAAAAGATTAAGGGTAATAATTATAAGTATACATTAAATTTACTAAAGTTGATTATACTTAAGTGGGATAAATTGTAACTATTTTTAAGTAAATTAAAAAACACGTGAGTTTTTGATGTTATGATGACATTTTTTTCCTTTTTTTAAAGTTGTACCATGTGCTTCATCACTATTGAATCTCTTAATCCAAGCGTTTTAATTTACCCTTAAGTGATATATTATATATAGTATAGATAATTTGTTTCGAGTTAACATAGCTTTAGTTTTGCTATATAATAATCTTTAGTAGACCGATAGGCTGCCAATTATAAGATCGAAGTTTGCTTTTATATTGTCTGTTATACATGTGTTTTAGCCATTAATTTTTGTTATGAGTAGGTTATTGTTAGAAGTTTCGATTCAATTTAGATTGTGTTGCTTTTTGTTATGTGTCTCAGTTATCGACTTTGTGGATTGCTTTCAACATCTTTAGTAGCCGGAATATACGGTATGGTTTTTACAGCTTAACATAATACGACAAGCTTTTGTTTAATTTTTAGTTCATATAGACCTGCATTTTGGGTTTTGAGTTATGTTTACAACAGTCGTTTATTGACAGATCTTAGGTGCATGCTTTTATAAGTAGACAAGTTGGCTACGCATTTTATGTTATATACGTGTGCATTGAATATGTGCTATGTTTAGACTGTAGAGGGTAATATAGATTATGTGTGAAAACCGTTTTAGCTCAAATAAGTTGATATTGACCTGTGTTAACGGTTTTGAGCAATGTTAACAACAACAATTTAGTGATATGCAATTATGCTCATTACTGCAATTTATTTTGCATGATATGCACTTAAACTCAACAATGTTAAACCGATTTCATAAAAAAACTGGATTTACATCCGGATATGGTTTCTGATACGTAACTCTAGTTTCATCAAATTATATATAAACTCCAAACATTGTTAAATCATTGTACTAAAAAAACCAAGAATATATTTTCATCATACCCAAAAAAATAACATTAATCCAATAAACAAAATCAAAATCCGATATAAAACTGAACACCCTTATAACTAGGTTAACATAATAATCTATAGCCTTTACTAAAAACTCAAAATCCAAGATTAAATCCAAAATAACCAATCATCGATCAAGATTCCTTAGTACTCGAGTTTGGCATGTGCACATCCTCGCTCGCACGATACTTTTGCCACAAACTAACAACACGAAGAACGAGACATATCATAGTAAACAATCCTAAAACTCCCAAAAGTGTAGCCCCCAATGCAAGATTTTTATTTTTCTTGAGACACAAGAAACATATGACCACATAACCATTGACAAGTGTTAGTGCATACGTCTATTGCTTTCGTCTTTGTCAAATGAAGGTGCGCGGAGCTTTAAAGGAGCTAAAAGGTCAAGCATTATAGATGGAAAAAAATGAAAATTTTATTATATGGGGTGATAGAGAATTTGATTACGAGCACGTGGGCAAAAACGGCACGTAAAGCCGATCTATAACAAAGAAGTTATGCGCAAAACAGTTTTCTGTTTTGCTGTTTTGCTGGAGCATAACATATGCGTTGACCAAACATATGCGTTGACCAGACTTATGCGTTGACCAGACATATACGCTGGACATATGAGCTGGTTGAAGACTTATGCGCCAGAAATGCTCCAAACACCCTATAAATAATGATTTTGACATATGTTTTCATAACTCTTTGGTCCAGAACGTATATGTATTCATATTTGTCATATCTTGTTGTAAACCTTGAGATATATAAGAAATAGAGAGAAGTTGATGAGAAACCTTGTTGTTTTTCGATCATGTTTAGGGATTCCGCACCTTCACATTGATTATAGATATCGATCTACGTCTTGTTCACGACACGAACACGTTCCTACAAGTGGTATCAGAGCTTTGATGCTCAATATCGGAAGAAAATAACAAGATACACTCGTTTCACGTCAAAAATTCGATCTATTTCTTAACTCGTTAAAAAGTTCGTTTCGGATTCATAAAAGTCAATTCATATCCATAACGGGCTGATTTGCTGTCAAAACGTGCATAAACAAACTGATTTTGTTGCTGAAACGTGCCGAAAACGCGCCAAAATGGGCTGATTTGCTGTCAAAACGGGCTGAAACGCGCTGATTTCGCGCTGAATTTACTGTTTTTTGAGTTAAAAGTTGCTGAATCACGTTAAAAACGAGCTGTAACGTGCTGAAATTATGAGAAAACGTTATTACGAGCCAAGACCTAGTCGCAAATTGATACGTTTACTCGTGTTCATACATTAATGGAATACTTTATTGATCATGGATGATGAATACATTAGGGATCTAGATAGAATCCGGCAGCATAACGTTACAGTACATAAATATGGCACAGATCTCTATGCAAACTAACTATGGAAGGCCTATTTATAGGCATGTCCCATTCGTTACACTATAGTAAGGAATGAGCCTTCTCATTCTTTAACATCACCAACGAATAAGTCATTCCATAGCCCCATTCACTAAACACCCTTAGTGAATGGGTATACCTTAACGACTAAGCCACCATTCGTTACACTGTAGTAACGAATGGGCTCCTAACTTAACGATTAGCCTAGTCTCTAACGAATGAGGCCTTATTCGCTAAACATTCTTAGCGAATGAGCCTTTATACATTAACATAAAGACTAAACTACCCCTATCCTATTCAAACAGCTGCGGACACCAAATTCGTGCACTTACAGACCCCCTTTGTCCGTAGCTGTCGAATGTTTTCCAATACTTTAGTCTTCAATACTTTATAGTCCAATACTTTGGTCTTCAATACTTTAGCGTCCAATACTTTAACAACGAATACGTTAAAGTCGAATACTTTAACCGCTAATACTTTAACTGCACATCATCAGCCGTACAGCCAACCTCCCCCTTGGCTGATGATTCTCGGGCTTGTGCAAGCAGAAAAAATATAACTCTTTGTAAGCAAACCAACAACGTGTAGCTACTCGTATCAGATCTCCCCCTCAAATAAGCATCTCCAGGTGATTATTCCGATCATCCAACTGGCATATGATATGATTCGATCAAACGAGTCAATCAGCAGCAAGTCATCGGCTATCTGTCGCACTGGTAAAATAAAAATGTCTTTACATTTAACCTCGTCACACATCTTCATAAACAACCCAGTCACTCAACATCTTTCACTTAAGTCTTCACTCTCTCGATAATGTCTATCCCAAAATATAACTCTTTGAATCTCTTCGGCAACCAATACGCTTGGATGCACTAATGCTTTGGACATATGATTTAGAGTTCCAACCTTCGTTAATCAATCCCGAACGATCATATTCTTCAATTAGATGACAAGACTCGTATATTCCTCAATCAGATCAACCCATTCAAGAATTGTCCCCTTCAACAGAAGCAATCCGCTGAATACTCGTAGCCAACATTGTCAGGATCAAAGTCCCTCAGAAAGAAGTAATCGGACAGACACTCGTATCCCACGTAGTCAGGTTTCAATCTTGAACAAATCAATCCACAATCGAAGAACAAATACAGTCTTGAACTCGGTCAAACATAGCTTTGCAAACATGAATTACCACCCGAATTGCAATAATTTTTCATGAAATCCTTGCGAAGGTAGGAAGATATCAATCGAATAAACTCCTTGAAAGTTTTATCTCCCCCTTTCTGACAAATTAGGCAAGGTCTTGAACAAATCTTCGAAAATCTTCAATAAACGTCTCGTTAACTTAATCGGTTACTCCCCCTCGGCCCCTCGATATGCGTGAAAAGTCGGCCAGAAAATATGTCACCAAATTTTGCCAGAAGAGTATCCCGTATATTTAAAATATCCTCGAAAAATTTCGTTTAATAAAATTTTCCGAACATACTTTTTTTTAAGAATCTCCTCATACGTTACATCCTGTTCACATTCGTCATCCAGGTATCACATCCGTCAGAATCTACCCCTCATTCGTTACATCTGAACGAATATGTATCATTCGTGAATCCCATAACGATTGACTTATACGTTAAATCAACATTCGTTAAGCCTATAACGAATGTCTTCCATACGTTAATTCCCCTCATTCGTGTGAACAGTGCACGAATAGGATCTCATTCGTTAAGAAATCTGTATTCGTTAAATCCCTTAACAAATAACTCATTCGTTAAACTTCCGTAACGAATGGCCTTTTTAACTTGACGAATGGGTTGTTGGGCAGTTATTGTAGACACCAGAAAAACGGGTTTCGCCAGAAAAATCAGTTACATCGCCGGAAAACTCAAATCTTCAAGCTGTAACAATGGCAGATTCATCCAAACTTCATAATTAACCACCAAATTACATCCGAGAACTCGGGATTTACATCAGGAACATGAATATAAAATCCAATTCATCATTCAAGCACTGCCGGTCTAATTCAGATCAACCAATAACTTGAACATCAATGGCAGATTCTTCAATTCACCATGATTAATCATCAGATTATCACTAAAGACTCGGATTTCATTCACGAACATGAATTCATCATCAATTTCAAAATTCATCCATGAAATCAATCCAAATTCGATCAAATCCATACATTAACACCGATGAACACGAACACCGTATCACGAGCAACTTTCGGCTCTGATACCAGTTGAGAAAACGTTATTACGAGCCAAGACCTAGTTGCAAATCGATACGTTTACTCATGTTCATACATTAACGGAATACTTTATTGATCATGGATGATGAATACATTAGGGATCTAGAGAGAATCCGGCAGCATAACGTTACAGTACATAAATATGGCACAGATCTCTATGCAAACTAACTATGGAAGGCCTATTTATAGGCATGTCCCATTCGTTACACTGTAGTAACGAATAAGCCTTCTCATTCGTTAACATCACTAACGAATAAGTCATTCTATAGCCCCATTCACTAAACACCCTTAGCGAATGGGTATACCTTAACGACTAAGCCACCATTCGTTTCACTGTAGTAACGAATGGGCTCCTAACTTAACGATTAGCCTAGTCTCTAATGAATGAGGCCTCATTCGCTAAACATGCTAAGCGAATGAGCTTTTATACATTAACATAAAGACTAAACTACCCCTATCCTATTCGAACAGCTGCAGACACCAAATCCGTGCACTTATAAATTGCTGAAACATGCTGATTTTGTTGCTAATTTTCTAATAAACTGGTTAAAATGAGTCAGAAAGTTGATAAAATTTGCTATTTTGCTGATAAACTAGCCTAAACAAGCCAAAAAGTTGCTGAAATTTGTTGAATTAAGATTACAAAAATTTTCAAAATGGAATTTTCGAGTTTGTTTAACGTTGAAGTTACATCGAGAAGAAACGTTTTGAAGAAAGAATTTGTTGATTTTGAGATGATGACTGGAGAATCGTTTGATCGTTTAAAAGAAAGATATTGCAAGCTTGTGAGCGAAATGAAGCATATCGGGATTGTGAGACGAGAGTTCGAATACATTGATAGGTTGGCCGATATACTTATTGAAACTTCACCTGAAGATTTGGGTATAATCATTTTGTCAATACAATCAAACCCCAACACATACAATCTCTCCCGATTCATCGAGAAGCTAATGATCCATGAGGTAATTAAAGATTCTGAGAAGGTTGATGATGTTATTGAAGTTCAAAATGACCAGTCTGAAATGCTTGAAATGATTGACCAATTTGCTGAAAAGATTGTTAAATCCGAAGAACTATCACTGCGAGAATTTGAGAACACTCCTAAGTTCGATAATGAAAGTGATTCAGAATTTGATGAAGAATTGGTTTTGAAATCATGGTGTCGGTCTACTTGTGATCCTCTAAAATTGGATGAAGGTGAGGAAGCTGTTGTTGGAGCTAAGGGAATTGAACCTATTCTCAAGCAAGTCAGAACATAAAGTTCAGACATCCCGACTATGAAAGTCAAAGAGCTTAAGTTATTCGAGGTACACTCTGAACCTTCTGCTCATTCTCGTTTTAAAATTAAATCAGAGTTTAATCATGAGTCGTTAAAAATTCATAACGTAAAGTCATGTGAAAAATGTGAGTTATCTCATAAAGAATGTTTAGAAAAAAAATGTGGTGAATAAATTGTTAACAACTCACAATGACTCTTTACTAAATGAGCTTAAACATATTAAGGAAGCTTATGCTAAGCTTCAAACATGTGAAAAGACACCGGGGGAAAAGATTGTTCAAAATGAGAAAACAATTTTGATGTTAAAACAAGCTATTAATGAAAAGGTTGATTTAAAGCTTAACAGTTTCAAAGCAGCATCTTTCGTCCTGGAAAATATTCTCCCCAAACCGACAGGTAAAGATGAAATATCTGGGGAAGTTGTCTATGGTTATAATGATCATGGTTTGGGGTATAAGCAAGTTCCGACCCCAAGTTCCCCTAAGCCTCTAAAATCTGAAAATTCAAAAACTAGGCGTTATCGTGTTCAAGAACGTTAGAAAGTTTGTTGACCGGAGAAGATGTTTTAACTGTAACGAAGTAGGACATTTGTCCTTTGCGTGTCCTAATCGTTATAACCATGATCATGGAAACCACAAAAAATTTGTTAATAAGGTTGAATTCGTACATGGTACGACATCTAAGAACAAGAAAGAAATCCAGTATCAAAATCAATCCAATAAGGATTTCTTTGTTCAAAAAGTCAATGTAAACAAACTGAGGAATCTCCTTGTCATAAGAAGAGTCCTAAGTTCGCATACGTTAAAAAATCAGATGTTGATACATCTAAAATCAACCAAGATGTTCTTAAAACAGAAAAACAAAAATTTCAAAATTCAAAATCTAAAAATTTGAGCTCAAGTGTCAAATCAAATTTGAATTTAAACGTTAAACCTAAAGTTGTTGAGGTTGTTGATTTGAAAGAGTGTGATGCAAAAAGGTTTGAAATTTTGAAATTTTATGTGAAAAGATCCAAATCAAAGTTATATAATTGGATAATAAAGAAAAAGGAGTTTTGTTCTGAAAGTTCGGATAACATTGTCATATCTGTAAAATCCGAAACTTCAGAAAATTCAAATGTTAATTATGAGTGTTCAGATAGCAAGCATTCTGTGGTAACAAATTTGTCTAAAACTGTTGAAAATGTTGAGAATTTTGAAAATGTCATAAGGTCCAAGACTTGGATTTCTCTGTTTTCTTAAACTGTGTGTGCAGGGGCTCCCATAAGTCATAATGTCTATCATCGGAGCATGGTTGTGCTAAGCATTGCCAAATCAATGGAGGGCGGAGCAAACACAGGAAATCTGAAAAAATGGAGTTCATTACGGTTTGCTTTTCATGTCCATTTTTGTCACACCCCAACCGACGACGAAATACGTCGAGGTGAGACGGTGATGTTCATAGCACATGATACTACGTGTTACAATAGGCGTTAAATTTAATTTAATATCAAGCAATACAGAGATACAATTAATTGTTTTATAGTCATCTAGGTCCAATCATGCAATCCTATATCTTGCATCAAGTAATCTTCAACAAACAAATTTCCAATACCTGAAAAACATGCGAGAGTGTCAACTAAAAATAGTTGGTGAGAACATAGGTTTTAATAAAATAAGTTTTAAGTTGAAAGCAATCCATATGTTTTAAGTTACTTTGTATACTTTGTGATTACAACCAAACCTCTGACACGTTTAGCGAGTCGTCTAATCCACGATTAGACTATTATGTTTAATGTTTAACGATCGTCGGATTCTGAACACACAAGCCTCTACCTAAGGCCTGCGTGGGCGGGTCGAGCCAATAGATCTATCATCATACTACCACGGGCTTAACAAGTTAATGGTTGTACATGCGATTAAGTATACACTTGTAATGATTACACATAACGAATATAATGAAATAAATCTTGAATCAAATAGCATGTATAAAACATAAGGTAAATAAGTTGCATGTTTCCACCCCGAAGTATAAAACGTTTAAAAGCATGAAAAGGGGATATGAACTCACATTCGTTGATGAATTGAGACTTGTAACGCTTTTGTTTAGAGCCCTAATGATCAAGAAAGTTGTTAGAATGTGACCTTATTTCGGTGGAATAGAATCTCCGACCTCAGGTTCCCAGGAAAAGGTAAGTGGGTCCATTCACGCTCGGACACGCCACTTGGTTTTTCCTTAGGCCGTAGCCTTGGTGACAGAACCTTTGGTTGAATATCTATAGACTTGGTGTTTGTTTGAAAGTACAATTGGATTTTAGGGTTTCAAGTGATACTTTATGGTTTAGGGTTTTAGATTATCTTTTCCAGAAAAGAATAGGTTGTTTACTATTCAAGACACGAATTTTTAAAAATAGTAAACCTTTGAGTTAGATTACGAAAATTTTATATCTTGTAACCATATGAGTTTTTTAACATATATATTTTTTATAAGATTTAAGTGTTTATAAAAAAATATATAAAATTCATAGACTACCGAGGGGTCTGATTCTGAGTCAGTTTAGTAGAAAAATCACTAAAAATAGATGCTTTAACAAATTGAGGAGATTCCAGTTGGATAATTTTTATAATTAAAAGGTCTACAATATATCCAAAAATTGGGTCATAATTCGTAAACATGAGTAAGTTATGACATTTGTTTTGAGGCTAAAGTTATGTGTTAGGATTTTCCGCAAGACCCTTTGTTAAAGAAAAATAATAAAAACATTTTTAAATTTATAAAATTTTACACCAAAAATTACAGAGATACTAGACACATAAAGAACCAATTTAGGATTTTGAAATTCGTGATTTGGATACATTATGACCGAGATCTAAGCGTTGAAATAAAAGGTTTTTCTGCAGAATGTAAGAACAAAACATTAAACGGAAATTAGAACTTACTAGGAAGGAAACGAGTTGTGAATCTTTGAGAGGATGATGATCACGAATTTTCAACCTTGGGGCTTTGAAATATGCAGGTTTGGAATGAATTTTAGGGGTGCTAGGGAGTTCTATTTATAGGGGTGTTTAGAGAAGAGATTATGATTAATTAGAGATAGAATTTGACTAGGACTTGAATTCAAATTTGGATAAGGCTAATCTTGGAAATCAAGAACAGAATATTCTAGAAGGTTATTCTTAATTTGAATTTAAGGATATAAATAAAATTACTTTAGGATAAAATTGACAATGACAAATATTAAATCTAGGCATTCCCGGTTAAACGTGTCACGTTAACGATTAACCATGTATAACTAAATGTACATAGAAACATGTAATTGTGCATATGAAAATAATGTTAATAACTAGAAATAAATAATATATGATTCCATAATAATATAGATGGTGAACTAATACACGGACCTTATTAAATACGAGTATAAAAGACTAGTGATTTCATGCATGAAAATGCATAGGTGTTACAGTCTCCCCCACTTAAGGGAATTTCGTCCCGAAATTTTATAAGATAAAATTGTTGAATAAGATTATGAATACTTGAGGAAGATTTAAAATGATAAAAAAAATTATGGTCTAATGTGTTGAGTTCCAGAGATTTGATTAACGGTGTAGACTAATTCAATAGGCTATTTTGATATCAAGCGATAATCTTTTGATCAAGAATTTGATTGAGAGATAGAGAGTTTAAGGGTAAACGACAAGGGAGAGTTGAATTGTTTAGATAAGTTTCCGGGAAAACACCAATTCTAACGATTAGTGGTTTGAACCTGAAAGGTGAAACTTCGATGCTTATAAAATAATTGAGCATGCTTAAAATTCGTTACAAAAAAAATCTTAATAATGTTGGTCAAAGTTTCAGGGTAACACAAAACTCCCCATGACACGAAAAACGCTACGATTGGCGATATTGCAGGGACACCTATGTATAGGAATTACCAACGGCGTATCCACCATGTCCTTACCATATTCCATTCGTCTCGTTTTCCTAATCACTAAAAGACTTCTATGCCATAACACACAACAGAACTTGCTATGGGTTCCATGCGTTGAATTTCATAATTACGTGTGCACCCGCAATTACTCTGTTCACCGCATGGTCCACATAGTTCATCCAATTATGTATGGTAAAAAAAATGTAAAATAATAATAATAAATAAAATAATCATTATGATAAAAATGTTGTTCAATATGAATATTAAATGCAAGTTTAATGATAATCTAGCCCTGTCTCGGGTTGAACTAGATTATGTCAACCCCGAGATGTTGAATAAGAATACACCAACACGAGCACTAGGTTATGAAAACATTAAAGATGGTGAAAATATTTGGGTACAATATGATAAGTTTGAATGACTAGTTATTTGAATTACCAAATTGCATGCAATCATGCTTTGAAACGTAACACAAAGTATTGTACACAAAATGCTTCTACTAGATAACTATGCAAAGAAATAGACATATTGGAAAATCAAGCTCATGAAAATAGATTTATAGATTTCGAGTTACGCAGGCAATTACATTTATAGCCAGACAAGTTTATAGACGACTAACCACCTTAGACAATAACCTTGTAAGTACTCAAGTTGCACTAAGTAAATAAAATAATACTTTATGGGTAAATAAGATTTGATAAAAAAAATACAGTTTACATATAAGCATGGTTCACATATACACAGTTCTGCACAAATATCAGTTTTTCATAGATAATTATGTTCACGAAAAGAATTTAAGCTCATAGAGAATCATAAGTAAGAATATATGCAATCAAGATTAACGGAAAAAAAAACATGTTCATTGAAATATAATTAGGATCATGAGTGGCCACAAGTAATCGGATATAAACATATATGTAATCAAGTTTTATAGAAAATATGTGTGTGTAATGAATTGAGATCATAAGTAATCATGCGTAATCATGTATTATTCAAGTTTTCATATGTATAGAAGTATGATCATGGAATGCATCAAACCAACAAGCAATCATAGGTAATAAAATATAAGCACGTATGTAGTCAAGTTCATGAAGAAGTATATTTACGGAAGGGATTCAAGATCAAACAATATTCATAGGTAGTCATATGTAAACACGCACGTGATCAGGTTTTTATGAGAAATTATGCTCATGGAAAGAGTTAAAATAAAAGATATTGATAACTAATAAACCAGTTTCATATGTTCACGGAAGAAGACAATAATCATAAGCAATAATCAAGTTTCAAGTGGTTATAGATAAACATAAGTAGGATTTAGTTTCACGTTTTCATGGAAGAAACAAATAAGCTTAAGTAATAGTCATGTTTTCACAATTTAATAAGTTCACAGGTTATCAATCGTGTAAGCTCCCAAGTAATTATCAGTTAAATAGGTTCATATATAAGCAGTGGCTAAAATAGGTTCATAAATGAATATCATTGAAAAAGGTTCATGTGTAATCAGATACAACAAAATCGAATTCATGAGTAATCATAAAAATAATTAAGTTCATAGATGTTCAGTTCTTAGATAGTCACGCAGTTAGTCAAGTTCTTTAGATAAACAAGTATGACATTAAGTATTTAGATAAATAATTTGGAGAGACAATTTGTTATTCAAATTCTTAGGTAAACAAATAGACATTCGAGTTCAAGTAAATAATCACGTTGTTAAATAAGTAAGTAAAGGGAAAAGTTCTTAGATAATATGGTATTATCCGACCTGATTGTTAAAGCCTTATACAAATGCAACTTATTTTATCTTCTTATTTTTATTAAAATGGAACCTTATTTGCGTGTAGTGATACCGATCTTAAGGGAAAATTTTAACGTTCTGAATTGTTTTGTTTTATTATTTTTGCATGAGTCACAGCTAATCGATTTTAAGCAAGTAGTGAAAAGATATACATGTAAAAAAATTATTGTATAAAGATATGCAAATTATGTCTGATAGGTGGGGTTCACATAAGATTCGTCCTTAATTGAACCAATTAAATGTATCACAGAAATTCCTGAATCATTTGTTTGGAAGGTTTAGGTGGACAACAATACCAATGGCTGACTTAACACTAATCAGAATAAACGTTGAAAATAAAACTGTGATGGAAGGGCAATTTGGTCAATATGATTCCCTGCTCAAACTCACAAAAATATGTAATTGTTTACATGTTTGTAAATAGCATTGAAGTTCATTTGTTTACTGTCTTTATTGCTTTTCATTAAAACCAAAAATATTTTATTTTTTCGTTTTATTTTCGATTGCTGATGTTGGAATACAAAATTTTATAAAATCAATTGTAAACATACTTAAATGTCATTGTTTTTCAAGATCATTAATTTGGACTTGATAAACAACTTTTTGTTGATGTTCGTGGTGGTAAGTATTTGAGTATGCTTACATTGTTAATTAAGATTTTCAACTTACAATTATCATGAGTAACAGGTCCCATCAAGACATGAATCTTGAGATGGAGTTTGTTAGATGATTAATAATTGAGGGGGAGAATTATAGAAGATTCAGTTCTGGAAAGTGTCAAAGACTATACAAACAGAGACGATAATGTTTAAACAATTGTTTGAAGCTTGACGTCAAATGTTCTTTACACTTAAGGAAGGAATTGATAATTTGATAGAGATGTGTTGACAAGACAAGCGATACCCAGAGCTAAAATGTTAAAGCACTTAATTTGAATGGAAAGACTCTGCAATATCCGAGGGGGAGTCTGTTAGTGCATACGTCTATTGTTTTTGTCTTTGTCAAATGAAAGTGCGCGGAGCTTTAAAGGAGCTAAAAGGTTGAGCATTTTATATGGAGTAAAATGAAGATTTTATTATACGGGGAGATAGAGAATTTGATTACGAGCACGTGGGCGAAAACGACACGTAAAACGGAGCTATAACAAAGAAGTTATGCGCAAAACAGTTTTCTGTTTTGCTAGAGCATAACATATGCATTGACCAAACATATGCGTTGACTAGAAATATACGCTGGACATATGAGCTCGTTGAAGACTTATGCGCCAGAAATGCTCCAAACACCCTATAAATAATGATTTTGACATATGTTTTCATAACTCTTTCGTCCAGAACGTATATGTACTGATATTTGTCATATCTTGTTGTAAACTTTGAGATATATGAGAAATAGAGAGAAGTTAATGAGAAACCTTG
The DNA here is from genome assembly GCF_021521415.1 of Bidens hawaiensis. Taxonomy (NCBI): domain Eukaryota; kingdom Viridiplantae; phylum Streptophyta; class Magnoliopsida; order Asterales; family Asteraceae; genus Bidens; species Bidens hawaiensis. The sequence goes on from NW_027491052.1 coordinate 3,795,156, forward strand.
TTGTTTTCGATCGCGTTTAGGGATTCAACACCTTCACGTTGATTATATATATCGATCTACGTCTTGTTCACGACACGAACACGTTCCTACAACAAGATGGTCACCATATAATACTTATACACCTCATATCTTAAGACCAATATTATTGCAAAAATAAATAAAACACTAGAGACCCCCTAAAACAACACCGTAGATAGCATTCCACTAGGATATTCAACGTTGCGCATATTATTAATATAGTCTAGAAGAAATAACAAATGGTTTTTGTAAATTGAGTTATGACAATGTGAGAGGGGTGAAATGAGACTCTATTTATAAGCAACATGGCCAAGAATATTAACAAAATCATTGAATTTGGTCAAGACCCAAGACTTGTTAATGAATTTGAATAACATTCAAAACTTTGAATTTGATCATAAAAATTGAGTTGAGGACAATCCCGTCGCATAGCATGACGGGTGGGTTTTTAGCAAATTTTGGAATTTGACATTTTACACCCCTTGACTTGGTTTAAATGTAATAAAGGCATAAAATACATAAAATGGAACTTGAGATTAATTAATAACATTATAAAAAATATATAAAAACAAATCCAAAAATTTAAAACGGGTAGGATTTTCGAGTTTGAAAAATATCGAATGTTGCAAAGGTACCAGTTGCCATCAATTTCTTTGAATATGAATTTTGCTTCTTTCACCAATATTTTTTTAGGTTCCGATCCAAGTAGAGCCCCACAAATCTTCATTTAACCCTCGACTATTCATGATTAGAGCACTGCGTCAGTCCTTTAATATCCCTCAGCTGTTTGGAATTACTAGGCATTGGAACCAATACCAGATTATTGAGATTGATTTGACAGTGAGTTCCATTGTTCAACCTGATTCCAATTAAATGTGAAATTCTTCTTCACCCAAACCTTGTATATGATACCATTGTTAGAAACATGATCGATATGTTCTTGTGTGGAGATATGATCTATTACACACAAACACAATCGAATGGATGTGTACAGAGTCAAACAAGATGAACTAGAAACTGAATGCAACAGAAATTTTATCTTCCTTACAAATAAACTAACCTTTTTTTTCACTATATGATAGATAGCAAGTTAATTATAGGAAGCGAGGCATCATGAATCATTGCGTCGATCTTTGGTATCTCTTGTATCACAACTGCCAAAAGTCTTGACGCTACACAACCTATGTATATTAATGTATCCCATTTGTGTACTCTTTAGTTAGACTTAATAGCATAAAGCTAACCCTTATAAAATATACAGGAACATATAGATATGTAACAATAAACAAATAGATAGTAAATGGAGGGGCTAGATTGAAAAAAGAATGGAAATATTACAATTAATTGCAAAGATATCAAATCTTTGTAGCGTAACACTATATATTATAAAACCCTAGTGCCTTGTTCTCTTTATCAATCAATATTCAACAGACGGCCGCAGCTCTCAGAAATGAGAAAACCTATATCCTTGTGGTCCATGTTTGATGAAAACAAGCCTCCCGATGATATCGCAAAATCAGCGACCCATGTGGTATTTGATTCTATATTCTTTTTAATCAATTTTCTTTTTATCTTGTTCAGAGATTTGAAACTGGTTATCTAACTTAGAACATGTGTTATCTTCCAGGGCATTGAAGAACATCGGTGACTGTTCATAGGATTTCAAAAGACATCTTAGGTAAGTGTTAATAATTCAGCTCTTTATTCATCATTTAGATCTATTGCATATAAGGTTTTTTATTTAATTTTTGAAGTAAAAATAAAATTATGGATACAACAACTATTTAGATCGAGTCTAAAATTCATAGGCGAATTTTTGGATTAATTTGAGTCGTCAACATGTCAAATTATTGTATAGAATGAAAACTATTTTATCCAAATTGCAAAACTACTAAAAATTGTATACTTTTAGGTAAAATCGATCAGTATTCTTATATGATTTTTTCTTTTTAATTGCTATCAATAAAACAATAGAATGTTAGTGTCCGCGGAAGATGATTCACGAATTCCGTCATGTATAACACTCAATGATACATACAAATACGATCAAATTCAACGACATGATCGTACAACAAAATTACAAAGTAACAGAATACAATTAAAGGATAGTCGAATGAGAGTTTAATCGACTCTTGGTGATTAACACCGAGTACGTATAACATATAAAATACATAAAGATTTAGCCGTCAACGCGATTGTTTGCGCCAATATCCATTTAGACCGTTAACCACCGAATATCCTAGTTAGGTGTTATGTAGCTTAGTTGGTAAGCCGCACTGTTTGCAAGGTGAATAACCTTCAAAACCCAACTCTATTTATGTTTTCCTTTTGATTCCACTAAAATTTTTTCACTTTCTTATTATCCGGTATTTTTATGCTAATTTATTACTTTGATTCCAATCTTTACTCTTTTTTTATTATTTTTTGGTATATTCATATCAATGCTTTCCTTTGATTCCTTCAAAGTTTCTTTACCTTTTTATTATTTGATATATTTATGTTAATTTCTTTTTTTATAGTAATATTTTTATACATTTTATTTATTTATCTTTTGACTGCATCAAAATTTTCTTACTTTGTATATTTATATATGTTCATTTCTTTTTTTTATATTAATATCTTTTTATATATTTTATATATAATTTATTTTATTAAAAACCATAACTAAATTTAAAGCCCAACTAAAAATTGTAAAATAAAAGCCTATTTAGTTTAAGATAATTTAAAGAATATAACGTATTTGTATTTTAGGTCAAATAAACTGATTAGGGGTCATATTTTTGTTCTTTTAAAACATTTAAATGTATGGCCCATATTTTCACTTGTATAGGGATTTTGACATCCGTCACATTCTCAGAGACGGCCCTGATGGTAACGATAAGAATGACTAAATAATAAACTAAGTAAATAAAATAAAGGCGAATTAGATTTTAAAATCTCAACTTAATGCAGTTGGCCGATAATAATCCCAAATTAAAAAATTGCTGTCATCAGTCTCAACTTTCACACAATTTGTTTTTATTGGACAATTGTTAAAAAAATTTAACGACGTTAAGATTTTTCCAAATTTCAAATTGATGTTTTATGGTTTTCGATCGGAATGAGGATAAGAATCGATTGATGTAAAACTTACCTCGAAACGGTGCTCCAAACAGCTGAATTTTTGTTAATTAAAAGTTTACACATCAGAATTGAAGCATCCTTTAGTCGTTTCGACCACCGCTTTGAGATAAGTTTTACATAAATCAACTCGTATCTTCCAACCGAACAAAAGCCCTAAAACATCAATTTGAAATTTGGAAAAAACTTAACACTGTTAAGTTTTTTTTTTTTTTAATGAGAGTCTAATGAAAACAAGTAGTGTGAAAGTTGCGATCGGTGACAGCTATTTTCTAAATTGGGATTATTAAAAGGGAAAATTCCCAAATAGCCCATTTTAAAGATAGAATCCCTAAAATAGCTCAAAAGTGTTGATTATTCTTAAAGAATTTGTACTGAGGATACACATTGGGAGAAGATCTTAATTATGAGTGAGCAGGCCAAAGTCTTAAAAATATGGAGGGAGAAGACCAAATATGGAAATAATGTTGATTGAAAATGTCAAATTTTTTAAAATATTGAGGAAGCAAGCCATATTTATGTCTGAACTTTTATTCTCAGAAGACAGTCTCCCAAGACTGTTTTTTTATGTTTCGTACCTGGGTCGTACGTTATTTTCAAATTCTAGGAAAATGTGCTTTTTTAATTTCGTCTTAGGAGACGCATTTCAGAGACATTTGTTCTTAGAAGACCAGCTTCTTGTATTTTTTCTTATAAGTTGGAATTATTCAAATTCCGTCCACTCCGATAATATTTATTTAAATTTCGTCTACACCGATATGATTTAACTATTATTCGTCTGCACCGACAAGATTGTGATTAATACTTTCTTTCCTTTAATATATTTTGATACATTTTGTTGAGTTTGAAGACATCACTTGTGTTCATAATGCAATCAAGGTAGACTTGGTTTATTCAATCTAGTAAATTTTCATTATAGTGGGCTTAAGATTCTGCTTTGTCACTTTTAAGTGTCGGTTTCTATTTATTAAAAGAGATTTTTACATATTTCTTTTTACTAAATATATCATAAATTACATATTTCCTCAATCAAAAAATAAATTATATATTTCCTTTTTATACAACATATTACTTAATTATCCCTACCCTTATTTGAATTAAAAAAAAAATTGTCATATTAATAAGTATAGAGTTAAACCACATCTTCTGTTTTCTCCAACCTACTTAGCTTAATTCTTCGATGAGTTTCCGGCCATTTCAACACAGTCGGCAAACCCTACTTTGTGCCTCCTCCACGACATCTCTGGTTTCCACGGTCTCCATCTACATAACCCCACCGCCATTGACAATTCTCCTAACCCTAGCATCAAGGCACGCCATTCGCCTCCAACCAGAAAAACGATCTATAGATTAAAGCTTTTTGGATGGGGTTTCACTCAGATACGAAAAACCTGACTGTGTCTGGAAACCGGCAAAACAAGATGGCGGTGGGCTGTGTCTGGTGATCAGAAACTTGTTAGTTATATGATAAAATAAAGGCTTCATGTTTTATGGGGTTTGGGAATTGTGAGGAAGAACTGGTAATGAAAACAATGAAGAAACAGAATTCTTGTTGTCCAGAAGTGTGAGGAAACTATACATGTAATTTCATTTCTATATTTTTTATTGTTTTTTTATATAAAGGGTAAAATAGTCCATAAGTAGTTAATTTTAATAAAAAGAATATATATATATGTAATATATATGGTTTAAGAAGAGAAAATATGTAATTGATTTTTATGGCTTGGGAAAATATGTAATTAAAGGTCTTATGAAGGAGAAATATGTAAATGTCTCTTATTAAAATTCATACTTGGCATTGCTTGACAAAATACCATGAATTGTGTAGGCGTCTACGGTTGAAATCGGCGGGCAGCAGGTCACCATTGAAGGAGGGCGAGCAAATAGAATCAATACATACTGAGGTGGAAGTATGTATATATACTTTTGTACTAATATACGGCCATTTTATGAAACCTTGTTTGATTGGTTTTAAGCACAGATGAGCAAAATTGGTACTGGTACCGAAATCGGTACCAAGGTTTTGAGTTTTCAGGACCGGCATGGTACCAGTATTTCCCAAATTTTACCTTACATACCGGTACCGGTACTGAACCGAACATTTCAGTACCGATACCAAAAATTTGCGATTTTCGGGATCGGGATTTTCAGTACCGGTACGGTACCGAGCTCATCCCTAGTTTTAAGCTCTACTAATATATATTAAAGGAAAGAAAGTTATTAATCACAATCTTGCTGGTGTAGACTGATAATAGTTAAATCATGTTGGTGTTGACGAAATTTAAATAAATATCGCCAGAGTTGACGAAATTTGAATAATTCCAAGTTATAAGAAGAAATACATGAATCTGGTATCCTAAGAACAAATGTATCCGAAATGGGTCTCCCAAGACGAAATTAAAAAAAAAAACATATTTTCCTAAAATTTGAAAATATGTACGACCCAGGTAGGAAACACAAAAAAACAGTCTTGGGAGACTGCCTTTTAAAAATAAAAGTTCAGACATAAATATGACATGCTCTCTCAATATTTTCAAAATTTTGGCATTATCTATCAACATTATTCTCATATTTGGTCTTCTTCCTCCATATTTTGAAGACTTTAGTCTGCTCCCTTATAATTAAGGTCTTCTTCCAATGTGTTGCTCAATACAATTTATACAAATTCTTTGGGAATTCTTAACACTTTTGGGCTATTTTAGGGATTCTCTCTCTAAAATTGGCTATTTTGAGAATTTTCCCTTATTAAAATCCAATTTGCCTTAAAAATGTTAATTCATTTGAAATAAAATGTAAAATATATTATGTATTGTGTTAATAATGGGTTTTATAACGTCCTTGATTAATATTAATAAAAGTAACATTTTAATAATTTGAAAATTATTTAGAAAAAAAATGTATGTCTTTATTATTGGCTTATAAAAAATTATAAATATAATTTGTAGGATAATTATGAATTATTTTCGGGTTTTTATTTTTGTCTTGGTATGTTGTTAAATTATGAGGATTAATTTATTAAGTTAAGAATTAGTTAAGTAAATTAAAAAGTAAAAGTTTATATGTTTTCAATAAATGAATAACAATAAATTTTAGAAAATGTATAAGGGTTAATGTGGGAGTGTCAAATGAGTAATGACAAAACATGTAACTTGTATTAGACAATACAAGCTAGTAGTATAATATTTTGTAAGATGGAAATTATTATACGGGAACTTTTTGAATACGGGGTAACACACGATCTCAATTTCATAGCCCAATTATTAAATCGTGCCATACTCGCTCTCATACTCATCATGCATGTGAGTATGCCCATAGCTATCCTATATTCATGCTCTTACGTATTTAACAGAATACGTTTTAACATACCCACTAATTGAAAACCGATCATAAACACATCTATAAAACTTCCTATTAATAATTCTATACTTTTAATAACGTCAAAATAAAATGTTGTTTGTTATATGCAGTGTTTTGAAACCTGGACTGGACCGGCTGGTCCGACCAAGACCCGGTAGATAAGCCGGTCCAGTTCGCAAGATATAGCCCGTTCTCTAATAACTCGGCCGGTTTGATAGTTCACGATTCGATCGGAACCGGTGAACCGTCGATTAAACCGATAAAACCATTTTTTAATAAATCCAAAACGCATGCCGGGCTCATACTTGCGCAAATGCTGTGAAGAAAGTCTTTGAAAACCCCACATGAGCCAACCAACTAATTTATATTTATGTCAATGTCTTTAAAAGGTGAAACTTAATTCTTATATAATTAAAAAAGCAAAAAGCAGTGCATAAATAATAAATGAACATAAAATTTGATTATTAATAATTTTTTATGTATAAATTATTTATATGTATCATAATCTCTACAATTATAAAAGCAAACTAAAGCGTTCGATAATAGAATACCAACATTAACTTCAAATCTTTATCTATTTCTAATATATATATATATATGACGGTTCAGTAGAGAAATCATATTAGCGTGAGAAGTATGAGAAATGAATTTGAACCATTGATTATATTTGATCAACGGTCATTAATAAAAATGGCAAAACTGTAAATTTTAGCCATTTATATTAATTGACTTTAACACAAAAGGGTATATTTGTATTTTGTTATTAAGAATCTGTTTAGGAAACACCTTAACATTCCTTGAATTACATGTGCCATAAATGCATTTTGTTGACTTTAACATAACTATATCCATAGTTTTACGACATTTTTTTTGTTGCAATTTCATAGTTCTTTTTAGTTGGATGAAGTTTTAAATAAATGCTAAATTTTGTAATATAAAATTTGTGTTTTATTTTTCTATTCCGTATTGATCAACTAATGTAGTTAAATGTAAGAATAACATTGTTATTGTGTTGGATAAAATATGTTAAGTTGTGTTGGGGTAACGTAAAGCAAAAACCATAAATTTGTTTTGTATCAAATATTGTTTTAGTTTGTGTTATTGCATGTGTAGCATTATATTGTATAAAGTTTAGTATTTGTAGGATTGTGTATGTTTTGTAGGATGTTTAAGATGTGTATGTTATTGTTAGATCCGCAGTGTAGGATGGTATTATCTATATAATGTAGGATGTGTGGATGGTATCATCTGTATAATGTAGGATGTGTAGGATGGTCCGTATAATATTAAACATAGAGATGTTTTTAATCCATAAGTGAATATGCAGATACATGTTCTTGTGATATTCTCACTCGATTTATAACCTAGAAATTGTGATTAGTTAGAAAAACAATTGAAAGAATAAAAGAAATTAAATAAAAAAGAAAAGAAAATTATAATTTAAAACTTCCTATATACGATTTATTAGTTACAAAAAAAAACACAAATGAAATTTTACTAATATACCATTTCAATTAATTAAATGGAAAAATAAAAAGAAAAAATCTAATTGGTTGAAAGGATTTCTCCAACTTCTCACACTAATATGATATGTCCATTAAACTCAACCTATATATATATATATATATATATATATATATATATATATATATGTATGTGTGTGTTATTTATGATATCGTCCGGGTCAAACACTGATCCACTCTTCCGGGTCGGTCCGACCGTTAGCCCACTGAGACGTCCGGGTCAACGTGTGGGCCGGATCTGAAAGCATTGGCTATATATACTTTAAAAAAAAAGTAAAAAAATAAAGATAACTACAAACAGGTGCCATTAATTAGAAAGATATCATCAAACACATGAAATAACATATAATCATATTTCAAAATAATAATTAATAATAATAAGGGGTCACTCACCAGAGAACATTTGTCACAGCCTCCGGCGATCTCAACCCTCCGATCACATCCATGGCTGCAAACCCAATTCCCGACGATGACCCTAAACCCACCGACACCAACTCCAACTCCGAGTCAACTCAGTCACCTCCTCCTAAAGGCGCCAAATCCGCCGGAATTCGCGTCATTGGAAGGCGAATCTACGACTCAAAGAACGGGAAAACATGTCACCAGGTAATAATAATATTATTCATATTAATTGATGCAATGTGCGTGTTTTCCGATGACGATCGGGTGATTGTTTGCCTCTGAATTGTAATTGTGGGTATTGTTAATTAGTGTCGGCAGAAGACATTGGACTTTGTGGCGACGTGTACTAATCAGAGTGGAAATAATAAGAAGTGTCCACTGAATGTGTGTAGAGCTTGTCTAATGAACAGGTGAATTTGGTGCTTCATTTTGCCCTAATTCAGACCCGTCTTCGAGATTTCGGATACCCGTAAAAAAACCCTTTTTTTAAATATTTTTATAAATTAATATATAATTTTAAAAAATATAATTATTATATAATTTTAAAAAATAATATTATTAAAAATAATTTTATGCCTTGCTTGCGGTGCACCCATATAATGTATATATATGTGTGAACCCTCGGGTGGGCAAAAGTGAAATTACATTAATTTTGATGTTATTTTATTAATCTCATGAAAATAGCGTTAAAAGTGGCGGAAGGTTAATCGGTCATCATGTGGTGGTGTTGATAGCCGAAAGACAAGGGTATACGCACAATCGGCCGGTGTCCCGATGGTTGAGTGTTATGTGCCTTATGTCCAAGGCTTGATGCAAAACTACTATCGAGCCGGGGGTCTTACCGGAAGCAACCTCTCTATTCCTACGGGGTAGAGGTAAGGCTGTCTGCATCTTACCCTCCTCAAACCCTAACATAGCTTTGCTATTGGTGGGATTTACTGAGTACGATGACGATGACGACCATAATTTTTTTTAAATTTTCGGGCTCCGGACGGTCGTGCGCTAATTTTACAATTTGGGGATTAGGGTTTGTGGTGTGTTGATATTGTTTGGTGAATTGAATTAGGTATGGGGAGAATGCTGAGGAAGCTGCAGCATCTGGTGATTGGATTTGCCCTAGATGCAGAGGCAAGTGTAATTGCAGTTTTTGCATGTAAGTGTATCATCATCATCATCATATATTATTATTATTTTTATTTATTATTAAGATCTAATCCACCAAAAAAAAAAAAAAACAAACTGTAATTTGGACTTTGGTCAAAGACTGAAAGTTTTGGTGTAAAGTTTGAGTTTTTTAAGATTTTTCCAAAAAAATGTGAATCTATATTATTGGTACTATTATTGTGATCTATTGGTTGCAAGATTCATACCAATTTTGTATTCAACAAGTACTCTGTTGACATAAAAGTTAAACCGTAGTACTTGTTTTGTAAAGATATTCAAGATTTTGAAAAGTTTAGTTAAACGGTATAGTGAGAAGGCGGTTTTGCTACTTTAAAGTTTGAAGGGTTTTAAAAATGATGGTGTTGTAGGAAGAAGAAAGGATGCATTCCAACAGGGATGCTTGCTCATATTGCAATACAAAACGGGTATAAGTCGGTTTCCAATCTTTTAAATATGGAGGGAGCAGCCGTGACCGAAGTAAAGTATGGTGCTCATAAAAAGAGAAGTGCTGATGATGAGGTCCAAATCTTTACAGTAACAACCCCCCCCCCCCCCACCCCTCCAAAACACACACAAAAATAAATAAACACACGCACACATGCATGAAGTGTTAATAATTGGAAGATCTCACTTGATTATGTGAAACTGGACTTGTAGGAGACTGGAGATGAACCCGAAACGAAACTGATGAAAGAAGATGGTGAAAGGGAGGTAAAACAAAAGTTAACATTATCATAACTCATAAAAATGTCATTTTTGGTTATTTTATCGATGCCAAACCTAAAAACATATGATTATATTATATTGTGTTATTAGAAAGTCAGACTACAGAAGCACATCCAAATGCTTCTAATGTTGCATGATATATTGATATGATTTATGGGAATATGTGAAACTTAATGATCATGTATGAACTTTATCCAAATGTTTCTCAGAGTTGCCAGGAGGAGAAAAGCACAGTTGAGGACACGAGTGAAGATCATGATGTGGAGCTTCAACTACCACCGGGTACAGAGTTGACCAATCTTGCAGGAATTGACCTGCCTCCAGGAGATATCGGACATGCTTTGCAGTTATTAGAATTCTGTGAAGCATTTGGAGAAGTATGTTTGAGTGATTTAATTTCATATTTGGAAAGTAACTAGTGGATTCAATAGGGAAACTTTTGCATGGAAAGTATGACGGTCGCATGACACGACAAACATCAAACTTTGTCGTATCTGTTAACCGTTGATTTAGTCTGGTTATCTATGTTTACCATTTTGGCCTCATTAAATTTCCCCCCCATTTTTTTATTTTTATATTTTTTTTGCTGCATTTTAGGTCCTCCAGTTAAAGGCAGGAGAGTCTGAAATTCTACTAAGCGAATTGGCATCCGAAAACGCACATAAAACACAAGAATCGTTAATCGTTCAGTTCCATACCAGATTACTCTCTTTGATAGAAGAAAATTTAGGGAAAAGGTATGTGTTTTTATTTAAGTGCTTGATAAGTTTTTAACAATTTTCTAGTCACTTAATGACACACGTAACGCGTGCTTAAATATTATGCAGATATTCTGAAAACTCATGGGTGGAAGCTTTTAAAGAGTGTATATCTGAATCTCAGTATCCATCTAAAGATTCTCTCTTGGAGTGTTTTAATTTGCAGCCTAACGGTTACGATGAAGTAAGTTTTTAAAAAAAAACTTCGGCTTTTGAACTTTTTGTGTGATGAATCTCTTGGCACAGTGTAAAGTCAAGTTTTGTTTTTAATATTTTCAAATTTTAAAATTTCTTGCTTTATGTTTTGATTAAATCTGGTTGGTTTGTTTTTCTATTGTAGACAACTGAGATTGTGGATTGAAGAGAAAAATGTGGAAGAAAAGAAAGCGGCGAAAGAGAGGCTGATTGCTAATAGAGAGAAGGTATTTTTGAGGCCTGAAAATTATTGAAATTTATTGTTTTTTGTTTCGATAAATGGTCATTTATTGTGAATTTAAAATAGGAAAAAGATATTAAAAAGAAAGTACACGATGAGGTGGTAAAAGCTATAGTATCACGAAACGGAATCCAGCTTTCAATTTCTGAACATAATGATATTATTTCAAAACTGAAGGCCGAAAGCGCTCAAGTTCTTGCAAATTCTATGGAAATGAGAGGTTTGTAGGATCTTTAGCCACATATAATAATAGTTATATTGCATATCTCATTCTGTACTTCAAGGTTTAGGGTTTGTATCCATAACTCATTGATTTGTTTTGCAATTTTAGATGTACCGCGTGAATCATATGTAGTTAGATCACAGCCCGTTCTTCTGGACAAAAATGGCTGCAAACTCTGGAAATTGCGAAGCCATTATGAGAAACTTGGCATGTTACTTCAAGGTTCGTGTCGGCTTCCATTTATACAACTCGAATCATGCATTTAAAATTACGTGTTTGTAATTTTGTATTATCAAATTTGCAGATTCTTGTTATGAGGATGTGGCTACTTCTGATGAGAAATGGTTTGCTTACAATGATCAAGAAAAGGCATTAGTTGACGAGTATATTTCTAATTCAAGGTAATATTTTTTTTCTTTTTTTTTTAGTGGGAAAATCCAAAAAAAATATAAGTAGATTATACCCTTTGGCTTGTTTATGAAATCCCAGATCACAAATCCTGTTCTGTTACTAAAATTGCTCAAAAAAGATCAATTTCTTTTTCAAAGTGAAACATTACTAATGTAACATTTAACATCCAAGAAAAAAAGATCATTTTTTTGTGCTTCTAGGAGAACCTGTTAGGGAAAACTCATGGGGCTCACCAGGAGTCCAGGACCAGTTAACGTAATCAGAAATCTTGAAAACTACTTAATTTGCTCTAAAAGATCAGATCTTTTTTAGTTCTTTGCAAGTTATGAAGAACATGCTAGCTTTAAATTCACCAGAACAATAACTTGCCTTTTGTTTTGTGTTTTAGGAACACCAGAAAATGATCGGATGAGTCTTCATGCTGTTTTTTTGTTCTACAACAAACAATCTAACAAATGTTCTGTTCTGTTGTTGTGGCATTGAAGTTGGTAGAAATGGATGTTTAGAACTTTAGATGCAAACTAGGCATGTTATTAACTTATTATACAACTTTAGTAGATATGCAGCATATCAAATTGTGAGGTTAAAGGTGTTGAGATTATTGAAGTCTTGGTTTGTTGTGTATTTCCTACCCTTTGGTGACCTCTTTATTATATCCAAGTAGATTGGATTTTTATGATAGTTAATGCTATTTATTATTTACTTTTAATATTATATATAAATATATTTTTAAAAAGTTAAGTTATAAGGCAAATGACATCTATCCTTCCATTGCATGTGCAAGCTTTTGGGGAGTTTTTTTTCATAACTAATGCAGCTTCCTAATTTGTTTTCACAACTAATGCCGGGTTACGAAAATTTTCAAAATTAATGTCGTTTCCATTTTGAACGACGATTTGGAGGAATCCATAGGTGTGGATAACAGGTCAGGGAATGTAAGAGCCATTTAATTGGGAAAGTAAAAATTGTCATACGTAAGGGTGATTTCTGGCTTGACTGCACAACTTGTCGTATGGATGGCAATCTCTAGCACAAACTTTACATGTCACTGTACGGAATGGCGTTTTACTGAAAATTGCCAGCACAATGGCGATTCGAATAAGTCTTGGACAGTGAGTTTTCTTGATCGAAAACATTCATTTTGGTTGATGGAACCAGCATTGTTACTTGTTTTTTGTGCTCCGTTTATTTGATGGGAAACACCATGGTGTAATCATCCATGTTTGTCTAGTTTTCAGTTGAATCCGATTAAGAATATATATATATGTATAGACCAAAACAATTAAGAAAACAAATAAAAAATGGTATAAGATCTCTTGAAAAGATGAGTTGAAAGAGAAGGGAGTGAAGATGAAATTGGAATTGTAGTTTTATAGCATAGCATGCATACGATCTCAAGACCATGTTTGGTGATTCAATGGGCTTTTGTAGGAAATCGTTGTTCGTAATGGCGAATGTGCAAGTTGTTGGAACCATTTCCGGGTGAAGGGTAAGGTTCCTAACAACTAGTAGAATGGAGATCAAAGATGAATAAAGAGTATGTTTTATTATGAGTGAATGAATTACAACGATAATCTCCTCTCTTTTTATACAGGAGGATGTTTATACATATTGTCTATCAATTTATCGATATCGGCCGGATCCTTTAGTCCGTCTTGCTTTCCTTTGGGCCTTACGAATTCGCAAATCTTTATCTCCTGGTTCTTGCCTCCTATTCCGGAACATGCGTGCATTGGGCCACCCACTAGATCAGACGTGCCGCATGAGGTTTCCCTCCAAGCCAGCTTCTAGAACGTTTTTTGTTATTGGGCCTGTCACCGTTGGGCTTTATTGGTGTTACTGGGCTGGAGCCTATCGATGAGGTTCATCTCATGGGTAGGCTCTTTAAGTCCCCATAGTCTATTGCTCTCGTTATTTATGACGAGGACTATAGACTTATACTTTGTTTTGTTTTCCTCGGGCCTTCTTTAATTTTTACTAGCTGGGCTTCTCCTTTTGTTGGTTTGTTTGAAGTTTGCCTGGGCCTCTTTTTCCCTTGGCCCATTTTAAAACTCCGGCCCAATAGCTTGTTTGTTTGATTTGAATTTTGACGTTTTTAAGTTCCCCATGTTCATTATTAACTGCTCTTTACTTGTCATCTCACAATAATTGTCCTTTCTTCTCTCCGATAATTTTCCGAGGTGCCCTTCCTCCTTCACACAGGTTTGTTATCATCTTTCTCCTTTTCATTATGAGTCGCGACGGTCTTTCCACTATAACCTCCACCATGTCCTTTGTCAAGATGGCTTCTCTGTGTTCGACTTATCACATTCCTCTTTCTTTGTCCCTACCCTTCCTGGTCCGGGCGAGACGGCCAACAGCCGTGTATGCAAAAAAACTTCGAATTTTTGAACATTCGTTACCCCCTAATTGAGTTTCAGTTGTCCTTGTTGAAACATCACCGGTTATGTTTTTCCCAAGTTCATCCTTTAGGGTTTCTTCGTGTGACTCATTTTGAAGTTGCCTATCGGGCCTTGGGTGGGTTTGCTTTAGTCCCATTATTTCGCCGATTCTATCGTTTGAAGGCAGATGGCGACTGGTTTGCATTTGAGCGGTGGTCTAGCGATAAGTATCCTCCTTGTGTCTCTAAGATTCCTTCTGGGTTTTACCCTCGGGAATTGAAGGATGACTTCTTCTTTGTCTCTACTTCTTTTGCCCCTGGCCTTACTCGCCGTTGTCACATTGCTTCCAAAATTGATGATCCTACCCTCGGTCCTCCCACTAGCCAGGATTGGCTCTATAACTTGTTGGTTCAAAATAAAACCGAGGCCACGACTTATCCTGAGCCTTTGTTGTATTTGGCAGGGCTTAGCCAGTATGGCCTGATCCGTTGACACGTCTAGCTATGTTTGACGGTGACCGAGGTGGGTGACCTTTTGCTTCTTTTATTTGTATTTGCTTTTCTATTTACCCTTTTGCTAACTGTTCTTAACCTTTCCTCTCTTTTTTTTCTATTTTAGAGATGAACCTGATGGAAATCCTGCAGAAACGCCCCATGAAAGGTGTTGAATTTGTGAAACTCCCTGTTTCCGCTGATACCTCGTCCCAAGCTGTTCGTACAGTTGACGCTTCCTCTGATTCTGATGCTCCCGGTTTTTCCTCTGTGGTGGTTCAAGATACCCCGAAGCGTAAGAACGTTGCCTCTAATTTATTTGACTCCTCCTTGAAGAGTCGTCTGCGCAATTCCAAGCGTATGTACTTGGGGTCTTCCGCTGGTCAAGGCTCCTCATCTGTTACTGAGATTGTTGACATAGACTCTGACTTTTCTTTCCCAGTTTCTAATGTTGCTCCTGATCCTGTTGAACCTGCTGCTGCTGCTACTGCCCCAATGGATAAAAGTCCCATTGCTCCTAAGGCTGATCCTAAAGGTAAAAATCCTGTTGTTCCTGAAACCTCCACGAATCCTACATCAGGTGGCCTGTCTCCTGCTGACCTCTTTGTCCCCAAGTGGTCTCTGATGGTTAATTCTTCTGTGAATACCCCTCATCTTGCCCACGAGTTTCTGAAGTGCGTTGTTCCTCCCGTTGACTATTCTCATGTTCATGCCATGTTACCGGATAGTTTGGTTGGGGAATTTGGGACGTATCTATACCGAACCTTGGTGTTGGGTGCCTCCCTCCGTCAAGCTTTTGTGGATACCAATATCCTTTACCACAATAGCCAGGAGGAGGTTGCCGGTCTGAAGAAATTAGTTGAAGGCTATACTAGGCGAGTCATGTAGATGCGGAAGAGGGTTACACTGGTTGAGGAGAAGAGTCTCGAGGTGACTGGGTTGAAGGCTGCACTGGAGTCTTCAAAGAAACAAGCTTCTGATTAACCGCCGACTTTAAACTTGCTCAGGAGAAGGTTGTTGATCTTGACTCTGTTCGTTCTTCTCTTTTTGAGGCTCAAACCAAGATTTCTGAGGTCAGCTTTCCCCTCTTTACTCTTCTCCTATTTTCTTCCCCCCCTTTTTTTATTGCAAACTGTTTGTGATTGCAATATCACCGGTAACTGATAGAAATTTGAAATAATTAAATAAAAACGGATAGATCAACGACTCGTTTTCGGATACAGATACACCACCGAAATAAACCGTCGGGCTACCATCTTTAACCGTAGATACAGATACACCACTACGGTTAGAGGATCGGGTCTAAGAACACCATCAACTTGCCAAAGTTGAACTAGCATAGACACATATTAATCTAACTCTCACTCTCAAGAGATAAACCAATACAATAACTTTTCATCATAAACACACTGTCCTTTCATTCTCATTTGAAATGGTTACATATAGGGAAATCAAAATACTACACCATGCACGTTTCCTACAACTTAGGAAATGAAAATGCTAACTTCTATCCACTAACCTAAAGAAATAAACTGCCAATTAATTAAAAAGAAAATGCAATAATATATTAAAATAATTAAAAAGACACATAATCGAATATACATCATCCTCCCTTTCTTGAAAAAAAAGTTTGTCCTCAAACTTTGAATTATCAGGTGGCGGCTCGGGAGGTATTTCTGATGGATATCCGATGGCGTAGAGTTTCAAATGAGGCCGTAACATAAAAAGAATCCTCAAACGGTGCTGCATTACTTGAATAGAGATCTTGGTTACATGGGAATTGTTAATGTGCATGACTTCAATTGAACTCCAAATATGCAGAGGTCCCTCTTTACTAGTACATTCCAAACCATAACATGCATTAACATTTAACTATGTTTCCTTCTGTTGTAACTTTAGTTCCTCTCCCTCTCCCTCGTCAATTTCTGGTGTGTTGGGATGTGTAGATACTAAACTGACCTTTTGTTTTTCTTTGATGAAGAAAAAATTTTTACCATCATCGTATCTGACCTCCATTTCATCTGATGGACCCTTTTTTGAATTTAAACTCTTAGACTTAGATTCATCTTCTTGTTCGATAATCCCATAAAGAGCTTGTGTCATGAACATGCACTGGTCTTCATCAGGACTAATGTCTTTTTCTGCATCATATCGGGATCCTTCATCCGATCCTTGGTCAACAATGTTTTCTTTGTTTTGAATTTCAATTTCGCCACAAACAGCGGTGACGATAGGCTCAACTACCGGAGCAAGATGTATATTCGATTATGTGTCTTTTTAATTATTTTAATATATTTTTGCATTTTCTTTTTAATTAATTAGCAGTTTATTTCTTTAGGTTAGTGGATAGAAGTTAGCATTTTCATTTCCTAAGTTGTAGGAAACATGCATGGTGTAGTATTTTGATTTCCTTATATGTAACCATTTCAAAGGAGAATGAAAGGACAGTGTGTTTATGATGAAAAATTATTGTATTGGTTTATCTCTTGAGAATGAGAGTTAGATTAATATGTTTTTATGCTAGTTCAACTTTGGCAAGTTGGATGGTGTTCTTAGACCCGATCCTCTAACCGTACTGGTGTATCTGTATCTACGGTTAAAGATCGTAGCCCGACGGTTTATTTCGGTGGTGTATCTGTATCCGAAAACGAGCCGTTGATCTATCCGTTTTTATTTAATTATTTCAAATTTCTATCCATTACCGGTGATATTGCTATCATTTGGTATCAGAGCCGAAACGATCTTTTTTGACTCATACTCCTGCATTCACAATTTTTCCACTTTCAGAAAGAAAAAAAAACAAGAAGAAGTTATCAATGGTCTATGTGAAGAGACCTAGAGAACAGAAGCTAAGGAAGGAAAACCAACGTGAATTGCAGGCCAGAGTTGATGTATTAGTTCGAGAAAACCAAGAATGGAAGCAACGGTTGCAATATATGAACCATCAGATAAAGGAACTCACGCGCAAGATTCTTGCGAATGAGCAGGCTGTGCTCAGAACCGAGAAGCCAAGAAGAAAGCTTCCTAATTATGTCTTTACTTATCATGCAATGTTAAAGGAACAAGCCACGCTGACGACACATAACGGTGAGCAAGACGCTGCTCAAGTTTTTGAGGTGGTTCGCCCTTATGTCACTGCTCCGGTAGTTGAGCCTATCGTCACCGCTGTTTGTGGTGAAAATGAAATTCAAAACATACAAAACATTGTTGACCAAGGACCGGATGAAGGACCCCGATATGATGCAGAAAAAGACATTAGTCCCGATGAAGACGAGTGCATGTTCATGACACAAGCTCTTTATGGGATTATCGAACAAGAAGATGAATCTACGTCTAAGAGTTTAAATTCAAAAAAGGGTCCATCAGATGAAATGGAGGTCAGATACGATGATGGTAAAAATTTTCTCTTCATCAAAGAAAAACAAAAGGTCAGTTTAGTATGTACACATCCCAACACACCAGAAGTTGACGAGGGAGAGGGAGAGGAATTAAAGTTACAACAGAAGGAAACAGAGTTAAATGCTAATGCATGTTATGGTTCGGAATGTACTAGTAAAGAGGGACTTCTACATATTTGGAGTTCAATTGAAGTCATGCACATTAACAATTTCCATGTAACCAAGATCTCTATTCAAGTAATGCAGCACCCTTTGAGGATTCTTTTTATGTTACGACCTCGTTTGAAACTCTATGCCATTGGATATCCATCAGAAATACCTCCCGAGCCGCCACCTAATAATTCAAAGTTTGAGGACAAACTTTTTTTTTTTTTTTTGAAAGTAAAAATCGTGAATGCAGGAGTTGAGTCGAAATAGATCGTCTCGGCTCTGATACCAAATGATAGCAATATCACCGGTAACGGATAGAAATTTGAAATAATTAAATAAAAACGGATTGATCAACGGATCGTTTTCGGATACAGATACACCACCGAAATAAACCGTCGGGCTATGTTCTTTAACCATAGATACAGATACACCACTACGGTTAGAGGATCGGGTCTAAGAACACCATCCAACTTGCCAAAGTTGACCTAGCATAGACACATATTAATCTGACTCTCACTCTCAAGAGATAAACCAATACAATAACTTTTCATCATAAACACACTGTCCTTTCATTCTCCTTTGAAATGGTTACATATAGGGAAATCAAAATACTACACCATGCACGTTTCCTACAACTTAGGAAATGAAAATGCTAACTTCTATCCACTAACCTAAAGAAATAAACTGCCAATTAATTAAAAAGAAAATGCAATAATATATTAAAATAATTAAAAAGACACATAATCGAATATACATCGGTTTGTTTTTTGTAGCTCGAGGGAACTCCCTCCATTGTGAAAATCCATGAATTGGATACCTCGCTGGATCGTGAACGTGTTGAGCATAAGTTTGTTGTGGAACAATTGGAGGCTGCTAAAGGTCAAGAGAAACAGAAAGTTGTTGATTTGTCCCGGGAGGTTGGGTGGTTGAGATGGGAATGCTCCCGCTTGCAGGGGGTTGTTACGAAACTTAAGGGGGATCGGAAGTGGATTATTTCGAAAGGCTTTCATCAGGTATATGACAGGGCTTTAGGTTGCAAGGAAACTTTGGAGGTTCGGGATAATCTGAGCCGAGCAGTGTTTGCTTCCGGGTTCCAGCATGGTCTTTGTGCAGGTTATGAGCACTGCTCTCAGGGGATCTCTCTGCAAGAGGCTCCTTCGTTTTCTTCTACTACAGAGATAAAAGCTTAAGAGGCTTTCGTGGCCCTTACTGCTCATGTTCCCCCTATTCTTGCACAAGTCTCTTCAAATTCCGAGATCTCCATAGAAGACATTCAAGCTCTTGCTTCCGTCGTGGATCCTCCTTCCCCCCTGCCTTAGTGTTTTGTGTTTGTGGTTGGTTGCCTCATTTAGACAATTATGCTACTTGTCTCCTCGTTCGTACCTGTTGGGATGCCATTTGTGGTTTAGATAATGATGGTGTTTTTGCCCCTGTGTGGGCTTTGTTTTAGCATGGTATCTCTTGGTGTTTTATATGAGCTAGTATGTTTGGTGTTTGTCATAGATTTTTTGAGGTTTTACGCGTAATTATTGGTTAACCATATAGCCTATCGGCGAGGCCTTCCCTTTTGGGAGTGTCATAGGAGTATGTTCGAGACAAACTCGTGCTATGCTTATCGTATTTTGGTGAGACGGACTCACTTTTTGTTTCTACATGTTTTGTTTTTCACAAAACTTTCATGCATTATGATCATGTTTACATTAGGATTGTACAAAAATAACAGTTAGACTTTCTTGGCTTTCCTCACGGGGAGGTTCCTTATTTTTCCTGATCCTTGATTCTTTTGTTGGTGCTTTTAAGCGTAATACTTCCTGGCTGCATTGAGTTCCAAGTCCTTGGAATCTCTTTCCCTACCAAATCTGCTAGCTTGTAGGCTCCCTTTTCCCCGGCCCACGTAATTTGATAAGGTCCTTCCCATTTTGGTCCTAACTTTCCTTGATCTTCCTTCCTACTTGCTTCGTTCTCTCTCAATACCAGATCTCCTTTCCTGAACTTGACTTCTCTAACCCTGGTATTGTAATATTTTTCAATCTTCTTTTTATATTCTACTTCCCTTATTGCTACCTCTTCCCTTCTTTCTTCTGCCAGGTTCAGGTTGAACCGTAAATCTTCCTCATTCCCTTCTTCCCTTTGCAGGGTTCGACGCGTTGGTGCTCCAATTTTTGCAGGTATCATTGCTTCTGTTCCATAAGTCAGGCTGAATGGTGTCTCCCCATTACTGGTTTTTGGCATAGTCCTCTGTGCCCACAGAACATGGGGTAACTCTTCCACCCATAACCCCCACTGCCTTCCTAACCTTCCCTTAATTCCTTCCACCACACTTCTGTTTGCCCGCTCTACCTGACCATTAGCTTGAGGATGAGCCACCGATGTGAACACTTGTTTTATCCTTAGCTGGTCGCACCATTCTCGGAATGGATTGTTGGCGAACTGTTTCCCGTTGTCACTGATAATGGCATATGGCAACCTAAACCTACAAATAATGTTCTCCCATACAAACCTCTTAACTAATTACCCTGTTGTTTTTCCCGATGAGGATCGATGAACTCGATATTGATCTACGAAACCGAAAACGCATGATGTATGTTTCGGTGCGTTTCTGTAACATCCTAAAATTTATAATGTTGAATAAAGAAAGCTATGTTAGTGATTTCGCGTTTTAATTATTAATATCGAGTAGGAGCGGGTCATGGACTTGGATTAATTGAGATAGGATAAATGAGAATGGGACTTCAGGGATATAAATACCCCCAAAATCCCAAAATATCTCATTTCTCACCACACTCCACACACTCCTCAAAACACACACATACTAACCGATCAAGATTCGAAGCCGAGACCCGAGATTTTGTTGATAGATCTGAGTTGGTAAGGTAAGAACAAATCCACCAAAGCTTATAGTACTGAAAATGGTTAGGATTTGATGGGTTAACCGGACCCGAAACCCAAACTGCCCAAATCGGACCCCTAAAACGTCGATTTTAGGCCGATTTGATGGTTGGGATTTGTAGGCGCCGATCATACGATTCCGTGGGTACCAAAATCGAGTTATTTGGCTAAGAAACGAAGGATTTATGGGCAAAACAGATCTGCAGCGCGATAACTTCGCCTGCAAGAATAAGTTCGCCTGATGAACTTCGCCTTCAAGCGTAACTTCGCCTTCAAGCGTAACTTCGCCTTCAAGTGTAACTTCGCCTAAGGATAACTTCGCCTACGGCCAAGTTCGCCTAAGGTTTAACTTCGCCTGAAGCCAAGTTCGCCTAAGGTTTAACTTCGCCTGAAGCCAAGTTCGCCTAAGGATAACTTCGCCTGAAGCCAAGTTCGCCTAAGGTTTAACTTCGCCAGAAGCCAAGTTCGCCTAAGGTATAACTTCGCCTGAAGCCAAGTTCGCCTAAGGTTTAACTTCGCCTGAAGCCAAGTTCGCCTAAGGTATAACTTCGCCTGAAGCCAAGTTCGCCTAAGGTTTAACTTCGCCTGAAGTGAAGTCCGTTTATAAAATAAAGTAAAAACCTAATGGAAAATGTGTTAAGGCAGTTATCGAAAATAAAATTTTTCCAAGCTGACCTGGCAGCTTAACCCCAGCCAGGGGCTCTGCCCCTTGGACCCCGCTAGGGGCTGCCGCCCCTAGAACCCCGCTGCCAGGGGCGCTGCCCCCGGACCCCCGTTCGTTGTGGGTCATTTATAGATAGAAATACAAAGCGAGTAGTAGTAGTTAATTGATATGTGTAAATATTATACAGTTAGCCGAGCCCAGTTAAAGAAAGGAATTACGATCAACGGCGAGCGTAACAGGATCCAGGTGAGTTTCTAGCCCCATTCCTTGTTATGTTTTCGGGGCTGTGTGCATACTTGATGTGTTGTTAATACATTTATCCTAAGTGATAAGTGTATGCCATATGTGATATATGTGATATGTATGAATGATTGCTTGATGGTACGTGAACGATCTTCGGATATTGCACGTACTGTCAGGTTGTAACGTTATAAATATGGTAAGTATGTATGAACGATTGCTTGATGGTACGTGAACGATCTTCGGATATTGCACGTACTGTCAGGTTGTAACGTTATAAATATGGTAAGTATGTATGAACGATTGCTTGATGGTACGTGAACGATCTTCGGATATTGCACGTACTGTCAGGTTGTAACGTTATAAAGATGGCAAGTATGATATGTGTGTTTATGTGTATGAACGTAATAAAGTTAATAAAAGAAGGAAATGACGGTTGTATGGTTGTATGGTTACGAAAAGGGTACCGAGCCCTAATAATACTCGAGGTATGATGTATGGTTGTATGGTAACGAAGAGGGAATCGAACCCTACTAATATTCGAAAACAAGGGACCAGACCCTAATAATATCTGTGATGTTAGGGACCAGACCCTTATAATATCTGTGATGTTAGGGACCAGACCCTTATAATATCTGTGACGTTAGGGACCAGACCCTTATAATATCTGTGATGTTAGGGACCAGACCCTTATAATATCTGTGACGTTAGGGACCAGACCCTTATAATATCTGTGATGTTAGGGACCAGACCCTTATAATATCTGTGATGTTAGGGACCAGACCCTTATAATATCTGTGAGGTTATTGGGCGAAAGGCTCTTTAAAACGTATGATTATGAATGTAAAGAAAGTATGTAAGTAAGAAAGAAAGTATGTAAGTAAGAATGAAGGCATGGGTACTTATGTGTGTATGAAAGAAAGTTATGAGGTTAAGTACGTATGTATGTAATAAGGTATTGTATGGTATTGTATGATTAACTAGAACTCACTCAGCGTAGCTGACTTTTAGTATGCACGCAGGTGAGTAGGTTGAGACAGCTGGCTTGAGTGGAGGACACATGGCAGAAGACTAAAGCCTGGCATCTGAAGATCTGATATGTTTTATAAGTTATGTTTTGATTTTGAAAGACAAGAGGAATGTTTTAAGACATGATTATGAATCGATATGTAATGTTTTATGAAAGTTTTATATTCCGCGTAAAGTTTTTAATTAACTCTGATATTTAGAACTGTGTTCATGAGTAAATCCAACACGAAAGTAGGGTTACCGGTAACGGGGCCTTACAGTTTCGGTACTAATCGATGAATGAAAACGACCGAACACGTAGAAGATATGTAAATAATAACTCGTTGAAGCTCACTATAAAATTCGGCAGAGGTTCGGTACAATTCGGTGTCTCGTAAGATGAATGACTCGTTGTGACTTGTGTGTGTGTAATTGCCTAACTAACTTTCTAAAATGTGAACCTATTTATAATCATGTCACATTCGTTACTAGATCACTACCATTCGTTAAGTGCATTCCAATCATCATATTTGCACATTCGTTATTGTTGATGCATATTTTGTTCGTCTCGATCTTTATCAGGACTTTATTGTAATAGGTTAAAAGTATAGGGGTTATAATGTAAACATGGTAAACATGCCATTCGCTCAATTGTAAGTTACATTCGTTACCCCGTAACAAATGTAACACATTCGTCTAAATGTAAGCTCATTCGTTAACCTTGTTTAACGAATGAGATAAAGAATGAGATAACGAATGAGGGCCATTCGCTATCATTTAAAGTATTAACGAATAAGCGTGTTTATTTGTTAAGTAATTGTAACAAATGACTTATTCGTTAAGTTTATCTTAACGAATAAGGGTCATCGTCTATATAAACCCCCTGTAATCTATTTTAAAGTAACAGTTCTGGTTATTTCCATCTATCCTCTCGTTACTCTGTCCGATTGCCATCTCAATACACACACTACACCTACTAACGTATATCTAGCCTAATCGTATAACGAATCAACATGAACATTGATGTAATCACAAGATCTAGATCCTTTTATGCTCTCTCAGTTATACTTGCACAGCTCCCATTCGTTATGTCTTCATCGTGCACACTCCATTCGTTAATCTTCCCATATGACATTGCACATTCCTTTTAACTAATCATCTCATTCGTTATGATCCATTCTCCACTCATTTGTTAATATTTCTTCCATTCTTTATCTTTTGTTTTTTATACACAAACAAAGCGGCTCGTCGGTTTAACTCCAAGCACTTGTCACATTCCATGTACTAACAAACTCCCCCTTGACAATAGCTAGAGTTCATTTAACTTGTAGTCTTTGTCGCTTTCAGTTGGCCTTCACGTGTGTCTCTATACATATAATGCCATGAAAAAAATGCACTAGCAAACTCCCCCTTGGCATTAGCTGTACGTCTCCAATCTTTATCAGCATCAATCTTGTACACACGATCAGCATCTTCACTCCCCTTCACTCGAATACTCTGCCATACCTTAAATTCACCATTTGAGAAGATTCAAGGATTGAATAATCATCACTCTTTCAAACCTGTAGTCAATCAACACATTCCGTCAATAAACCGTAAAGTTTATCTTGATTTAGCTTTTGAGTACAAATGTATGAACAAGAATGTGTAATGGTGAAAACAATTTTTGTAACTTGGCAAAACAATTTGAAAATGTATATCACTTGTCGGAAGATCAAAAATAAATTGGAAAGAAAAATCTTTTTGTTTTTTACAAACTTTATGCTAAAACACACCCAAAATATTTTTGATTTTTTTTTTCAAAGTTTATATCAAAACACAAATAAAATATTTTTATATTTTACTCAAAATAACGAAAAGAAATTAAAGCAGTAAATGTAAGCAGTACATATTTTTGTGAGAAAGATCGCGACATGGGATCATATTGACTAGTAACGTCCTAAACGACACTTCAATTTTGACATTATTATGAGCGTAACCCAATGATAATTGCAGATATAATTGTCCACTTAAACTTTATACAGATCCTTCAGTAATTTTACGATACGTATTAAGATTCAATTAAGCACAAATCTTATGTGAATTCCACCTATCAAACACAATTTTTATATTTCTTATACAGTGAATTTCACATGTACGTGTTTCATTTTTCTTAAAATTGACTAACTCATGCAAAAATAATAAAAAGAAAATAAAGCAGAAAGTTAAAATTTTCCCTTAAGATCGGTATTACTACACGCAAATAAGGTTCCATTTTAACAAAATAAAAAGATAAAAATAAGTTGAAATTGCATAAAATTTTAACTCTCAATTCGGATAATCCCGTATTATCGCGCGGAGAAAGTCCAAAATTTTATACGAAACACCAAGAAAATAAAGCAGAATAACCAAATCTTAACCCTCAGGTCGGATAATCTTATCGCGCAGGAGAAGATCCAAGATTTGAACAAAAATAAAGAAAAAATAAAGTTGAATTTCTTTGCAAAATTAAAGTAAAAATAAGCAGAATTTTCTTATCAAAATGAACGCATGCACACACAACAATCTTTAAACTTTTTGGTACTTAATACAGATATTAACTATGCATCAAGATGTAACACCACTAGATTTGGCAAGCATTTAGGTTTATATCTTTTCAACACTTATACGATCTGTTAAGCCTATCATACACATCATGCAATTGATCTTACGACACTTTTTAGTCTAGTTTATTCATGTGTTAGGCCCGTTAAGTCAATGTACTATCATTTCCCATATATGTCGGATCACATTTCTCAAATTTTATATTTTTCAAAATTAACAACATATTTTTGTATTTTTATATTTTTCATATAGAAAACACAATATTTTTAGATGTTTCTAATCCCCCCCCCCCCCTAAAAATATAAACAATAACAAAAACTTGTAGAAAATAACGAAAAATGAAAACGATTTTCCAACATGGATAACTCTTTTGAAGATCTTGTTCACCAAAAAGAAATCTTGCATTTTAAAAAATGAATGGTGAACAAGTTTGCTGATTGAAAATTTTATGCATTTTAAATCTTTGCAAATAACAATCAAATCAAACTAAACAAAAACACCCATCATGTGACGAGATAATCCACTATCAACAAATTTGATTTAGCAACAATCCATATGACGTTGATAGATCTTCTTGGATATCCCTGCACAAAAACTAAATAATTTAATGAGAAACTGGAACCTAGACCATAGTCTTAGGTCGACCAGTATCCTCAACATGATCAGCAACAGCTGAAGGAATCTTTGGTTTCCAAGCTGGTAACGGTTATTAGCTTGTTGTCTCAAAAATTTAACATTATCAGAACTGTGAGACGTTTCAGGAGATTTTAACAATGAATTAACATAAAGTCTTTGTTGTTTAGCTTTTCATTCAAGTGTCTCAAATTGCCCAAAAGTTTAAAGAAACCTTGTTTAAAGCATCAGGCAATTTGAGTTTTCTCCTGTAAGGACAATCAACAATCAAATGTCCTTTAACATTGCAGTAAAAACATTTTCTCAATTCAACCCACGTCGAAGATGATTCTGTTACAAGCTTAGACGCGGAGGGTTGAATTTTCTCACTTTTCTTCTTTTGGAAAAATTCAAGATTTGAACATTGTGCAAAAATTTCCAATACATCATAACCAGTAGATTTGACAAATTTGTTTTGTTGAAACAACACTGGTTTGGATTCCTTTTGGGGTTTTGTTCTTATCTTTTTCATTCCCCCAATAGGCATCACTGATGCATCACGATTAAGAGAAACCGAATGATCACAATCATAAACATATTCAACACACTCAGTTTAACAAGAGCTATCGGAAAGAGCTCATCAGCAAACATCTTATCAACACCTTTTAATTTATAAACCTTCCAGTTTTTACTCTTAACACTCGGTTTTGAAAATGATTTTTGATATCTTTTCAGAAAAAACCTTCTTCTCACATGTCTTTGGTGTAACAACCAATTTTGGTTTACCAGTTTTTGATTTCTCAGAAGTTTGTGGTTCACAAAGAATATGATTTTCAACAGGTATATTTTCATTTTTGTGAATCACCACTGGTTCAACCACA
The DNA here is from genome assembly GCF_021521415.1 of Bidens hawaiensis. Lineage (NCBI taxonomy): Eukaryota > Viridiplantae > Streptophyta > Magnoliopsida > Asterales > Asteraceae > Bidens > Bidens hawaiensis. Next base: position 3,822,591 of record NW_027491052.1, read on the forward strand.
TCTTCAATAAGAACATCATTATTAGTTTGACAGAAAACCAGATTGCTTTGAATATGAGATTTTGGAGTTAAACAATTTGTTTCTTTCTTAATAGCCATTTTCGGATCAATTGGTTTAACTTTCTCCTCATTGATTATGTTAGCCTTACCAACAGTCACAGGAGGATCTACTGTCAGTGGATAGTCAATGTCCACTTTTTTTAGATCAACCGTGTCTGGTCACATAGTGTAATCATTTCGAAAAGGAGGAGGGATTTCAACAAACCCTAAACCAGCTTTACCACCCTTTTGGTGATTGCTGTTAACTTCATTGATTTCATTGAGTAAAAAAGATGAATTTCTAAATTTATCCAGTTTATTCTTTAACTCCAGTACCTCATTTTCAAGCTCAGTTATTTTGGTTCTCAATTCCAAAATTTTTTGAAATTGTTTTTCAATGATTATTAATTTACATCTAACCTGTGCTTTCAAGTCATGATTACTAATCGACATGGCATCAATCTTATCTTTAGATTTTTTATTATTTTCAGCCACTTGTCGATAGTTAGACTTGTATTCACCACACTAAGAACAATTAATTTTCTGAGGTTCATCAACAACAGATGAATTTAAATTCTTAGCTCAAGTTTCACAAACAAATAATTCAGATGGTTTAGAAGATACATCATGTGGCGTTGACACAGAATCATAAGATTCATAAAGATTATCAGGAAGATTCACTTGGGTAGGCATGATAATTTCCATCGCATGTGGATCTTTATCAACACTCATTGATGAGGTGGTCTTGGATATCTCATCTGCAATCATAGACCAACCATCATCAACATGAGCTTTCTTCAGATCTATTAACCAATCTTCGTCCACTTCAAAATCAAAAGATTCTACTGATGAAATCTCATCAGTCACCGCTGACGTCTACGAAGATTCAGATGATCATCTTGAAACAATCTTTCCTAGAATAACTCTTGAATCTTGACCATAAAGAATGTCAAACAATTTCTCTTTAATCTTTCATCTGATATGTGAGCTGTGTTTTCATCCAATGTCTTCAACATATCCAAAAATCTCTCAATCATCACTGTTAGACTTTCATCAGGCAAGTGCTTGAATGCATCAAACACGGGCTTAAGACGTTTATAAACAAGATCATATTGTCGATCAAGAGAAATCCATATCTCATATGAATTCTCGTATTTGTGAATTCTCCTTTGGATTCATTGATTGCATATAATACATTAAATGATATTGTTGATCTAAGTATAGCAAATGCCTTCTGTGCACGCTCATACTCAGCTTGTTCACAAGAATAAGTTTCTGAAGCTCGTTTTGGCAAACCCCAAGGGAGTAGTTTAATCAACTTCGAAACATAATAAGCCCTTTCTTTTATCAGTATCAACAAATCTTTATCAACAAAACTGATATATTCTTCAAAACGAACTTTCCAATCCATGAGATCAGCAATGTTTGTAAGCTTTGGAACTTCGATCCCATTAGGAGGTAAACAGAACTACACGACCAATGCTGTAATATCTGAATAATAATAATAATAATAATAAGTCGTCATCTCTGAAATTTAACGAATAAGCGAGCTGAACACCGACACGAGTCAAACTTTATGCTGTTGAAAAGTTTGATTAAAAGACGCTCGTTAAGCTTCTAAACAATTCCGAACTCGAAAAATAACACGTTAACAGCAAACCGCAACTCGTTAACAGTAGTTTAGCAAATTTCAGCAATTTTCAGCAAGTTCAGGTTCGTTTCAGCTCGTTTTCGGCCCGTTTAAGCAAACTTTAATGCAAAAACAGCATGTTTCAGCAATTTTTAACGCAAAAACAGTAAATTCAGCGCGTTTTCAACTTGTTTCAGCAACGAATCAGCACGTTTCAGCACTTAACAGCTCGTTGCAACGCGAATCAGCGCATTTTCAGCAACGAATCATCAATTTCAGCGCGTTTTTGGCCCGTTTTGAGGCAAATTCAGCAGCAAACAACTCGTTTTATGTTCGTTTCTGCGCGTTTCAGCACTAAAACAGCACGTTCCACTTGTTTAACACCAGAATTCAGCAACGAATCAGCAAAATTCAGCACGTTTCGGGTTCGTTTCAGCGCGTTTCAGCACTAAAACTACTCATTTCAGCGCGTTTTTGACAGCAATTCAGCACTTAACAGTGAGTTTCAGCACGCTTTCGGCTTGTTTCAGCCCGTTTCAGCGCGTTTTCCGCATGAAAACAGTAAAGTCAGCACATATCGGCAGTTTTCAGCACGTTAAACTGGTTCGTTTCAGCCCGTTTATCACCCGAATCTGATCTGAACTTGAATTTTTACGCGTCTAAAAATTATTTTTCATAAACGCCGATTATGCCCTTGCGCTCCAAAGTGGCCCGTTTGACTAAAATGAGTCAAATAACCAAACGCCCAACAAACTTTGATATGCACCGCTCGTTGTCAACTAATAACCTGAACTGAACGTCAACCCGAATTCAAACGAATACCGAAACAACCTTTGATGTGTAAGAACCGGATACGGACACCAAACTTGACAACAATACGATCTCAAATCTGAACCGAACTACAATCTTTACTTGTTTACGAAATTATTTCCAAAAAATGACTAAATTGCCCCTTGTCTTAAAACTTCCGAATCTGAACCGAGCTTTAACCCGAACCTTACTCGTTAAAACTCAATTCCTTGAATGTCCAAATTGCCCCTGAACGCATGTCAAAACAACCCGAATGCTCGAATCGATCTAAACTCTCAACCAAAACACCGAAATGAACTCAAACACAAATCACACGAACGGAACTTGAACTTGAATAACGAAACACGATGCAATTCAAAACAAATCAGATTACGCGGGCACAAATATCACAACACGTGAAACTCGAATTAGAAATGCGCCAAGGGACGATACGATTAACGGAAACTTAGTTACAGCATGCCATTGCCAGCCGGAAAAGTTTTTAATGCTTGAAGTTTTGATCGGAACTGGAACGTAAGCAAAATCTGATCTAACACAATCTTACTTGGCCGGAAATGTTAACCTTGAACGGAATTGTAACCAGGAAATTCTGTTACGGTGGATAAAAACGGTTATGGTCAGAATAAGTTTGCCGGAAAACTTTGTTATGGTGGCCGGAAAAAACGTGAATTCAATGTAAACTTCAAATCAAGCACAAATTCAACCACAAAATCGATCGTAGATCACTTCTAAACAATGCTGTCGAAGCATGAAATGAATCTGACCTGATCCATGACGATGTTTCCACGGTTTTTCGAGATGAACGAACCACGTCTTGATCTTCTTCTTAAGCTGCTTGAGACCTGCAATGGTTTTTCGGGGGTGTGGAGGTGACTGCTAAAAAATCCTGAGGAATCTCTTGTTTACAGACACAAAAAAGTGGTGGTGGCTCTTATTGAGCATGACCCCCTAATAAGGAGGTGGAGACCTCCTTATATAGAGAGTCTCATGGCCACAATCATGGTACCCTAATGGGCCTAGCCCAGTTATGGTTACCTCCACAAAACCCCCTCAGCCCAATAACATTGTATTACTCCATATAATAAAATAAGCCAAACATAATAAATTTAGGGTCGTAAAACCGGGTTTAGTACCATACCCCTACAAGCCCCCCCAAGTCCAGTGTTGCTCCTGGACGCGCAAGCGTCTAGGTGGAGCACTGGACTTTATGAGGTGTGTTAGGCTATGAGGCGGTTTTTTCCCTGTTCTTTGGCCTTGTCTTTATTGTCTTTGAGTTTTGGGGGGTTTTCTTCATGATGGTGACGAGCTGTAAAAATAATGAAGCCTGTGCGCGAGGCGACTTATGGATCTATGAGAATAATGAAGCCTGCGCGCGTGGCGTCTTACAAGCTATAAGAATAGTAAAGCTTGCGCGCGAGGCGTCTTATGAGTTGTATGAATAATAAAGCTTGCGCGCGTGGCGTCTTACGAGCTATAAGAATAATAGCAGCTTGCGCGCGAGGCGTCTTATGAGCTGTGAATAATAAAAGCTTGCGCGCGAGGCGTCTTACGAGCTATAAGAATAATAACAGCTTGCGCGCGAGGCGTCTTATGAGCTGTAATAATAGTGGAGCCTGCGCGTGAGGCGGCTTACGAGCTATAAGAATAATGAAGCATGCGAGCATGGCGGCTTACGAGCTATAAGAATAATAACAGCTTGCGCGCGAGGCGTCTTATGAGCTGTATGAATAATAAAGCTTGCGCGCGAGGCGTCTTACGAGCTATAAGAATAGTAACAGCTTGCGCGCGAGGTGTCTTATGAGCTGTATGAATAATAAAGCTTGCGCGCGAGGCGTCTTACGAGCTATAAGAATAGTAACAGCTTGCGCGCGAGGCGTCTTATGAGCTGTATGAATAATAAAAGCTTGCGCGCGAGGCGTCTTACGAGCTATAAGAATAATAACAGCTTGCGCGCGAGGCGTCTTATGAGCTGTAAGAATAATAGCAGCTTGCGCGCGAGGCGTCATATGAGCTGTATGAATAATAACAGCTTGCGCGCGAGGCGTCTTATGAGCTGTATGAATAATAAAAGCTTGCGAGCGAGGCGTCTTACGAGCTCTAAGAATAATAACAGCTTGCGCGCGAGGCGTCTTATGAGCTGTAATAATAATGAAGCTTGCGCGTGAGGCGACTTACGAGCTACTTTATGTCCCGCGCCACGCGCTGATGTTGCATGCGCGTGCGCGTAGACTTTGGTTTTGTGTTATGCGCCACGCGCAGATGTTGCATGCGCGTGCGCGTAGGCTTTATGTCCCGCGCCGCGAGCAGATGTTGCATGCGCGTGCGCGTAGACTGTGATATGTGTGAGCATGTGATGCGTAAGCATGTGTAATATGCGTGAGCATATGTGATGCGTAAGCATGTGTAATATGCGTGAGCATATGTGATGCGTGAGCATGTGGTATGAGGATTCCCAACCCTTAAGTTTGGCGCGTGTCCATATGGGATATTATGAGGATTCCCATCCTTTAAGTTTGGCGCGTAGCCATATGGGATATTATGAGGATTCCCAACCTTGAAGTTTTGGCGCGTAGCCATATGGGATATTATGAGGATTCCCAACCTTTAAGTTTGGCGCGTAACCGTATGGGATATTATGAGGATTCCCAACCTTGAAGTTTGGCGCGTAGCCATATGGGATATTATGAGGATTCCCAACCTTGAAGTTTGGCGCGTAGCCATATGGGATATTATGAGGATTCCCAACCTTTAAGTTTGGCGTGAGGCCTGATGCACGCATGCACGGCGATGGAGTGGTGACTCGCGAGTGCGCGTGCATGGCGGAGGTCTCTTGCGCAAAACCCACATGGTGGTTTCCGCGGTGGCACATGCACGGCTGCGGAATGAGAACCCGCGGGCGCGCGTACATGGCGGCGGAAGTCTGGTAATTTTTGGATCTGCAATTTAAGAGTTAGACCTGCAATTTTAAACCTAAAATCCAGGTCTGTAATCTAGATCTAGATCTGTAAATCAGATCTGGATAGATCTGAAGCTCGGAGCAGATTTAAAACCATCACAGATCCGGAGACCTGATCATTCGAACAGGCTGTTTCTTTTTGCACAGATCTGGAAGCCTCTTTTAGATCTATGGATCTTTTTGAGCTTTAATAGAACAAGCCTTGAAGCCTTTTTCTGTAAACTTCCAGATCTGGGTTTTTCCTGGGAGAGATCTGACAGCCGAGATGAAGATCGAAGGGTAGTTCGTTGCCGTCCCACGGATGGCGCCAATGTCGAAGCATGAAATGAATCTGACCTGATCCATGACGATGTTTCCACGGTTTTTCGAGATGAACGAACCACGTCTTGATCTTCTTCTTCAGCTGCTTGAGACCTGCAATGGTTTTTCGGGGGTGTGGAGGTGACTGCTAAGAAATCCTGAGGAATCTCTTGTTTACAGACACAAAAAAGTGGTGGTGGCTCTTATTGAGCATGACCCCCTAATAAGGAGGTGGAGACCTCCTTATATAGAGAGTCTCATGGCCACCATCATGGTATCCTAATGGACCTAGCCCAGTTAAGGTTACCTCCACAAAACCCCCTCAGCCCAATAACATTGTATTAGTCCATATAATAAAATAAGCCAAACATAATAAATTTAGGGTCGTAAAACCGGGTTTAGTACCATACCCCTACAAATGCTATACGTAAAACATCAACTGATTACAGTCCGAAACAAGTAAAAATCAAACCAAAAAGTACAAACACTTCGGAATCAAAATCGAACATGTTAGAATTATTGGTTTCACACGCAATTCAGCAATTAGACGTAGAATCGAGTACCGAAAGCTCTGACACCACTTGTTTTTCCCGATGAGGATCGATGAACTCGATATTGATCTACGAAACCGAAAACGCACGATGTATGTTTCGGTGCGTTTCGGTACTTATCGATGAACGAAAACGACCGAACACGTAGAAGATATGTAAATAATAACTTGTTGAAGCTCACTATAAAATTCTGCAGAGGTTCGGTACAATTCGGTGTCTCGTAAGATGAATGACCCGTTGTGACTTGTGTGTGTGACTGCCTAACTAATTTTCTAAAGTGTGAACCTATTTATAATCATGTCACATTCGTTACTAGATCACTACCATTCGTTAAGTGCATTCCAATCATCATATTTGCACATTCGTTATACTTGCACAGCTCCCATTCGTTATGTCTTCGTCATGCACACTCCATTCGTTAATCTTCCCATATGACATTGCACATTCCTTTTAACTAATCATCTCATTCGTTATGATCCATTCTCCACTCATTTGTTAATATTTCTTCCATTCTTTATCTTTTGTATCTTATACACAAACAAAGCGGCTCGTCGGTTTAATCCAAGCACTTGTCACATTCCATGTACTAGCACCTGTTATGGAACGTAGTGGCTTGGCTTCCACCCATTTTGTGAAGTAATCGATTGCTACTACTAAGAATCTCGCCTTTCCTGCTCCCTTCGGGAAAGGTCCCACTATGTCTATCCCCCATTACGGGAAAGGCCATGAGGAGCTTACCGGTATTAGGTTTGACTTCGGCTTCCTTCCTACATGTGCATGTATTTGGCAATGGTCGTACCTTTGTATTTCTTTGACAGCACTAAGAAACATGGCTGGCCAGTAATATCCAGCCCTCATTGCTCGGGCTACTACTATTTTTCCCCCCATGTGCATCCCACAGATCCCTTCATGTATCTCCCTTATCACATACTCTGCTTCTCCCAAGTCAATGCATTTGAGGGAGGGTCCTAGGTAGGACTTTCTGTACAAGTCTCCCTTGATTATTTCATATTGCAGGGCCTTGACCCTTAACTTCCTTTCCTCTTCCCTATCTTCCGGCACCCTCCCTTCCCGAGGATACTCGATGATGGGGGGTCATCCAATTGTCTTCTTGGGCCCCTACATGGGTGACCATTACCTCTGCCACCGACGGTTGCTGGAGGGTCTCCACTTTCACCTCCTTAGCTAAATGATCAAAGGCGATCGCAGCCAATTTACTCAAAGCATCGGTTTTTTATTGGAGCCTCTGGGAATATGTAATACTTCTGCATGTTCTAATTCCTTTATCAATTTCTGTGTCACTTTAAGATATTCCCTCATCTTCGGTTCTCTCGCATCGTAGCTTCCCCCCATTTGATTGGCCAATAACAGGGAGTCAACATGAGCTCTAACTCTCTTTGACTTGACTCCTTTGGCTATTCTGTGGCCAGCTAGAAGTGCCTCATATTCTGCCTCGTTGTTTGTGCTGGGGAACCCCAAACATATTGCATAAGTTAGCTCGATCCCTTCAGGACTTACCAGAATTAACCCCGCCCCATTTCCTTCTTAGTTGGAGGCCCCGTCCATGTATAGTTTCTACCAGACTTCCTCTGCCCTTTCCTCTTTCGCTTCGCTCCTTTTGGGACTGAATGTCCCCCCCCCCTTCATCTTCTTCTCTCCCCTCTGTTTCTGCCAAGAAATCGGCCAGGGCTTGCCCCTTGATGGCAGTCCGTGGCCTGTATTCGAGTGTGTGATTCCCAAATTCAATTGCCCATTTTGTTAATCTTCCTGACATCTCTGGCTTCGACAATACTTGCTACAAAGGTTGGTCAGTGAGCACTTGTACGACATGTGCCTGAAAGTACCTTCACAACCTTTGAACCGTATAGATTAAAGCTAGTACCAACTTTTCTACTGGCAAGTATCTCTCTTCTATCCCTTTTAAATTATGACTAACGAAACAGATGGGTATCTGTGCCTCCCCTCTTTCAACCATTAACACCGAGCTTATCGTTTTTGACGTCTGGGAGAGGTATAGTGTTAGCGTCTCCCCGGGTCGAGGGGTTGTTATTGTAAGGAGATCACAAAGGTGCCTTTTTAAATCTTGGAAGGCCTCTACTGCCTCCCTATCCCAACAGAATTTGCTTTTCTTCGTGCTTCACCTTAGGACAGCCATAAAAGGAAAAGTTCTCTCCGCTATTTTTGAAAGGAACCTATTCAGAGCCACAAGCCTCCCGTTTAGTCTTTGTAGCTCTTTGAGGTTCTTGGGAGACTTCATCTGAATCAGTGCGTCTACCTTTTCTGGATTGGCCTTAATTCCTTCTTTTGTTACCAGTACCCCCCAGGAATTTCCCTTCTTCTACCCCGAAAGAGCACTTACCTGGATTCAACTTCATATTGGCCCCTCTTAGAGTTCGAAATGTTTCCTTGATATCGCTCAGCATGGCCTCTTCATTTTGCTTTTAACAACTAGGTCGTCCACATCAATTTTCACGTTCCTGTCCCTCTGCCCTTCGAAGAGTTTATCCATGAATCCCTGGTACGTGGCCCCCGTATTTTTTAGCCCAAATGGCATTTTGGTGTAGCAGAAGGTTCCCTCATCGGTATAGAAGGCTGTCTTCTCCTCGTCTTTGGGGTTCATCTGCACCTGATGGTATCCTTTATAGGCATCCGGGAAACACCTTAAAGGATACTGGTTCAAGGACTCTGTTTTCTTTTTGACCTCCGATAAGGGGTAGGCGTCTTTAGATGCACATCCGCTAGCTATTGTCAGACTTGGCTATCATTACTGGGTTTGATATCCACTGAGGATATCTCACCTTCCTTACTATTCCTGCCTGCAATAACTTCCATGTTTCTTCCAGAACAGCTTGGCTCTTTTCGGGCCCCAAACTTCTCTTTTTTTGCTTTGCTGGTTCCATCCAATGGAATTCCTTAAGGTTATGCTGAACCTAATCCCTTGGGATCCCTGTCATGTCTTCGTGTCTCCATGCAAACACGTCCACGTTCCTTAGCAACAATTCTTTCAACCTTGCCTTCCGTTTGTCAGTTAGTGAGGTTCCTATCTTGACTGTTTGCTCTGGAAACTCCCCATTCAAGACCCATTCCTTCGTTCCTTTCCGCTTCTTTTTTGGTTCACCCCCTGAACTCACACTGGCGACAATCTCGAATGAGGATCGTATCGTGGCCACACCCTTGGGAGTCGGGAACTTTATACACCCATGTGCTGTGGAGGCAATGGCTCGGAGGGCCCTTATACTAGGGCTTCCTAGTATGATATTGTACTTGGATGGAGCCCTTACCACTGAAAACCGCAGATGAACAGTTCGGACTTTCTCCCCCTCTTTCAAGCTGAAAGGGAGAGTCAGCGAACCCAAGGGTTTCACTACCTTCCCTGAAAATCCCAACAATGGACACATATCCTCTTCCAGTCGGTCCTTGACATCTTTTTGAAGTCTAGCAAAACAGTGCTCGTACATAACCTCCACACAACTTCCTTTGTATACATGGGCACGTGCTACCCGGTGTCCTGCCACGCTAGGCGATATGTTCCACGGCATTTCCCTGGCATCTTCATTAGTCAGACCTGAAAACAACAAGGGAACATTCATCCACACAAGATTCCTTGGGAACGTTTCGAGCTTCCCTATCTTGGCTGGCTTTTCCCCTTTTTTTCTTTTTCCCCCTCCCTCCTTCTGATAATGTCTACGAAGTGTTTTTCTTCATTCCTTTTTAACCTTCGAGGTAACTTCTTTGGAAGGAAATAGTAACCGGCCCGCTTTCAGTGCGGCTTCCCATAACCTTTTTAACTGTACGCAACTTTCGGTGGAGTGTTCCTGTCTTTTGTGATAATTGCAGAACCCCTGGGGGTTGGGCCTGTAAGGCTGTTTCGTTTGAGTGGAGGGCCTGGGTGCGTACTTGGTTCTGTCGGTGATCATCACTTCTCTTGACCCAGCGCCTAGTCGATCTCCTAAAAGGGGCCTGTGGCGAGGGATTTCCGGCCTGACATAGGTGGACAAACGTGTGGGGTAATGGGAGGTATTTATGGGGTGTGGGGGTTTGTAAGGGGAGAACCTCATTCCCTCCTCTAGTGTTCTTCCTCGGGCAACTTGGCTTCCCCCATATACGTCCCTCCCATTCCTCCCGCTTTGAAGGTCCCCTTCTCCCACTCTCTTAACTTGGAACCTGTATCCTTACCTCTGATAAAGGCTCTGACCTGTCCATTAATTGATCAAAAGTGGTAGGAATTCCTCCCCCAATTTTTCTATGAGCTAGGAGAACCTTACTCCGTTGATGAACCCACTTATCTTCATCACCTCCGGTGCACCCTTTATGTTCATGCTTTCGGCTATGTGCCTTTCCATAAACTGTTCTGTCTTTTCCTCGTCTCTCCTCCATATATGTAGGATCTCATTCGGATTCTTCATTGCCTTTCGCTATAAGCTAAAATTTCGGAGGAACCTCTCTCTCAATTCTTCGTAGTTGTCAATGCTTCCAGGCTCTATACTGTCGAACCAAACTTGTGCTCCCCCCGTTAGTGTCTGGGGGAACATGAGACATCATACCGGCATAGACCAGCCACTCACTAACCCAGCTCCCCTGAAGGCATGCAGATGGTCTTCGGGATCTTGCGTGCCGTTATACTTGCTTACTGTGGAAGGATACCTTAGTTTTGGAGGTAATGGTGCTTCAGCTATTCGCTTGGTTAACTTGGAGACATCCGACGTGTCCCTAGGAGGGAGCCTCCAGGGGATTCTCCGGTACCTTCTCCTTTCCTCCTGGAGCGTCTCAGCCCTCCGTGTTCAACTGTGGCCCCGACGTTTCGAAGGAAAGCCGAGCTCAGAGTGCCTCCAGTTTTTCTTTCTTTTCTTGTTCGTCAAGGAAGGCTCTCAAGGTATCTCTATGAGCTCGTATGAACTCTGGAGTTACCTTCCATCCTTCCTTTTCGGTTTCTTCACCCCGTGGCTCTCCTTCTTCATCTTCTTGTCCCGGATATCTTCTATGAGGACGGGTCCGTCGGTTTCTTGCCGGGCGTCTGGCTCTCGCCGAGCTGTGTTTGTTTCTTCTGTTTCGTTAACGACGTGAATCTTCCCAGAACTTGAAGGAAAAGGTGGTGGCATGTTGTTTAGGTTTTGATCAGCCATTCTTCGATATTGCAATAAGACCTATGATCATGAGGTCCCACGGATGGCGCCAATGTTGGAACCTATGCCGGGTGAAGGGTAAGATTCCTAACAACTAGTGGAATGGAGATCAAAGATGAATAAAGAGTATGTTTTATTATGAGTGAATGAATTACAATGTTAATCTCATCTCTTTTTATAGAGGAGGATGCTTATACATATTGTCTATCGGTTTATCCATATCGGCCGTATCCTTTAGTTCGTCTTGCTTTCCTTTGGGCCTTACGAATTCGCAGATCTTTATCTCCTGGTTCTTGCCTCCTATCCCGAACATGCGTGCATTGGGCCACCCACTAGATCAGACGTGCCGCATGAGGTTTCCCTCGCAAATCGTTTCCCTACAAGCCAGCTTGTTGAATGTTTTGTGCTATTAGGCCTGTCACCGTTGGGCTTTGTTGGTGTTACTGGGCTGGAGCCTATTGATGAGGTCCATCTCATGGGTAGGCTCTTCACAAGTAGTGCGCAATAAATTGTCGTTATGACCGCTTGCTGTGATTTTGTAGATGACAAAGCCAAACCAACCGGTTTTAGTGGTTTGGGGTGGGGGCTTGGTTCGATTGATTCGCATTAAAAGTTTTTAATTGATAATTTCATGAATATAATATACATGCGGTTATTCATATTCCAACAAAAAAAAAAATAAAAGAACACTAAACGAAATGTTCAGTTTGCATGACTAGACAAGCCGTCGAAATGCCATTAAACTGCCGAAAACCAAAGCATTAGCCAAACAACATAAATCTCAACTGGCCGATGCGATACACAACCCTATTTTTACTTAAAAAATTAAAAATTATAAAGAGGGTTTATGATTATAAATTTATAAGTAGTTGCAATCAGCATGTGTGTTAAGGCGGGGATGCTATGAGAACTCGATAGGTATCAGTTCAATTCATTCTGGTGCCGGTATTTTCTATAGTAACTCATGTAGTCATGTGCGCAAAGAAATGAAAACGACTTGAATAAAATTTATATCGAAAGTATATACAAATCTACACATGTTTGGGTTGTTTGCGGCTCGGATTTGGACATCGGAACAGAACATCGAAAAACTCACGTCGTAAATTAATAAATGATGTGATACAAAACCACTCGGATTTGGACATCGGAATAGAACATCGAAAAACTCACGTCGTAAATTAATAAATGATGTGATACAAAACAGCTAAGATTTGGACATCGAAAAACTCACATCGTAATTTAAATACGGCATGATACAATGCATCCTTTTGGGCATATTACGAATTTTTTGGTTTAGGGTATTCTTTCTCGGTTGCTATATATTGATATCGTAACGTACTAAACCACGTGCTAAAATTATTATTTACAATTTAATTAATTAAGATATTAATAAAACAGCATAATCATAAAAAATAAAAACAAAAAGGAAACAAAAAACAAAAAATAATTGTGGACCCAAAACTCAAAATTTGCAAGATTAATATTACTTGTAATACGTTAGTGTAACCGCTTATTCAAAAAATAAAAGTTTATGAAAGGCAAACGAAACGCATGTTACACACCAATCCCAAGTTTCAAATCGTCAACACCACATTTTACACGCCCATCCTGAGTTTTAAATCGTCAACCGGACTGTTAAAATATCTAAATCAAACATAAATCTCAAACCGACTTACTTTATCCGGTTCTAACTTAACAAACATGGGTAATGTGCAACCATGCTTGAATTTAATCCATTTTGACCCCATATCCGACCCACCTGACCCGGCCTTTCACCACCTTACCACCCTCTTTACCATATCAAAACTAAGGGTGAGCACTGCACAATGGGTCAAACCCACCCCGGCCCGAATACAAGGACCAAGTACCAGACCGTTGTGGACCCACAAGAGGCTCACTCATAATCTAAACCACAAAACACATGGTGGAAGAAACTTAGCTTGTGATTTACAGATTAAGTTGTTGCACCAAGTCAACACTGATTGTACTTGACATACACTCCAGTCAAACCCAGATATACAACCATGACCAACTTCTTAAAATGAGTTGTCAGATGTACAAGTATTCCATATATTTACATCCTACCAACCAAAAAGCAAACCAGAAAAAACAAACCAACCAAAAATCAACTGAACATGGTATCATAAGTTAACAAGAAACTGCAACCGTTTTTTTTTTCTTTTTGTTTTTGTATCTTAAATGTTTTTTTTCCAGAAAAGCTCAAGCCAAGCTAATGATTCCATGATGCGTCATGAACTCACGGATCTTCGCTGGACCAAACTAAACTTCAAGCTATACATCATATACAGGTAATCGCTCCTCGATACTAACACGGCATATAGGGCACTTCTTACACTTTTCACAGCAGCTACTGCAGTTTATAAAGAAAATATGAAACCAATAATATTAGAGAAAATATGTTTCAGGCTAATATTTTATTTATATCAAACAGAAAAAGGAAACAGGGGGGTCAAATGGGTTGAAACATCTAAAAATCATTTTATTAGGCCTGTAAACGAACCAAACGAATACGAACGGAGCATAGTAGTGTTTGCTTGTTTAACATTAACTGAAGAAACAATTGAACGAACGACATTTTCTTGTTCATGTTCGTGTCTGTGTTCGTTTGATAATAGTATAACGAATGATTCACGAACGCAAATAAGTGAACATAATTGAATATAGATGAACAAACGTAACTGAGGTAAAATCAATTATAAGTAGATGTAAGTGAATGAACTTAAATTAACGAAGACGTGTTCATTTAACTACATGAACAAAAAGATTTGTGAATATAAACAAACTTCCTGCTGAACGGTTCACTGAACTTTCGGTTTGTTTACAGAATTACAGGCCTACATTTTATTTAAACTTTTGGGCCGAAAGTGAGTCTGGTCAACCCAATCAAGATTTAGATCAGATTTAAAGAAAAAATTGGGCAAACAGTGTCCTCGGTCGACTGATAAAAAATAGGTCGACGAAAAAGGTAATCAATTTATCGCCGTTGATTCTGAGGAAGGATACAAGTACCTGCAAAGAACGCGGTGCCTACATGGCAGAAGTACTGTGCTTATCTCTCCTTCGAAGCAAACCCGACACAATACTTTTTCCTGACAACAATTTGTTAAGAAAACCCATGAGTGCATCATCCCAAAAAATGGTAATAATAAAACAAAATAAAATTCAGCAAAAAAAAATCAAGATTTAGATTAGAATTTTACATTTTGAAGTCTTTCGTACTCCTGTTGGCTAAACTTTGTGATTTCTGTCTGCTCACCGAGAGCTGCTTGAAGTCTCCAAACCTGAAAAGATAATATTTAAATATGTTAAATTACGGTGATAATTATAAAATAAATTATGGGTATGCAAAGATGGAATTATATAGTCATGTTTACCTCCTCAGCAAGATCCTTCTTTGGCATTTTCTTTACGATTTCAGGTGGATAACCACAAAAGGTATTATAACTGCAATAACATACATATATTTAAAGTGATGCCAAATAGGAAGCATTTAGCTTCTAAATTTTAAATATAAAAACATATGAATTAGAAATGTCACTGAAAAGTTTAGAATCACGTACCCTGAACCGACATCATGGTAAAGCCGTGCCTGTTCTTCTCGGCTTCCTTCGTCAATTGACCACCAACCAAGCAGTCTGTGTGTGCCATTAGATTAAAAAGTAAAAAAAAAACATGGTTAATATTTAAATTTTAAGTTACTGTTGAAATAGTATTAGTTTTGTATTCATATTTAACAAACACAACTTGTAACAACGTAAAGATTCTGGACAACATAAACTTGGAAGTCGATCCTAACTTAATCTGACCCTTTCGTGTGAATAGCTCAATTTAGGTTATATTTATCTCTTACAGGTAAAAAATTTAAAGAAAAAGATAATCAGAAAATGCTTAAAACGAAACCAGTCAAATGAGTCAACTAGTTGAAATACACGTAAGCCCTAAAGTTTATATCTAAAACATGATATTATTGCTGTATACATTTATCCAGAATCATATTTGACACGTTAATATGCTACAAAAGTGCAAGATTTTGGGACAATAAATGCTTTGGCACCAACTTTAACAAAAAAAAATAGCCGTTTTGAACACAATAAGCTTTGGTCCGTTACCCAATGCACGCATCAATTTACCTGGATCCACGGTGCAAAAACCCGAAAAACTCGCGGGCCCAAGCAGAATATGTGTAATATCTTCCGGTACCGGTTCCCGTACGTAATATAAAAATAATTTTTTCCACCAATCTTGATCCAGAAAGTAAAACTCCAACTCCTTGCAGTATAAATAAAGGAGAAAATATAACTGGAAGCGGGATAGATTTAACAGCTGAAGGTTTACCCTGAAACTCAAAAGAAAATATTACAAAAAGTGGAATAATTTAAGAAACTGTTCAAAGATCATATAATTGAAATGCGACATAAATTACCTCTAAGCGCATACAAAGAAGAATTTGGAAAGCAATAATGGGGATTTTAATTATGTGGCCACCAATGTCTTGCAAACTACACATGGTATCTTCAGATGAATCATCTGATGAAACCACTAATCCACTATTCCAGTCAAGGTATCTAATAGCCGTAGATGATGAGCTGGCTTCAGATGTTTGTATCTTTCTGTGAATCACTGGATTAGACCACTTTGTACAAACTAGAAAGGAAAAGCATTCTGCAATTCTGAAAAACACAAAATCATACCAGCACTAGAAGTGTTAAAGTTGTATTGTATAAAGATTTGTTAAAATGTGGAAACGTTAACGAAAGCTTACCCAAAATTTATGAGCAGATCCCACCAACCTAAAGCGTCTACAAAACCTACAAGAATGTAAGAAAAATATTATTTCTCAATTAAGGATTCACTAATTAATATTTTGAATTAGCAGTTTAGGATAGTACTTTTGGGGAGAATATTACCAGATAACTTAAGAAGCGTGAACACGGTAGCAGCAATGAAGAAAACCATCGAGATAGCAACCCAAAAATGCTGAAATAGAACATAAAGACCTGTTTACGCTTCATAGTAATTGTTTACATGTCAAGAAATACATTCATGTGAAATAATATATCTATATAATTTAGAAAGCATTTAAAAAAGATGATTCTTTATCAACGGAACTTACAGGAAGTGTCTCCCATATTGCCTCGTCACTCACACTTTCATCATCTCCTGGTAATAAAGCCTTGCACATTCTGTATATGACAAATGACTAGTCTTTATCGGTTTATGCATAAAAAACTAGCATAAATGGCAATGTTAATACCAATTGAAAGAACATGTAAACAAACTACACAGAAACTTCTGGTCACCTGAAATTGTCAACAAGAATGGCTACTTCAAATGCCAACAGAGGAAGGAAAACAATCTGCAAGCTTACAGGCGGAGGCTTAGAAACTGCACAAGTTAAATAAACAAATATAAAGTTAGAACCTAGGGTGAACGCAATAAACACAAAGTAAACAAAGTACAAATGCCTAATACGTTATCGTACCATAGCGATTTTCCAGAAAGATACAAAGAAGAAGTTCAAATGCAACAAGCAAAGGTGTAGCAACAACTGCATGGCATGGTGCCCACTGCAAAAAGATAAAATGTTATCATGAGTCGTACCGTAAATTATAACAAAACATAAGTAAACCAAATATATTACCTCACGACCATGGGGAACCGATGGCGCAGGTAGCGAGAACCTTCCTCGCGCAACAACAGCATGAAATAAAAAAAGCGGGAAGAAAACTGCCCTGCATAATAAATCAAGAACAACCCCAGTTTAAGAAATTTCATCCCGATGAAGCTAAACATCAAAGATAGCAGTTTTTTTCTTAAAATAGCCACTTTAATCAACTCTTTTTGCATGTCTATCTAGAGCAACAAAATTGCCATTTAGAAAAGGCTTCTCTAATTAATCATAATTATTAACCTAATAAACATCTCACTATTAGCATGTTTTAAATGCACATCTAAAATCAAAATTACCAGTGAATCAAAACTACAAAAATTCAAACAAATTGTCCAAATTTCATACTTAAATTCTTCAATTCCTCCACACACAAGATATAACAAAATTCAAAGTAAAAATCAAACCCAGGTTTCAATTACATCAAATACACCAAAGTTTATCAAAAATTAGTGTAAAAATCAAAACCCAGATTTCAATTCCATCAAATAAACCAAAAATTAGTGTAAAAATAAAAACCCATATTTCAATTCCATTAAATAAACCAAAAATTAGTGTAAAAATAAAAACCCAGGTTTCAATTCCATCAAAACTGAGTTCAAAAATCAAAACCCAGGTTCCAATTCCACCAAATAAAAAAACCCCCAAATCCAATGAACCAAACCCTAAAACCCAAAATTAAAGAGCACTAACCACCAGGAGAAGAAAAGCTGATGATCGAGCTTGAGAACGAGCAGCAGCGTGAAGCAGAAGAGTGCAGTATGAGCAGCGAACGCCTGTAAAGAATTAGCTACTCTCCGCCAGCTCATCATGTCTTTCTTTACAATCATACGCCTCAATGAAACCCTAATAATTGAAGACTGGACTGATTGATGATCAAGTACACAAACAAACAGATTCAATCCAATTCAATTCAATTCAAGGGTTTCGGATTCTTGTAATTCAATGCTTTAATGGGTTTCAATGATGGATGGATGGAAACCAGAAATCAAAACTGAAAGTTAAATAAAAATTGAATCTTGACTGACAATATTATTGTTATGTTATTTGTTCTGCAAATTATCTTATTGTAATTTTATATTTTATGATTATATTATTATTATTATATTTAGTACAATGGAACCTGCCTTTCACGCCACCACTACGTAACGCCCATTGTTTTTATTTTTATTATTTTATTTTTTATTATTATGATAAATAAATTGGTTGACTTGTAAATTGGAATGATGGTTGGGATATTTTAGAGCATGTTTGGAATTGAGATGGAAAATTTTTATTGTTTTATTGGTATTTTAATTTTAAAAAATCAATAAGTTGAAATGTGTTTGACAATTACAAAAATCTTTTTTATTTTAGTTTTTTAAAAGGGTTAAAAAGTAGTTTTTCAAAAGCCTAAAATTCTGTCTTTTCAAAATAGCTTTCTAAAAAGTCAATAAGCCAATAAGCGTTTTTAAAACTCAATTCCAAACATGCTCTTTATGAATTTATATTTTTTTATGTAGAAATAAAGATGATGTAACATGTGAATTTTGAAATGGAGATTATATGCGTCGGTTAAAGTTAAAGGAAATATGGTTTTTGATGCGCCGTTGTAATATTTAGACGCATTTTTATAGTTATGTAGTTTGTCCATGTTTGAAAATTAAAAAACTTTACCGGTGTTATACTTGGTATAGTAATATTATACTATGAATTAATGATAACAAAATTTTAATCCTATGTAACATTTTAAAAGATAATAAAGTAGATAAACATCATTTAAGTTTTAAAAAGATAATTAGCCGTGTCTAAATTAAAAAATTGCATAAATACATGTGTTTGATTCCTTTCCTGCATTTCCAATCATTTTTAAGCTTTAATATTATTTGTGGTTTTGCTATTTCATATTATCAACGATAGCCATTAAAATAATGTACCAGTATTCTCGTAGCAATCCAATTTATATTTGATTTTTAATTGTAATAAAAAAATTTTGTAATCAAAGTGGAAAATTCTACATGATTAGATTTTTAAACCAATTATTTGTCAGTAAACCGGAGTTCTAGAAACAGCACAAAATATTCCTCTTATCTACAATAGAAACGGATTTTTTAGGGACACCGTCCAATTGCTAAAACACCAGCCTATACGTCGCGTATAAGCCGGTGTTTTTAGAAAACCCAACCAATTTTTTCTTATTATGTTTTTTTTTCTTTGTTATTTTGTTATTATTATTATTATATATTAATTAATTATTTATTTATTATTTAATATCCTTTCGGTGAAAAACGGTTGACACATATATATACCAAAAATCATTGTTAAATCTGTACAAATAAAAGAAAATACGACAACTAAAACATAAAATCTACGTGAAGTCCCCCATGTCCATGCCCATGTCGTCGTCGTGGCCCACGAGTCCCCCGAACGCGTCGCCAATGTCGGCGTCGTCCTCTCCCCAGCGCCTCGGCCTCGAACCGTCCGGGGCATCCACGTCGTCACCCCGTCCGCGTCTCACACCAGACGTGCTCGCCTCGTGGTTAAAACTGGGGGGTGGTGGCGGTGGCACTGTGTACTGCTGTCCAGACAACTCCGCTACCCGATTGGCAACAAGCCAGTCGATTTGGCGCGACATCTGGCTCATCCGCCAGTCAATCTGGCGCGACATCCGCCTCATCTCCAACTCTAGGGCCTCCAACCTAGCGTCGGTGGCGGGAACCAGACGCACCGCGCGATATGTGCGTGGAACGTGCTGCATCGGCCCCTAACAACAAAACCACATAAATACGTTTAATACGAAGTCGAATTAAAAGAAACGATAAAACGATAATATATTAAAACGTACCTGAGATGCGCCCGGATCCTCACGTCCGGCACCACCGTCGTCCGAATCCCCACCGGCCCCCTCCCCCGCGTCGACAGGCTCATGGATAAGCTCCACCTCCGGTGCCGCGATCGGGGGAGGCTCGACTAAAGGCACCGGGACGTAAGGCGCAAGTGCACCCGCCCCAGCCACCAGTCGGTCCCGCCGGCCGTGGGGCCCGGGGAACGAACGCGCAATGTGCATACCGCCGCAACGCTGGCGGTTCAGCGGGCAGGGAGGGGTCGGAGTGATACGCAGGCCGTCCACCAGGTCTCCATGGCTCAGAGATATCGCAAGCTGAGTGACGTACCCGCCACCCATCAAGGACCCTCGTCCCTACATGAACTGGTAGACGACAAAATAGTCTGCAGACCCCCTAGCGAGGTTGCAGTGCCTGTGAGTCAGCAGACACCTCAAAAAAAACAAGTCGCGTAGGTTGCAGTGATCCGCGCCCTGATTGCTACCCGCAATGGACATCGCAATCAGCCTGTGAAGGTACCTGTGTAATATAAGATAATATAATTTATTAACAACAATAATAATAGTATAATGTTATATTCTATTATATTATACTATATTAACAATAATATTATATTATATTATATTGTATTATATTATATTATATTATATTATATTATATTATATTATATTATATTATATTATATTATATTATATTATATTATATTATATTATACATTTTAAAAATGTACCTGTGCAGTGGGTCCCTAATAGACGAGACCTTGGAATTGGTGTCCAAGGTCCTATCCCCGAAGTCGTGATCGCTGATGGCCCGCCACCATACCCGCAGCTCGTCCTCCGGCATCTGGTGGATGCTCTCCGTGTATATTGGGCTGCGTACCTCCTGCGCGGTGTATAAGCCCAGAGCAACCGCGAACTCCTCCATCGAGAGATAGACGTTATGCCCGAACATGCGGAAGTAAACCTCCGACTGTGTCGTATCGACGCCTGGCACCCTCATCTCAATCTCTGGCGTACCAGGCGCGCGGGGCCTGCAATAATATAATATAATATAATATAATATAATATAATATAATATAATATAATATAATATAATATAATATAATATAATATAATATAATATAATATAATATAATATAATATAATATAATATAATATAATATAATAAGAACATAACAATGTGGAGTAAACTTACGTAACGCGTATCGTGAAGTAAACCTCTAGTAGCTGATAGTGGCATACTGAAGCATCGGCTCCAGGGCGTATCCTGTCCAATGTACTCAGCCGCCCGCTGGTACGCGTCACAGGACTCCAAAAACGGCCAAGATATAGAAGTAATGAAAAGCAATAGATGTAGATGGGAATCTGCTCCTTGATCCTGAGGATCATCCTCACGATCATTCATCCTGGATCCTTCCAATAATGAAGTACATCCAAAATGGAGAAATCCCGAAAGGCAAAAACTCCAAAGCTTTCAAAGCCAATGTATCTCAATATACTTTTATACATGGTATGCTGTACAAGAAATCCCTTGCAGGCCCATACTTAAGATGCATCGAAGAATCCGAGATCCAGGAAGTGTAAGGATTTACATGAAGGAGATTGTGACAACCATACAGGGGGCAAAGCACTATTCTCCAGGATCCTTCGGACTGGATACTTCTAGCCTACCATGAAAAAGGATGCTATTGAGTACTCAAGGAAGTGTGATGCTTGTCAAAGGCATGGCAACATATTACACCAGCTAACAGAACCCTTATACCCCATTATCTCCTCATGGCCGTTCATGAAGTGGGGGATGGACATAGTAGGCAAACTCCCCACAGCTCCTGGAGAAAAAGTATTTATGTTAGCAATGACTGACTATTTCTCCAAATTGATAGAAGCTGAAGCATTTCCTCAAGTCAGGGAGAAGGAAGTTATATCCTTTATTAAACGAAATATTATTACTAGATTTGGTATTCCTTCTGAAATTATTTGTGATAATGGTTTCCAATTTATTGGGAAGAGAACTACTAACTTTTGTGACAGTTGGGGAATTAATATGATTACTTCTACACCAGTCCATCCACAAGCAAATGGCCAAACAGAATCAAGCAACAAAATCATCATCAACAAATTGAAGAAGAAGCTTGGAATGAAGAAAGGCAAATGGCCTAAGGAACTACCCTATGTGATTTGGGCAGATAGAACAACTCCAAAGAATGCCACAGGATAAACACCATTCTCGTTAGTCTTTGGAGCCGAAGCAGTGATCCCTACTGAACTGGTGTATCCAATTGCCAGAACAAGCATCCGTGATCCTCAGACAAATGACGAGAATCTTGCTCAAGGTTTAGACACTATTGAAGAACTTAGAGATCAAGCAAGATTCAGAATGGCTGCCTACCAACAGAAGATAGCTAGTGCATACAACAAGAATATCAGAATCAGGAGATTTGAAGTCAGAGATTTGGTTCTGCGGAAAACTTTCCAAAATACGACCAATCCTGCTGATGGAAAGTTGGCACCTAAATGGGGAGGTCCCTACTTGATTGAATCCAAGGCTGGAAAGGGTGCATATTGTTTGATGAATATGGAAGGTGACATGCTCCCAAGGGCTTGGAATGCAATTCATTTAAAAAAGTATTTCTATTGATCAGGATCCTGGATCCTAGTCAGTTACTTCAATCCAGCACTTGGTAAAACTTTAATTTATGTTTATGCTTATATTAATTATGTTAAGCCTTTGTTTTGTCAAGTGTGTCAATTTGCAGAAATGCTGAGCATTAGGGCCCTCAAGTGGGAAAAACGAGTTGGCCAACTCTCTCCTAAGTTTAATTGGGCTTGTCCCTAGGTTTATAAGGTTTTCACCTTATCCTGTGAATTTAGGGTTTTGACACTCTCGCCTGGAGTGTACGATTATCCGGGTATGATTGGAGGCTGTGGGACCAGTACACTATACGCGGCTGACAATTTCATGGCTAAAAATCATATCTTTGATCCTACGAATTAAATGATAGACGTACCATATACACAAGTTAAGGTTAACACCGGGTTAGGCTCGTCACCGTGTTTAATTGGGCCAACACCAAGGATCGGCTCGGGCTTATCCCCACGTTTTACTGGGCTTGTCCCCAAGTTTTATTAGGCTTGTCCCCACGTCTTATTGGGCTTGTCCCCCACGTCTTATTGGGCTTGTCCCCACGTTTTGTTGAGTTTGTTCCCAAGATAGTTGGATTTAAATTAGACTTTCCTAACTATTATGTTTTCCTGTGATAATTGATTCTAACAGGTGAATAATTCAAGAAGGAAGTTCTAAGGATAAAAAATCCTCTATTCTATCAACACAGATGATAAGACAGAAACCAAAAGAGGTATATTATTACTAGCAAAGCAAAAGTTGATCCGGGTTTCACCAGCAAAACGTGGACCACCCACCCAAATCAAGCTATGTCAAGGTTATCACATGTTCATATGGAAAGTAAAGAGAGAAAGGCGGTTAAGGTTTCATCCCCAAAAATAGAGGATCCATCCACCCTAACCACCTTTCATAATTGTTTTAAGGATCATCGATCTTGAGAATTACAACTGCTATTGTTCAAATAAACTACCATCAACAAACACTATTCAAAATATTATAAAAATGGGCCCCGTCCTTGTCTTTGATATCCATCATCGCCCATCACCATCGCCTACTCCTTCGCCACACCTCCGTCACCGTCGCCAGCATCCTTGACCTCCAAAACATCATCCTTGGCCCTGCTTGTCCCAGCATCCTCATTCCCCTTTTCGGCTCTAGCATCCTCGCCCTCTTCACCAAAACCGGCAAGTGTTTTCTTCCACATGGCCACATCCAGGCAGACCTGTCAAAGCTAGCATCCTCAGCTTCTTCAGCGATCTTGATCCTGGTTGTAAGCACTACCTTACTAGCCCACACCTTAGCCTGTTCCGCAACCTTCGCCACCTGCTCCTGAGCTCGGATGTCCGCAAGGGCCAATCGATCCTCTAGGGCATCTTTCTCCGCCTAAAGCTCCGCGATCAGCTTGTCCTTCAAGGATATCCCAGCACAGAACTTAGCCATCTCCTTCTTTGTGGTGGCCGCATTTTCGTCATACAAGGCCTTGAAACTGGCCACAGCCTGCAAACAGATTAACAGTAAACAACAGTGGCGGATCCATAAAATTTTCTCATAGGGGTTGGTAATTATTTGGTTCAGTTGACTATTGGTATATAAAAAAAGTCTCGGTCCGGTTCAGCAGTTCGGGTCGGGTCAAATCGGCATATAACTTCTGCTGTCTGATTCAATCTTTCCGGTCATGTCAAATCGGCTCAGTCGTATAAAAATAATAAAAAATAGATAATCAAATATGCTAATTTATATTTTAACTTTTATTAGGGTCGGTCTCCGAAAACGAAGCCAGAAAATCTGAAGTGGATATATCTATGTAATAAAAAAATTTATTCCGCCCATAAAAAACAATGGTTAAAAAAAATAAATTGAAACTAAAATAAAACATATAGTAAACTTCTGTACGTATATTATGTTTTAAATAAATTAATTTACAAATAAATGATTAGAATCACTTTTAAAAGACTTACTATTAAAATATAAAAATATTGAATTATATTTATCTAGTGGTCACAATAAATTGAATGTAGATTCCATGTATTTTTAGTTCGAACTTTGAAGTTTGACGGGCCCAATAAAAATTTGAAATATTGGGCTATTGCTTACTTTATAAAAAAGCCCAAGACTTTGTAAATAATACTATGTCATCTTCTACTTTGCTTTAACTGAAACAATTACAGGCACCAATTGCCGCCGCCAAGTAAAAGACAATCTGATTTTCAGTTTTACTTTGCTTCTTTTCATCTTAAATACACTTTGTTTCTACCAACAATAATTCCATAGGGGTCGGTGTCAAAATTTCACAGGGGTCGGTCGGGATATTAACGCATATATACAACTAAAAGAATTTTTTTCACAGGGGTCGGCCGACCCCCATGCCGTACTAATGGATCCGCCCCTGGTTAACAATATGGCCATACCACCCGTGTCTATGGATAAAGGATCCTTACCTCTGAAAGCTGGTCAAACACATGCTGGGCACTGTGGACTTCCACATAAGGATCCCTCTTCCTTTTCACGCTGGCCTTGGAACGAGTCATCATGATCTTTGGGGTTGCGAGGCTGGAGCTCTTCATGGGCTTCTTCTCAGAGGAGTGAGAGGAGATGAGGCTGTCAACATCCTCTAACTGGAATTGACCCAGCAGATTCTTGGTAGGCTTGGTTGCTGATTTCTGGGCACCTGCACAAATAAATATCAGAAAAAGATAAGTTTTTCTTGGCATGTTACCTCTCTATTTGTAAAATATTTATCATTGAATGCAAAATTCTAACTTACTTAACATGGTTTTCGAGGAACTTGAGGTCTTCTCACTTGAATCGCTTAATGACTCTTCACCAACAATTTGAAGGTTCTATCGAAGGGATCCAAAGACAGGAACACCTTTGCTCTCTTGATCCCGTCCAAGTCAGCAGCAAGACCTGAGAAGTTGGATACTGCATAAAAAACAACAAGATTATAATCAGTCAATCAGTAAGCAAAGGATCACGTATCCTCTGGATCTGCTATCCTACCCTTGAGGATCCAGCTAGTCGGTAGCAAATTCCCATTTGGGATAAAGTCTCTCAGAACGAAGAATAACTTATTCTTCCAACTCTAGTCCATATGGGTAGTTTTACTGATTGGAAGGGGCTAGAAAGGTTTACTCTTGAAAACAAACCTACTAGAACCATGAGTTACAAGGCTATACAAATAAGATAGAGAAGAAAGTGTGAAATCGAGTTTCTGTTCTTCGATTAACCTCTCAATGGTGTGTAGATTTCTCCACATCATTGACATAGCTTGGATATAGCTCATGCCAGTGAATGAGAAAAGGGTTTCTGTTAGGTCTGGAAACGGGTATGAAAAGCCAAGAAGAAAGGGGAGTGCCGGAAAACAAACCCAATCGCTGGAAATGTAATCGCTTTTGATCTGAGGATCATAGGGTCTGAATACGGTGTCGTCAGGAAAGCAATCGGAAATGTTACGGATTTCTTCATCGGTGAACTTACAAAACTCAGAAGCTGGATCCTTGAGGAGGTTTTGGCTTTGGGGTTCAGGGATAATCTCCCTTGGACTCGAGCTGAATGAGGCTTTTGAGTCTTATTTAGGCATTATTGAAAATGGCGAGAAGAGAGTTGAGAAGATGAAGGAAGTTATCAAAAGAGAAAGAAGGATACCAGATTATTGTTCGCGGGAATATCCCTTTTAATCCAATGAAGGGGGGAGTTATAAGGTTTTAACTCTATTAAGTAGGCGCAATAATGTGATGGCAGGCGACGGTCACGTCTTATTCTAATTGATCGTTGCTATGCGAGTTTCTCGGGATAAACATGACGGCTGTTATTAATTCACACCTATCATGTTTGGGGGCAATTGTTGGGACCAAGATCCTTGATCCTCAAAGATCCACTATCTTTGGCATTCGCGGATGACTGTTACCATAACTGAGGATCCTGATTACTTTGAGGATCCTCAACAGTTAACTTCAAATATATTATAACCTTTTTTGCAGGTATTAAAACGTGTTTGGCATTCCCATTTTCACGGAAGGAATATTTTACCAAGTCTTCCTAGCTCATCCTTCCTCACAAACGGTCATGGAGAAGTGGTAAACAAACCTGGCCGGATTTATAGAAAATTAGTTAGTAATCGTTGTAATCTTTTGTATATATAATCATTGAGTTACGGCCGAACACACACAACACTTTAGCATATTAAGAACTCTCAGCAAGAACACTTTGTACTCAGCCGTAATTCCAACCTTTGTAATCTTTATTTTTGAGCCTAATATAATCGGTAGTGATAGTTTTCACTACCCGAAGTTTTTATGCAGGCGGGAAACTAGTTACTAAGGGCTTTTCCTTGTATAAATCTCGTTGTTCATATCCTAGAATTATCATTTTGTTCATATTGTTCATATAAGCATCAATCCTCATATTGATCAGGGTGAATATCTCGCGCCCGACTCTGTGCCTGGAAAATGGTCGCAAATGCGAACCAAACTCACCAACTTCAACAACATTCAAGGTCGGCTTATAAATAGTCGACGTAGAGCAAGTGGTTCAAGTGAGCGAACCAACATCCTCTCAAGCCACGTCGGATGCTCGTTCACATACTATAGACTTGAATGATTATGCTGACGACCTTGAATTTGAAGAACCCGAACCGGAGGAACCAATTCGCTCGACCGGTAGAGATAAAAACAAGGAGGCGCCAAGAACACCAGGAGGATCGTCTAGTAAAAGTTCAAGCACAATGGATCTGGAAGTTAACGCCCAATTTGATCATTTGGACATTAAACTTGAAGAAATTGGCTCGGTCAAAGAAACATCGGCATCAGAAAAAAAAAATAATGCACGACGAGAGACAAAACCTATTAGAGAATCGAAAAAAGGCCCATGCAAAAAAGGACACTTTGTCTTTTATCGGGAGAGACTTCTCGCACCTACCGGCGGAGGACCGGCTTTAATGGAACAAGAGAAAGAAGTTTACTGTACGATGTTTCGCCATGGTGAATTTGATTCGTAGTATTTTTTTTATTTGAACTTTGGTTTGTATTTTTATTATTTACCTTTTTTTAGCTTTAATTTGTAACGTTTTTTAATTTGGACATTAGCTTTTTCTTTTTTAATTTGAACATTGGTTTTTTTCTTTTTATATTATCTTGCACTTTTAGTTCAAGTAAATTTCTTAAACAAATTAAATAAATAAATAACAATTATTAGGTGGCATTTGACACGTGGCATGATAACTAACAAAACTGGGTTATCCCACAACGCATAAAACATGGGATTGCCTCTCTGCCAATGTGGCAATGACATGGCAGGATAACTAGCAAAACTAGGTTATTCCACAACACACAACCTAATATACCAGCTTATATTTGATAAGGGGGAACGACACTTACGGATATTACTGATGGTTGGGTAAAAGTTAGTTATTATTATAAATTAATCAGTTATATTTAGGTAAATAAATGAATGAACACTGATACTTCAAGCATTGCTATGTGTTTTTAGGACATTGGAAGTTAAAGAGCTTAAACGAGCTAATTCAGAGCAATCCAGATGAAGATTAAGCAAGCCTCGAGATGATGGAGCATGGGGAAACATGTATTGAGGGTTAAGAAGGATTTGGGAAAGGATTGGATGAGAAACCTGAAGCCGAAGTGAAAACTGAACAAGATGGGTTATCAAGAAAGTGTCTTTTAGTAAAACGGGCATATCTCGGCCTAGAAAATGAGTTACGGAATCCATAATATATGAATTTCATGTTTCTCAATGAGACGAATTTGAAAATTAAGTCTGTTTGCATCTTCGCGATACACGAAGATGCTAGACATGCAACTTCGTGATACGCGAGGATGCTTAAGTCGGCCAAAATCTAGGTTTTTCCCTATATAAACCAATTAACCTCACCATTCGGTATTTCACGACTTCCAGAGGCAAAAGGGGCTACTTAGGGCGACTTTCCACCATTCCGAAGCTTCAGGTTCATCTTGGGTTTGCATGTCATCAAAGATAAGTCATTTAATCGATATGTCGATGTTCGGCTAAGTCCTTTGTTCGTTCTAGGCTAGGGTTTTGTGTAATTCCTCTTAAGATCAGATTTACTATGCTTAATGTTATGAACTTGATTTGAGTTATTGCTTTTATCTAGTTCAGTTGATTGCTTGATTGTTTAAACAATTTATATTTTCGATTATTGATTAGTACATCACTTGCTTGGTTTTGTTCATCAACGCTTAGGGTTAGGCTCTTATGTCATTAAACTAATAATAATCGGTCAATGTTACTTAATTAGTTATCATAAAACATAAATTGGTAATTGTGTAAATCGAGTTCAGTTGTGTCAACAATTCGGTTAGGGTATCGTTTGTCATCACAATCAAACTAATAGGTCTAGTAATTACTGCGCAATCAAGACAAGTAAATCTGGAGTAATTACTGCGCAATCAAGACAAGTAAATCTGGAATTAAGTTGAATGTCACATTACCCGAACCTAGAATGAATGCTTTTTATTAATATTATTTATAAACCTTTTTAAGTAATCATTTAGTTTTAATTAAATCTTTTTCTCAAAATTGATTGACATCGTCTGTCCGTCTTAATTTTATAATTAATTTAGTAATATTAAATTAGCACTTTCCTTGAGTTCCTGTGGAGACGACCTTACTTACCCGTACTTATTATAGGTATTTAAGTCTTAAAATTAATTGTTTGAGTAGACCGCGATAGCCTACATCAATTACTCATGCGCCGGCTAATCCTGAACTGCCACTTCATTTCTACCCTTAACTAAGTACCCACAAAATATAAAATTACTCGCAGCAGCTATCCACATATGTAGTAAATTAATTATTATTTCATTTTAATTCTTCAACCTTTGCCATGGAATCAATTTATGTGGCAGTGGTGTTGCCATGTGCTAATCAATTTATTTTTTGCACCAACCCATATGGGGTGGCGGTGGTGTTGCCATGTGCTTTGAAAGCCGCACCCTACTCATATGAGTGTCCCGTCCTCTCTAACAGATATCTATATAATTTGGATAGTTTTTAACGGCTAACGAATCCTTCAAATGAGCTACTTGCTAAATTCACCACATATAATCGAATATAACTTCTAACTATACTATTAAAAGAAGACATATTTGTCCACATATCATCCAAATAGGCACTCCACATAGGATATCAAATGTGCAAGTTTCAATTTAACGAATTCCACTTCATTATTTATTTTGGTGAAACTAAAATTGTTAAAATGAAAAATATGTTATTGAAGAGAATCGAACTCACTACATTACTCTTAAAATGTTTGTGGCTTACCAACCCATTTTAATTTCTTTTAAAATACAAATATAAATTATTTTTACTAATCTATGTATTTTAGAAAATATGCAATTACCAATTCATTAATACTTATTATATAATACCTTATGGTTTATTAAATACTCAAATATTATATCTTTATATCTTTTGAACATATTTTTTGTATTTCATATTGTGTTATTATCTAAATAAATTTATTTATTATAGCCCGTGTTCTACACGGGTTTCTTAATGCCATATATCATTATACATGAGTGATATTTACAAAATTTTTCCACATCCCTCTCATACCGAATGTATATTTCTTTTTCTTATTAATAGATCTAAATTTTATTCTTTTTTTCTTTTTAATCTATTATTTTCTATTTTTTTAATAATTATTCCCTGGTTTAAAAAAATTATTACCAACATAAATATATTATTTTATTTTATATAAATATATTATATTAGTTATTAATATTAAGTTTTTATAAATACCGATTTTTCACGTTAATTTAGATAAAATAATTAATTTCAAGTTTCAAAGATGTAAATTTCACTTTATGTTTGTTTTGCAATGAATAATAAAAAAGCTAAGGTCAATCGCTTTAGATGGTTTGCTTGCTTTTGAGACAACCTGTTTTAACACATGGTTAGTTATGTGTTTCATTATTTAGAGTAGGGATGAGCAAAAATCGGTATGGTACCGATTTGGTACCGTCGGTACCGAATCGGTACCAAGGTTTTGAGTTTTCGGGACCAGTGCGGTACCTGTACCGGTATTTCCCGAATTTTACCTTAAATACCGGTACCGGGACGGTACCGGAACCGAACATTTCGGTACCAGTACAAAAAATTTGCGATTTCGGGATCGAGATTTTCGGTACCGGTACCGGTACGATACCGAGCTCATCCCTAATCTAGAGTTGAAACAAAAAAACAAAATGAAACTACTAATTTTAATATGAAGGATAAAGTTACAAATAACATTACAAATATTGTATACAAAGAAATATTTAGAGATTTACGAATTTTTAACTTTTTATTTTCATATTATGTATTGTATAATTTATTCTATTATATATTGTATTTTTATATATATTGAACATATTTTTTATATTTCACATTGTGTTATTGTTTAAATAATTTTATTTATTCTAACCCGTGTTTTACACGAGTACCTAATCGAGTTCATATATGTATATTTGACGTTTTCTAAATTTTTCGCTCGTGTGTTGCACGCGACAGTAACCTAGTTTGAATATACAAAAGAGAAACCAAGAGATATACATGTCTGACCAACTCTTTTGATGAAAATAATTCTAAAAAAATGTTACTTTCAAACAAATGAAAGTTATTTATTTTATATATTTTTTTACCGGCACCTACTATATTCTATTGACTTAAATCAACAATATGCAAACTTTTATGATTTGAATCCTCGTGATTATTATGAGAGAATACTACTTATCCGTATGCCTCATTAAGAACAAAAGTTGTTTTATATCAAATGGCTTTTAGAAGAAAAAGGATGTAAAACGACCATGGGCGCAGCTCTTTGGGATCCAGGATGGCCCCAGTCACTGTCGTTTTTTTTGTTAGTATGGTAAATTTCATGATTTTTTCCAAAAATTTTTATAGGTATTAAGCGCGGTCACCCTGATGTATTTTTCCAAAATGCTACCGGTCACCATTGATTTTTTTAAAATATAATAAATACACCATCGTTTGATTTTTTTATAAAACCTCACAGTTTTTATAAATAAAGGTTAAAAAATAATAGTCGAATAGTAAAAAACTTTGTTTTTATAAAACTCAAAATTGAGGGGGCTATTTATAAAATAAAAACATGTTCAAACAAAACACAAAAAAAAAAAGAACGGGGATTGATTAGGGTTTGGATTTTTGGAAACTCTGTTAACTCACCCAGTCACCTGTGCTGCGCCCATGTTCCTCTGTTCGACTGTTCCTACCGGAGACCACCATAGGCCACCCGAGACAGCCACTGCCATCCGCCGTCCACCGCCTACCGCCCGTTGCTCAGCCCTGTCGGCAAGGTAATAGTTCATCTTTGTGTTGTTGTTAAACATAGTTCATCTTTATGTTCAAGGATTATAAAATTAGGGTTTGCAATTGTGGAATTGGAGATTTGGAGAAATTGATCAACTAAACTTGTAATTGGTATTGTATGGTGAAATTTTACTTTAACTCACCCTACTGAATCTTCTTAATTAGGTAAATCATTAAAAAGCAAGATACTTTTATTCTTTTTTCAAAAAAAGGAATGATGAACGAACGAGTAAACGTCACAAAGATTCAACTAGTGAGCCTTCCTCTCGGCTCACTAGCTTGGTGGTTTACATAGAAAAAGAAATTGCTGAATCATTTGCTTCGGAATCCATAATTGAGGAATTCAAAAATCTTAAATGTCGTCGAGCTGCTTTGTAATTCTTCTTCTAAGGTATTCACCCTTCCTCTCGGCTCTCACATTATTATAAATATTTATGGTCTTTGTTGGTTAAAAACTTATCTAGTTTTTTTTAATTGTAAGAACAATCGTTTGACTGAATGAAAAAAAAATAGATATATAGATATCATATTGTTTAATCTGACCTGAACCGAACCACTGCCACGATCTGAATCGTTGAACCGAAAATTTTTTGGGTTCGTGACTTCGGTCACCGCCGTAACGAAGCCCAAGATTCGCCACTCAAAACGACATATCATGTTTCACGATGTTAAAAATTTACATATAATGCATTTATACTCATACTGAATACTAAATAGTCTTAACAGGATGTCTAGTTTATTAAACACTAGATTTTATCCCCCGTATTACGAAGGTTGTTTTACATTATTCATTTTTAATATTTATATATGTATATTTGGATTTTAATTTTATTTATCGTAAGAAAGTTAATAATTAATATACTTGAGGTTTGATGATAAAATGGTTTCAAAAATAAATGATATATTATAATCCGGTTTAAAAGCTATCTGGGTTTGGTGATACCCATTATCCGTTTATTTTCTTTATTATAAAATTGTTTCTTAATTATAAATAATATCTTTTTTTTAATAAAATAGGATATTAATTTTTAGCATATCCCTATTTTATATGATTTTCATATAAAATATTTTATGAGATTAATTTTTAATATAATGAGATGTTATAACTCGTTTAAGAGCTATCAGGGTTTGGTGAGACCTTTACTCGTGAATTCAGGTCAAATGCGTGAGAAACATTCATTTACATATAAAGCAATCTGATGGCTTGAGAGAATGGTTGTTTTACATTTTTTGTTTTCTAATATTTATTTTTAGATTTTAATTTTCTTTATTGTAAGAAAGTTAATAATATACTTAGTGTTTGATGATGAAAGGGTTTTATAAATAAATGATATGTTATAACCCGTTTAAAAACTATCTGGATTTTGTGACCCATGACCCGCTTATGTTTTTACTATAAAATTGTTTATTAATTATAAATAATATTTTTTTCTTTTTGAATTGGATGTTAAATTTTAGTATATCCCTATTTTATTAGATTTTCATATCAAATAATTGGTAAGATTAATTTTTAATTTAATGAGATGTTATAACCCGTTTAAGAGTCATCTGGTTTTGGTAAGACCCATACCCATGAATTTGGGTTAAATCAATGAGAGGTCTCCATCTAAAAATCAAGCAATCTGGTGGCTTCCATAAAAGATGGGAACGACCACATCGCGACACATAGGATTTTAGGGTTTTCGTTTATATATATTATAGATTAAAACATCACTTGCATGTTTTATCTTTTATCATGTTTTATTTTTGTTTTGTCATGTGTTTTAATAATCTTTTTCGGCTTTTAGGCATATGAGTTATTTTTCTAACTCCACTTTGAGCCATCCGAAAATTGAAAATGGGTTTTTAGAGTTGTTATATGCTTAAACTTTATTAATGGTTTCTTTTTTTTTTTTTGTTCATATTCCATACGAAATCCCATCCTATTTGAATGATATTTATAAAAAGATACAAAGTCTACTTTTGAGGTAGATAAAGATTCATTGTTCGTGTTTGATTAATACTATACGTACAAGTGGAGGATATAAAATCCACCAATTATTCACAACATGGACTAAAATAAGGCAGTACAATTATATAGAAACCGAAAGATATGTCGTTTGCCGCACTAGGACAAAATGACCCTACAAATTAAAGGTAGTGCATTGGCACACTCATATGTCATATGCTTTGCCACTTTGGTTATCTAAGCATCGATAGTATTCTTTTTCTTTTTTTACATGTTTAATTTTTGTAATCAATAGAGGTGTTAGCAAATATTATGTACTTTGGACGACATGTGCCATGTTAAATGCTATAGTATTTTGGTTGATCAAACTGTAGCTACCACATGACATTTATTAAGTTTGATTTTTTTTAAATTTTCGTATTGTTTTTTACCCGCTAGTTATTTAATACACACATACAAAGCGCAACTGAATGTTTAAACAAGAATGAAAGTGGTTTAGTGGTGTGGTTGTCATGTTGCAACCTGTTTGTCGCGAGTTCTTGAACTTTTATAAAGTTCCTCTAAAGTCCATAAACTTAAACAAATTTACTTTTTTTTCATTTTATTAAAGTTTCTTCCGGATGTTTTTATTTGGGTTTGTTGCCTTTGTAGAATGTACGATGTTACATCCTTATTTTTATCTACCTTTGACACTCGCGGTAAAAGAAATACATATGTTAGACACCTACTAAATGCATTCAACTCTACTAAACAAACACATAAGTAATCCTAAACCAAGATAAATACCAACAAACAAAACACTGGCATAAGGCACCGGACAACTCATATAAAATCATGTTATTAAGTTTGTTGATCGCTCCCTTTTGTTTTTTTGAACATACTTGACAGGTAGGCATTGCAAAATCTTGATAGTTAGTAATGTTAAAAGTTTTTTCTTTTGCACCATTTGCCATTAATTAATTATTATATTTTGATTTGTTCAACATTAAGAAACATGAAACTTATTTTAGGCTTTTGGCGAATGTTGTTAGTATCGGGCCAGACTAGGACCCGGAGGTTCAAGTGGTCCGGTTGAAACAGGTTAATAAATGACTCTTTAAATGTTTTTGTTTTTGTGGCTCAGATATTTATAGGAGTTAGGAGAGCCTCATATTAGATTTGTGAGTCCTATGTGGGACAAACTGAGATTGAAGAGACCACATAACTTAATTCTATATTTCAAATTTTCTATAAAAGGTGAGGGAGTTTATTACAATGTCAACCTACTTAAATTGTGATTCACTTATAGATATTTAATGCTAGACGGGTGTACGCGTGATGTAGCGAGAAATGCGGACTTTGGTATTCACATTATAAGTTTATGTGTGTTCTTGTTCGGTTTAAAACCGTGAAACCGTTTAAACCGGTCATTGGTTTGATTTCACGGTTGATTTTTTTTAACTTTCGGCCAGCCGATTTCAATTTTCAACGGGGTGGTTTCGGTTTTCGACGACCAAAAAAACGTTACTAACGGTTCGCGGTTTAATTTAAAAACTATCAAAACCAGACCGTAAACACCCTACGTAAAATGTTGCTTTTTTAACTGAGAAAACTATAACAATATCATACTTAAATTAAAGATAATAAAATGTTCGTTTTTATGGTGCAATGCTCTATAAAAAATATTAATTTATAAAAAAGTTATAACCGTTCAAATTTCATGGGGGAAGCTGGACTAAAAGTGAAAATAAAAAAAGTATATAGCTAAAAGATTAAGGACCATAGTTGTAAGTTTTGTTTAAATTTACAAAATGTTATTAAAGTTAAAGGATAAAATTGTAACTATTTTTAATTATTTGAAAATACACTTGATATTTATCCATTAAAATACTATATTGCCCTTTTCAACATGCTTTATAATTTATATATTAAATTTTGTATTTTACTTGAGAACAAAAGTTTTAATATGTTCATCCCTCTTTTATTATATATAGTATAGATAGGGGTAGGATAATTTACACAGAGCTCTAAGACTATGCGTAGCTTGCTTTCCCCACCCAAAAAACCTTCATAGCACCGGGAACCCACCCTGGCACTATAGGATGGGAGGCGCTTCTCACAAAGCGTCGGATGGGGGGGGGTGTTTGTTGATTGGTTGGTTCGTTTTATTTGTTTTTTTTATATAAGAATAATAAAAAAAAATAATAAGGCAATAATTTGAAATAGGTTCATCCACTACACCTTTTTAGCAAAAAAAAACCCATATAATGACGTGGTGCCACATGCCGCAAAACGCCACATAGGGCTCCATCCACTACGCACGGTCTAATCATACAAAGCATAATAGCGTATGAAGTCATCATGAGCCAACATGTGTTCTTGGGAAAAGAGTAATACTCTTCGTTCGCATCATAATTATGTACAAAATTAAATAATTACGCAACTTGTATGAAAATTATGCATATACAAAATTACGCACATATATGATTATGTACACACATAAGTACACAATTTACAAAAAAAATGGTGCATAATCATGTACATTACACACACAGTACATGTGGGTTTTCAAAAAGTCGATTTTTTAAGTATACCGATAGGGTACTCAAACTACATAAAGTTAAATTCTCAATTTTATGGTGTAAGTGTTTTTTAAAGAATAATGCCGTATAAAAAGTTATGAGCTATGAAAGAACTTGAAAAAAGTTATTGATAGGTTATACTATTTTTTTTTATTCTCAAGCCTTTTCTAGCGTGCAAAATTGATGAGGTCTAAAATCCTTCACTTTGTGTGATTAGAAAATTTTGTGTTGGATCATTTACCATCAAATATAAAGATATGTTACATCATATGCTTTTATCCCGCATAGATTATTTCGCTCTGTTAACTATCAATAAAAATTCTATCACATTTGTTTCTTCTATGGTCTCATAGGGACATCGTGTTGCCATTGTTAGACGTACTTCTTTCTTGATTGCCATAAACACCATAGTGTAATAAGGTGATTAAAATTCAATTATTTCGATTAAAATTCAATTATTTCTTTAAAATGGATCATTAAAGTGAACAAAAAAGATATACACCAGGTTTGGTTAATGAAATGGGTTAGTTGGATCACACTCGAACCCGAAGACCCACCATAATCCGGCCCACCATGAAGCCACATCGTCTATATCTAATTAGCAATTCAGATTCAACATTTATTTGCCAGTTTCCATGTTTTAATTATATTTTGTTTGAATGTAACCCATGTATAGAGATCATGGGTTAAGCAGTGGGCTAGTTTTTCTTTTTAGTTTCTTTATGTATCGAATATATGCAGAAAGGCAAATTAGAGATGAGTTTATGATTATGAAGAATTTTCTTTGGTTAATTTATCTCAATGGATTTTGAGAAGAATTAATTTGTCTATGCTAGTTTAACTTTGGCAAGTTGGATAGTGTTCTTAGACCCGAGTCTCTAACCGTGGTGTATCTATATCCTTGATTGAAAATTCGCTGCCCTATTGTTTGTGTGGTGTATTTGTATCATAATCGGACCTTAGATCTATCATTTTCTACTGTTTAATTTGGATTCTAAGAGTTTCATTCCCATTACCGTTGATTCCTCTATCAGCAAATGACCTTTTCAATGAGGCCTCGAACAAAAGCCATACCATAATCTACAATCTCATTACGAAGCTTCCCAAATCCCAATGTTAATTTGTATGCTTACCAATCAATCGCAACATATATTTTCCATACCCAGAAAGCAAAATGCTTGATATGAGAGGGCACCGTAATGTATTGAATCATGATGGCACAGGCCCTTAATTTCAGTCAGTTAACACAGCAATAGAACACAACGTTCGACTCTTTTGATTAACTGAAAATTGGGAAAACAGCAATAAAGAACATTCGATTCTTTCTTAACCCTAAGACGTGATTATATAGTCCCATACACACGTACTTAGACTTCTAAAAATTAGGAAAACAAACCCACTAACAAATGAACATAACCCATTAACTAAACCCACTAACTATGACTTGTTAAACAAACAAATATGTGACATAGATAAATAACTTCCTAGTAACTTGACCCTTTAAACTTGAGTTTTCTGCTGACCCGTATCCGATCCGGTTGACCCGTCAAGATTAACCCAACATTCAACAAATCACACCACAATGGATTGGTTGATTTAATCACAAATTTAGTATACACCGAATAAGTATATCTATGGTTATTTGACAAATGTTTCAAAATCTTTATTTGTAAAGAGTACACAATTTGTTTACTAACTGGGCCGTCATGCCGGGAGCTCTGGCTCTCACTCCGGTAAGATCCGATAAGCTCTAATAAGAATTTATAATCGGTAGGTTACCACCTGATAGGGATCAGATCCATGGTCGACCGTTTCGCAGCAACCGTAGAAGATGACATAATTTCCTTTCTTTTCCTTTCATTTCATTAAACTCGGGAACACGAAATAAAATCACACATTTTCCTTCCCCCTGCCTTTCTTGCTTGTACTAATTCTCCTTTCTTCCCCTCCCCTCATTAAATGAGACTCAGGAACACAACGCAAAGAAAGGTAGAGGAAAAAACATTATTAAACTATCGAAATAAGTCAGTTTTTGAAAACTCAAAACCAGATGAAATCGAATAAATGTAGCTAAACAAACCTCACCATCGCAATAAATATAAAGAAAAACCGTCACATGTGGCCCAATAGAAAAGAGATACGTTAGGCGGGACATAGGGAACATACGTGACAGTTATGCAAGTGCATTACACGCACCTAAAAAGAAGACTAAAAGTACCTGCCATGTCAGATGCCACGTCCACACCGCCCTAAGAATGATAATACATTTCCAGTTAGCGAAGCGTCTTCAGCAAGATTTCAACACACAAAAATAAAGAAATTCAAAACGTCACCCGCCTAAACTCACTCCGGCCGAGCATCACACGAAACGCAAATAAGTGACAATAACACCTCTTGGCCGAAATGAAGCCTGGTACGATGTCGTCACCTGATTAAGTGTTAAGTAATTGCATTGGACCAACCGACACCCCTATCAAGAAAACAATTATAAGCTATGTTTCTCATCCCAACTACCGTAAATTAAAGAAGGGAAGAGACCAAACTACACAACGTGATTATAAGAAAGAAGAGAACGAGAGAAATCGATAAGAAGTTTACGGGAAAGATGATGACCTAGCATACAAACGTATAAACGCACGCACAGCTGAAGTGACGACAAAAAAAAAAAGACGATGCTCTCGGAATACACGCAGACCAACCACGAGACGCCATATTACAAATAGAAAGCGGGATAGTGGTTGTCAAGGCGTGTACGGCCACGAGCAGGCAAAAGCAAGAAAGCTGCCACCTCGACTGACAAACATTGTAACGAATCTTGCCAGACGTCACGTCACGTCACGTCACCTTTCACCTAACAAACCCCATCAATAGCAAACTAAATAGGTAACTAGTTACTATACCAAAAATAGTTAGCACATGATACCGCGGAAGCCTACTGATGTAACACAAGATGTACATCTTATTGCATTGAATTATCCTCATATTTATGCCGAACTCCATGCAAATTTATTGTTTTAGGTACTTATTTGAGTTATTTGTGAATTTGCAGGTCCGGACGCCCGCCCGACAAAGAAAACATGAAAAGATGGCGTTTCGGAGGCAAAAAATAGCAATCTGCCAGACTTGCACGGCCATGACGGCCCATGCACCTGCCCGTGCCAAACAGGAAATATGCCAGTACAAGCCACTGCATGATCTAATGCTGAGAAAAGTCAAAATAACCAGCCAGTGCCAGCCCGTGCATGCTCGTGCCAGCCCATGCAAGCCCGTGCCAGAACAGAGAATTTTGACTTTTTGGTCAGATTAAAGCCAATGGTTGACTTTCCACAAATAGGCACGGTCGTGCGGGCCCGTGCACCTGCCCGTGCCAGACGTCCAGAATGCATAAATACACCTCCATTATCCTCATTTCAAGGTTGGAGTCTTGGGGATTTTCTCTCAATCAAGTGCAGCAATTTTAGGGGATTCTTGGAGGCTTCCACCAACATAAGATTCATCATTCCATCCTTCAATCCTTGCTTGATTTTGGTTTGCATTTCTATGTTTAATAGCATGTTTGTAAGCTTATTTCTAGATTGATTGTAGTTGTATTAAGCCTTATGGGCTAAAAACATTTACTATCTAGACATTGTTGAAGCTTTTACT
The DNA here is from genome assembly GCF_021521415.1 of Bidens hawaiensis. Lineage (NCBI taxonomy): Eukaryota > Viridiplantae > Streptophyta > Magnoliopsida > Asterales > Asteraceae > Bidens > Bidens hawaiensis. The sequence goes on from NW_027491052.1 coordinate 3,862,634, forward strand.
ATTGTGATTTTTATCTATGTATGGTTATGCTAATTTGGTTTTCTTTCAAGGAAATGTTGAAGTTATGAGTTGATATTGATGGTGTTCATGCGTGTTAGAATTGCATAAAGTCTTACAAATGTTTAGGCATTCATGTTGGAAAACTATGTTCTAGATGTTTGTTTGTAAACTTTGAATGTTCATGTTTCTTTGTTTACATTGCTAAGTTAGGAATGACTAGTAAAGATTAGTTTGGTTATAATATTATTGATGAGCATGAAACCCTACACTTGATATTGGAAAATTGATGAGTGTTGTTATGATTCTTGACTTGGTGATGACTTGCTAGTTAAAGTTTCATAAGTTGATGTTTAATTCATGAGTTTAGCTAATTTAGTGTAATTAGGTGGTTAGAATATTGTTCATGCTAGCTTTCCTTTGATTATGAGACTTTGTTGTTTTGACAAACAAGTTAGTTTATGTTTAATTCTTAATTGAAAACCCATCATGATGATTAATTGTTAGTATTAGGTTGCTTGATTGTAATCTAGTATTTATGTTTAGATTCATGATGTTTACCATATCATTGCTATTTTATCACATTGGTAGAATGGATGCATGTCTAGGTAGTTTTGTTGGATTGATTGTTTCTTGTATTTTTACTTGCTTTGTTGTATGCTAGTTTAGTTAGTTAAAAACTTAAATTAAGATTTCTTTGTTTGGTTAGTCATTTACAAAGATTTAGTACTAGAAAATTACCGTATCCATGGATTGACACTCAGTTTTTGTCGACACTTTATTACAAATGATAGGTACACTTGCCTTTCGTGTGTGGTTTAGTTGTAGGTGAAAACCTATTTTTAAAACCCGATTTGTGTGGAACTTTTATCCAAATTTATATATATATATATATATATATATATATATATATATATATATATATATATATATATATATATATATATACATATATTCACACACGTCACCTACCTCAAGAAGCAACGACACAACAAACTCCAAAGCTTCACCAATGCCCGCGGAAGAAAGACTACAGATTGGGGGGGGTGGGCTTGTAGTGGTAAGGTCCTTCAATTAGCCCGCGAAGATAGCAAGGATCTATGACCGCAGAACAATCCTAACCAGCAAGAGAGTCATCCAAGAAAAGAGCATGGCGGATGGCAGCTAGCCAGATAACCAATCACAATGCAAGAACCCTCTAGGGGACACATAGTACAAAAGGGACAATAAGCACATCAAAAGGCCTATCAGGAGAGGCCTACATTGTACCTTCGAGAGACAAACATTCCACCTGCCCAGCCAACTAAAAAACGTGCCTAGACACAAAGAATAGAAGGTTAATGGCGACAGCCTGGCCAAATCTTCTCTACCCCTTCGACTATAAATAGGAGACAAAACCAACGGTAAAAGGCATCTCATTCCATCCATCTATGCTCATCTATATACAATACTGATTCTCACGCTAGAAGGTGGTTACGAGAAGACCCCCCCCCCCCCCATTCCCCTTCTTATAACGAGCTCACCGTGAATCGTTGGTGAATCTCTTGAATTACCTGACCATATTTCCATACTCGGGCGAGAAGCTAACTGGATCGTGCAAGGTTCACTTAGTGTTTCTTTAGTAGGGGTGTTTATTGAATCCAAACTACAAAAGGTTGAATTTTGAAATGAACTAAATTCAAAATGGGTTTTTTGAAATTTCAAATTGGGTAATGGAATTCGAAATTCATTTATTTATTTTTATTCGGATATGACTTCGTGATTTTCAAACCGATTCAACCTCAATATCTGAATTTGCATTATACACATATTTATAAACAAATATTAATATTTGCTTATTTATATATTTTGTATATATTATTTACTTTCTATTTATTTCTCTTAAATTGGAGGGCGGAGATGGGAAGAATCGCGACCTCTGATGCTCTTTTAAACAAAGCGCGGTTGAGAAAATAAATTGGTGTCCTTTATGTGAAGGCGAGAAGGAATCGGTAAATCATTTATTAATTTCATGTTATTTCGCCTCGGTGATTTGGCAATTTGTTAGTAGTTGGTGTGGAATCAATTTGGTGTACGCGTTCGAGATCCGGGACCTCCTCAAGAACCATAATACAAGCAGCCAAGAGAAGACAAAAAAGAAAGCAATTCAAGCGGTGATCCTCACAACGTGTTGGTGTTTATGGAAAGCAAGGAACGAAGCTCTTTTTGAAAGCAAAAGGGCCTCGATGGGTAGAATAAAGGAGGAAATTAAAAGACAAAGCTATCTTTGGGTGAAGAATAGGGGCAAACAAGTCAAGTTGAATTAAGAAAATTGGTGTTCCTTTTCGTTTTGAGATTTTTTGTAGTCAGTATGCTTGTACTCTGGTGTTATGTTGTTTTCTAGTTTAGTTTCTTGCTAAGCTAGATTTCTTTTTTCTATCAATAAACTTGGCCGTTAAAAAAAATTTATTTCTCTTCTAAATCAACCTGAACTCAAATAAATTTCAATTTGGTTTTCAAATTCTAATTCAGACTTGATTCGAATTCGAAGTCACATTCAAACAATCAAAATTCAGGTAACTTGAAACCGATTACATAAATACACAAGCAGTGGCGGATCTTGAGTATATAGTATGAATGGGCCGAAATTCACGAGAGACAAAAAAAATTTTTCCCCCCTACTTCTATGTTTCGGGTCGGCAATCCGGTTCGGGTCGGGTCAAACAATAAAAAAACTATATTAAATCATTCAACTCAAATACCGATTCAATAATTTAAATTTAAATTCAATAATTCAAAAATCGTTCTTACACAAAATAAATCAATATTTTGAACAAACAAAAACAAGATGCAAGGAGAAGAATGAGTACCTGAAAAAGAATCACAACTCAGCCTGGCGACCTTTAAGCTCTTTGAACTCATCAGTTACGGATGTTGAATCAAAACTTTCAGCAAGTTCTTTTTCGATGTAAATCACCAAGTTATTCGCGAGATAATCATCGGACATCTTATTGGGAAGACGATTCTTGAATATTTTCAATGCTGAAAATCCCCTCTCTGTTGTTGCGGTAGAAACCGGAAGTGTCAAGATTAGCCGAACCACTCTATCAAGCAAATAATATTCATCACGTAATTGAGTTTCCGCAAGACTTTTGCATAGATCAACAATAGATGATGCATCACTTAACTTGGGATTATTTGGCATATGAAAATTAAAAGAATTCAATTGAACTCGTAATTGAATTCTCTCTTGCTCCGTAAAATCAGGATAGTACTTCTCAACAAGAAGACAAATCTCATCAACATCAATCACTTTTGGACTTTACCATGATTTAACGTTGTTGGTGCATGTTTTGTGACCGTCGCTATGCAATTCTGTTCAGCGTTGTGGAAGTACGAAGTTAGAGCAACTTCGCCATAGGCGAAGTTGTTACAACTTCGCCATCGCCATAGGCGAAGTTGTAACAACTTCGCCTACAGGCCCAAGCCCGCGAAGTTTATATATATATGTGTGTCTTGTTTAGGTTTGAGTATCCAAAAAGTTGAGTGAGTTTAGTGATCAGTTTATTAGTCAAGAGAGAAACCGAGAGAGTGAGCCGTGTGGGACGGCCCGAGGTAGAGCTCACCTCGGGTCGGCCGTGTCATTTGTTTTCATGTTTGGTATGTAAGTGTTTCGGTTATTATATAAAAGATCTGCAGATGTGTTTATCACATTCGTGTGTTTGTTCGTGTATGTGTTTGTGTGTAATCGTGTTCTTCATCTTCTACACCATAAACGAGTCTAGGAGGATTCCGCACTCCTAGACCTCGTGCGGATCTCGTATCGATCGGCGACGCCCCGGGCGGGGGGACTTACAAACGTAACACATAACCACAGCAAATATTTAACAAATTAACCTAACATAGTAACAACAAATATTTAACCTATAAAAAATAACCTATGAATTGAAAAAAAAAACAAATGATTGAAAGATGCTTTTGGGAACCTACAAGAACTTTTTAACCCCTTTCCCTTTCTATTGCAAATTTTCGTTGGCTCCTCACTTACTCAGCTCAAAACTTTGCCTCCTGCCCTCCTCAAAAGTCAAAGACTCAAAGTTGCAAATTGATTTCTGCAAATCATTTGGCACTCTGGCTCCTCTGCTCTTGTTCGATTATCAATCAAGGTTAGGTTATATGTTTAATTGGGCTTGCTAATAAATTGTTCAAAAAATCATTTCTTTATAATTGGGTTTTATTTTTTTAACTTTTCTTAGCTGGCCCCGACTCAAATGATATGGATGGGCCAGACTCAAATAATATGGCTGGCTTGGACAGACTTAATAAATATAATTTTTTTGGGATTTTTTCGGTAAAAATACACTACTAAACGAAAAAGATGGTGGGGCCACGGCCCTGTTCGGCCCGAAGAAAGCTCCGCCCACAAGCCAACATAATAAAAAATCAGCAACTTATATTTACTATTTAGCAAGTCAATAAACTTGAATTAAAACTAATCAAATTTATAAATAAAGGAAAGAAAAGTCCACTCTAAGGTGGATGAAGATTCAAACAATGGAGGATCATAAAAATCCACCAATAATTACAAATAAGAAGAAATAGACAAAATGGTCCCATGTGAAGTTACATAACTGCCCATCTATAGTCGACAAAATGGCCCCTTCAGAAGGTCGTTAGTTGGTTGGTACTCGATATTTTTAACCTTTTGGCCATTCATGTGACACTACCATCATCATATTGCTTTGATTAAACGTGTACAATTATCAAATATCAATGGTTCTACTTGAACAAAAAATATCAATGAGGTTTAGAGAAAATAGTCCAACTCTAAAATTGCATTAATTTGTTAAAAATCCTTGGAATTCAGTTGATGTGGAATTAGGGTTCTATTATGTATTCGGTTTTACATAATTAATTTAAATTAAATAAAATGTGAATTTCTATGAAATAGAGTTTTAAAATATCCATTCGCCATCATCTCTGCCGCCAATAGATGGAATTTTGATATCCTAAACACTTAACACAAGTCGTGTTGATAAATAAGCAATCTTGCTTTGTAAATGATTTACCTTTTGAGATTCATTCAAGGTTTAAAGTTGTAATAAATGAAAGATATTAGTACAGGGAGTTAGAATGTAATAGTTAGATAGCCGTGGACTTGATTCTAATAGAATAGTAAGTTCGTTAAAACTGTACAAGTAACCAAATTAACGGAAGTAATGAACATGTTTGATTTGGTGAAAACACTCTCTTTGACGTTTCTATCTTATCAATTTCTTACGTGGCCTACAATAATTTATACCTATCACACCAAAATATTCTAACTCTACTTTTGTATAAACCGTATTGGGTTAGTAGATTGAATTACTCAACTCAACCAAAACCAATAAAAAGTGTTGATTAACACTAACCACACATGCTAGTTGCTAAAAAACATGTAAGCCAAACACAACACCTTTAACCCATTTGCACAAACATATAAAATATATTGTAATCAAGTTGTAAATGTATTAACCGAATTAACTGATTGTAAAATTGAGTTGAACACCAAAACAAGTTAGCAGGTCAACCAGTTTTGTGACATTCGTCAAATTTTGTATTTATACTTTACCCGGCCCAGACTTGTAATTCAGATATTTGGTTACTAATAAAAGACACATTTATTAGTATTGTTGGTGTTTATTTGTTTTGTATTATTATATTGTCATATACTCATTAAGCAATCCTCAAAATCGTCTATTTTATGTTATAATTGCATTTAACCAAAAGTCCAGGGACTAAGAGTGTCAAAAATGAAAATAAGAAACTCAGCATTTCCCCATGCGTCGCTACGCTCTAGGCTCACTCCCTAGCGATGCGCTATGACGTGCAAATCATATTTTTTTCTTGCAAACTCGTTTTCTTGACTTGTTAATCCATTTCTTCATCTTAATCTCGTTTATTATTCAAATTATTGACTCTAGAATGTTCCACTATCATAATCTATCAAAATACTTGTAAGTTTTATCCTCTAATTCATGATAAAGATGCAAACTTGATGATTATCTTCATACTTTTGAGTTTTAAACGAATTATCTCAAAATTGTTGATAAACATGAAGCTTAATTCCGTTTCCTATATAAAAAAAAGGTTTATTATGATTCATTCTCTTCTACGTAGTTCGTCAACTTCAATTCTCTTTAAGAATTCAAGCTCAATTAAGGTGTTCTTCAAGGTTTGACTTTAAAAAAGTCAAATGAGCCTTTTAATCATCAATCATCAAGTTCCTCCTTTAATTCTTGAGTAAGTTTGTGTTTTTATTGTTGCTTATCAACATTTAAACGAAAACCCTCATATATATTCAACAGATTTGGAGGATTTCATGTTCAATTGAATCAAATTCAAGTTATGGTTTATGCCATGAACTAAATTGGGGCTTTTCAATTACACTATGAATTGACCAGAATTAGCTCATATTCCTTCAATGTTTTATATTTGTATTTGTGATTTGGTCGTGTTGGATCCAAATTTGACCTCAAATCAGCATTCGGGTCAGACACGAATCGAACCGATGAACACCCTTAATTTTAACCACTCCAAACATTTGAGATGGGAATAAATGCTCTTTCACATACTAAATCATTTCTTTAAAAAAAAAACCAAGTTACTTGGAATCCTAAAGCATTCTAATCGCATTTCTTTTCTATATCGTTATTTACACCATTAGTATTAGTTATAGAACAAAGCTTTTTGCAAGCTTTCAAAAGATTTAAATTAACCTACATTTTGAGAACGGTTACATAAAATAATTTCAAGGTAAAAAAAAGGGTCGAATCACGTTTATGTTTAACTCCAACCCATTAAATGTGTTAATAACTATACAAAACTTGGTAAATAAAATAGAATTAAAATTAGAAAAAATTCTCAAAATAGCTCTTTAATGGAGAGAGACTCAAAATTTATCCCCTTAAAATTGTATTTCCAACTTTGTCCCTCTTTTATCGCGTCGTAGGCGATGTGTTTGATATTCCCGGTGACATATTAGTAAACGGAAAATTGGTTTTAAATAATCCCAACTATCACCATATTGGTAAATAACAGGCCAAACTTTGCACTTGGCTAGTGGCGGTCTTACCTAAAGGAGTATTTGTTTTTAACGGACCGTGACTAACGGATGTTAACCCCGTTAGTGATTTGCTGATGTTGACATTCTTCTCCGGCCGGAAACTTGCTGGAAACCTGCAACTCGCCTCCATTCTCCTTAATATCGTTACACCGCCTCTCTCTCTATCTTTCCCCTCATACGAAACCTAACCGACGTGTTGCCGTTGTTGTCTCCGGCGAAGTCCACCCTCGTCAATCGTGCGTCATTCGAGGTAATTGACACTTCATCTGACTCGTTTTGACCCCCGTAACAAAAGCCCTATGCTTATTTTGTAGATCGTGTAACATTGACTTCGAATTTTTGAAAATAGATCGGGCTTGGTATCTAGGGATTGGCCATGGAAGAAGATGTCATATACTTCATTTTCAAAATTCCGATGTGTTTTGAAGAGGGAGGGAGACGGTGTGATGATATTAGGAAGAATGGAGGCGAGTTGTAGGTTTCCGGCCGAAGAAGAAGGTCAACGTCAGCAAATCACTAACGGGGTTAACATCCTTTAGTCGTGGCCCGTTAAAAACAAATACTCCTTTAGTTAGGACCGCCACCAGTCAAGTGCAAAGTTGGGCCTGTTATTTACCAATAGGTGATAGTTGGGATTATTTAAGACCAATTTTCCTTAGTAAACCAATAAGATAAAGACGCATGGCCGGAATTAGTCGCCGACGATGTGTTATCCAGGCCATCCTGTCGTCGCGACATGTTAATGTAACACGTCTTCGGCAATGCTTTGGTGTGTTAATGAAGGGTCGACGACGTGTTAATTGTATTCCTACCAGATTATCTACACTCAAAGAAGGGTTAACGTAAGACAGGTTGTTCAAGGTCACTAAGAGGAAAGTGTTGTTAGAATTCTAAGAAAGAAAATTGTCTAGTACAACTAATAGAAAAATCGGAATGAAATCCCTAAAAATTCATTTTAACATATTAGAATTTAATCAAAAGATATCCTATCCTCATTCACCATCATCACTGCCACCAATAATAAATGGAATTTGGATATCATAAACGCTTAACACCCGTGTGTGCCCCATCAATTGTTTAACCCGAATGTAACTATGCATTATATTCAGAAGTATTGGTTTTAAATAATACCAGCTATATCATATTGGCAAATAACAGTCCCTACTTTAAACTTGGTTAGTGATGGTCCCAACTAAAGGGGTATTTGTTTTTAACAGACCGCGACTAACGGACGTGAACTCCATTAGTGATTTGCTAACGTGGACCTTCTTCTCCGGACGCATCACGCCGGAAACCTACAACTCGTCTCCATTTTCCCTAATATCGTTGCACCGTCTCCCTCCCTCTTCATGTCACACCCCGACCAAAGGCAGCGGAACATGCCGAGGTGTAACGATTGTCCATAAGCACATGACACTAATTAAAGTGACAGTATTTAATAAACTCATTTCATTTCACAACATCGAAAATGTCACATAACAATTATCCATAAAATAACCATAAACAAGATATCACAAAATATGGCAAATTGATATTGTTCATTTTTACTAATATCCTAAGGTCTTTGATGTCGTTTTCTTCACAATCATAAATCAACCAAGATGCAAACCTGCAACATTTCATAAAATAAAGTTTGTCAACACAAAGGTCGGTGAGCAATTCATAAGTTTAATCATATTAGTCTATAATAAAGATAGCCACAAAACTTGCATACCAAACGATAAATAAAAGTGGTAATTTGGATAAATAGATATCGCTAAACACATTAGCGACACCTAGCTATAAGGGGATGCCAAATAGTCTAGGATTTTATAGTTATCGTTAATTGCATTACGTTAACGACACCTTGCTATAAGGGGATGCCAAATAGTCTAGGATTTTATAGTTCCACCAACCAAAAGCGATAAACACATAGGCTTATAAGCATAGAACACCAAATCGAGCAATTATTTAGGTAAAGTATACAACTACGTTTGTGGTTTAAGATTCAAATATAAAGCATTTTGTTGAATAAGTATGAAATGTCACCCCCAAAATAAAAGATGGAAAATGGGGTATGAAGTACTCACCTTCAAGTAGTAAACTTGAAAGATGATAATTTGGAGATTTGTATGAACGACGAGTTTAACGCACAATGCCTAAAAAGAAAAGAAGTCTTGAATTTAGAAAGGTTGTCTTGAAGGTCTTTAAACAAAATAAATGTTAAGAAATGTAAATAATTAAAGTTCAAGGTTTAAAATGTAACTATTTAAGAATTTATAATAATAACCCTTTAAAAATGTAAGTTTGCTCGAAACCGGGTTAAAGTATCTAACCTTAATATTTACTCAACCTATGTTAAGTAATAAGGTGGGTAAAATGTAAGAATGCAAACCCCTTTGGAATAAATATACTAAAACGGGTTTTTTTTTATCGAGTGTTCGGGTTGTCGGTTCGGGTCTTGATAATTGGTCAAACCCAAAGTCAACTTTCCAAAATATCGAATGTTATGAGATAACTCAATAAAATTTAATAAGACTTAACCAAGTATGTAGTTCCATTGTTTTAGAACTAACAACGCACGTTAAGCGAGTGTTCGGTTTTGTCGGTCCAAACTTTGTTATGAGATCAAGTTGGATCCAACATTTCCAAGTACTTAAGAAAATATTTAAAAATCAATTTGTAACTATTTTTAAAAAAATATACAAGTCTTGATGGCTAAAAAAAACAAACTTGTGTGTCTTAAGCGAGCAAGAATCGGTTTGGTTCGATTTCCATCTTACAACAAGTTCATAAATGGTTTTCACATGTCCAAACACTAAATAACTTGTATAATAATGTACAAATAAAAAAAATACCAAAAGTTAACAATAAAGTCTTTAAACAAAAGTTCGGTTTTCGGTTCAGATCGTGTTTCGGGTTAAGACCGAGGTAAGATTCTACAAACCCATAACCATAGAATTTGTAAAAATGATTTTAGAAACTTAGATCTAACACTAAGTATGTTTAAACAAACAAAACTAGTAACAAAGTTCGGTTTACGGTTTAGAGCTATTTACGGTTAAACCGAAGCATAGACTCTTAAAAACCCATAACCATGGAACTTGTAAACATGACCAACAAACTAAAATAAGTAAGATTAATATGTATGAACAAGTTATATAGATGTATATATATCAAGGACACGAAGTCCTCCATGAAGCCTTGCCTTATGGGATCCGAAACCTCACCGACCGGAATCGGAGAAGTAACTACCAAAGGTAAACAAAGGGTGTATATTATATATATGTTGCACAACCATAAACAAGTATTAATAAGGCTACATAAACTAATTAAGATGAAAGACCAAAATCCTTCAAGAACACTTAAGAAGATAACCTTGAATCTTTGATGTTTGAGAGAGTTCTTTTTTTTTTTGGAGTTGTAGCAAGGGAAAATGAAAAGGAAATGTGGTGTATATATAGGGTAATGTTGGTGGTCAAATATGGGTGTGAGACACAAGAGTTTTCATGCAAAATGGACAAGACAAAAACACAAAACAACAAAAAAAAATAAATAAATAATAAATAAATAAATAAAAATAAATAAAAATAAAAATAGGATGTTTTCAAGACCCAACAAGTGTGAAACAATATTGTAACATAAATCCATCATTTTGATTATAACATAAGCTTCGGTTTACAAATCGGGTCGGTTTACATAATAAACAAATACAAAAACGAATACAAACAAGACCCGAAATTGACGAATGTCACACTTCAAAATACATTAGAAATTAGAAAATGAAGCAGATTTTATCTTCTTCCATGGCTAATCCCTAGATACCAAACCCGATCTTATTTTCAAAATTCGAAACCAATTTTGCACAATTTACAAAATAAACATAGGGATTTTGTAAAGGATCAAAACGAGTCAAATGATGTGTCAATTACCTCAAATGGTGCATGATTGACGAGGGTGGACTTCGCCAGAGACAATGACGGCGGCACGTCGGTTAGGTTTCAAGTGAGGGGGGGGGGAGAGAGAGAGAGAGAGAGACGGTGTAACGATATTAGGAAGAATGGAGGCAAGTTGCAGGTTTCCGGCATGATGCGGCCGGAGAAGAAGGTCCACGTCAACAAATCACTAACAGAGTTAACATCCGTTAGTCGCGGTCCGTTAAAAACAAATACCCCTTTAGTTGGGACCGTCACTAACCAAGTTTAAAGTTGAATATGTTATTTACCAATAAGACATAGTCGAGATTATTTAAAACCAATATTCCTTATATTTATACATATCCTATATGCCTATCTATGTATGTCACACCACCGACTCTACTTTTGTATAAATCGTGTCGGGTTAGCATATTGATGTATTCAACTCAAACACGAACTATAAAAAGTGTCAAAAATATTAACACTAAGCGCACACGCTAAAACATGTAATCTAAAGTTCTACACACAACCCGTTTAATTCATTTAAATAAACATATCAAACAGATTGTATTTAAGTTAGCATGTTAATCAAGTTAATCGCTTGTAAAAGTAAGTTGAATTGAGTCAAAAACAAGTTACCAGGTGGACCAGTTTAATTGAGCAGGTTAAAACAGGTCCACCCAAAGACTATCAAAACCTAACCATTTCCATGTTAAGGTCGTGTCAAAATTTACAACCCCCACAAACAACCAAACACAACATCCGAACAAGTTCAAAACCACCATCAGCCATTGCACCAAACAAAACCAGTTTGAACAAAACGTAAGGCGCCCATGAGAGACTGGGGGCAAAAGAGGTAATTACTAATTACCAAAATGCGAAACAACACATACATTTATAATACATCTAAAGATACTGCTGAAGCCATTTACAATTACCGGCATCATCCTGCAACCCAGTCTTTAAGCGTTTCACTTCTTGCAACGCCTGCTTCAAGTCTATCTTATCAAGTGGCAATTCAGAAATATCCCTTAAAAACTGGCGGGCTCGAGTTGCACCAAGCGCCATATCATCTGGTTCACATGGTTTCTTACGTTTACATCCCGCCTGTAACAAATAGCATGATAATAATGCTTATTATGTAAATCTGATAATAATTGTTATTTTTAAACAGTAAAATATATAGAAGGCATGCATAGTGCATACCTCTTGTTCAGCCTCATTCGATACAACTGAAAGAGGCGAGAAATCCTCCAGCTCAGCAGCTTTTTCTCTTGCAAGAGAAACAACACTTTCAGGAAAGTTTGCAAACTCCGCAACATGGATTCCAAAACTCTGATCACAAGCTCCTTCTTCAACCTAAAATAATCAAAATTAAACTGAATTAAAGGAAAAGTAATAAGTACTGTTTTTGATATATTTTATTGTTTAAAGCATCAAGCAACCTTGTAAAGCATTGTTAGCTTTCGGCTCGAGGAGTCAATGTGTGCACTGACATGATAATTTGCTATGCCGGAAGCTGTACCAGAATTCTCATGAGCTAATGCAGTCAACTCATGAAAATGAGTAGCAAATAAAGTAGGGGCTTTAATTACTTCAACCAAGTGCTCACATATAGCCCATGCTAAACCTGCTCCCCGAATAACAAATTAATGTAAAGACATGAAGTATATTATAATACACCGGGTATAGAATAAAAAATAAAAAATAAAAAATAAAAAATAAAAAAAAATAACCAAATCCATCATAAGTTGATGTTCCACGGCCCAGCTCGTCGATAATAATCAATGATTTATCAGTGGCGCCTTTTAATATTGATGCTGTCTCGAGCATTTCTTGCATAAAGGTAGAAACTCCACGTAACTAAGAACCACAAAATAATAACAATAAAAGAATATGTTTTTACTTAACAAAAAATATATTGACAAAAAAAAAAACTAGATTTTACCTGACAGTCACCAGCACCAACACGAGCAAAAATACAGTCACGAATAGATATGGTTGCCTTGTCACAAGGAGCAAACGAACCCACTTGCGCCATAAGAATGTTCACACCAACCTGTATAAATCAACAAAAAAATATTATACAGATTGACAAATAAGGCTATATGTTACAGTAAAAATTTATAAGATAACTGATCTTAATACCTGGCGTATAAATGTGGATTTTCCACCCATGTTAGGCCCTGTGATAATTTGAAACCAACTCTCTCCCCTCACCTAAAAATTTGTAAAAAAAATTATATAATGAGCGTATAAAAAAAGGCGATTAAAATGCATAATGATATCTTACAAGTCTGCAGTCGTTTGGTATAAAATTCACCCAATCTTGAGCTTCCACACACGGGTGTCTACTTCCTTCTAATATGATATCTCCAGTATCCTGTAAATAAATAATACATACTTAAATATTTTATAACTAAAACTGCTTTTAAAGTTTAAACCCATAATTCTTACAGATGGTGTGATATCTGGTCTTGTATAAGGGGTCGGGCTGCTAGCCGCCAGGTCAGCAAAACTAAGCAAAACATCCAACTCTGAAAGCAACTTAGCCAAATCCTCAAACACCTGCATCATTGACTAGTCAACACCATTCATAAAAAAAATGTAAAAAACAAAATGTAATTACCTCAGGAAAAGTAGCTGATGTTGCAACAACTCTAGCAACAAGCTCCTTCTGACATATTTTATATTCTTCTAGAACCTTCTGATACTGATCTCCAAGTTTCTTCAGCTTGGTGTTTGTAAATTTTACACCGTCTTTTCGGGTTTCAAGAATAATAAAATGGGTATTAAGTTTCTTCCTCACTTTCGGTTCTTCTTTCTTTGTGATTCTAAAAACGTGTCCAAACTGAGTTCCCTTATCCATCTTTAACGTCTTATCAACAGCTAGATCAAGATCATCAGCGGTCTTTATGTAAATCTTGTATTTGTTGTTCTAATGATTCTTGCTCGTTTTTCAGGTTGGATAACTGAGAGTCATAACCAGGTGAAATCATGTATTCTCCGTTTTCAAGCTGGTCAAGGTCAACAGAAACTTCCACAAGACCGATGAAATTACTCAAGTGGTCATCATTGGCCAAATCATTGAAACGGTCCATGTATCTTTCGTTAATTAGCAATGCGAATTGACCATCGTATCGTTCCATTGCACTTTTAATGTATGGAAGCCTGATGCTTGACTGCACAAAAAAGTGAAAAACAACAGTTACATACATGAAAACTACTAGAGAGAATTCCAAATATACCCCTAGAAAGTTTTAAAATATCCTATATACCACTAGAACACTTCCGAGATATCATATATACTGAAATCAAATTCATAATATCATATATGTATCATTATTTAATAATTAAAATATCATATTTATCAAGTTTAAATTATTTCATAAAAAGGTTCAGAATCTAGCAATTCAATCCCTTGTCTTTCTCGGACCTTAAATTTCATTTGTTTTTATTTTATTATTATTGTTAGTTCTATACTTATTGCTATTTGTCCACAATATTTTACAACAATTACAAACTTTTAATAAATATAATTATCCTTTTGTTTTTGAACCTATTAAATTATGAAAAATAAATGAGATTACACGTCAATATGTGATATTTATGAGGAAAAGCAAGATTAAAAAATATAAAAAATAGCTAAATATAAAGTGCAAAAGCTTAATTATTGAAGAAGGGTACATATAATATATTTTAGTAAGTTTCTACAGGTATGCATATACTTGATATTTTAAACTTCGGCTTGGTATATATGCTATCATTAGAAGTTTCTAGGGGTATATATAAAATTCTCCCGAATTATTATAAACATTAACGATGAAGACTAATTAAAAACTTACCTGATAAAGCTTGACAATATGTAACAAACTAGCTCTTCCTTTCTCAATAATACGTATCATTCGTTCAATATCACATATTCTTTTCAAATGCTGCCTTAAATCCTGACGAATAGCAGTATCTTCAACAAACGCTTGCACCAAATCTAGCCTTGTATTAATCTCGTTAACATCTAACAAAGGTTGTTTTAACCACATGTGTAACAACCTTCTACCCATGTCAGCTGTACATGTTCTGTTCATGAGACCAAACAGACTAAAATTCTTGTTGGCATCTGTTTTACTCTCCATAACATTTAATGCCCTCATTGCAGCAGAGTCTAATCTCATGTAACTATTAATATTATACAAACCAATTGTATAATTACCATAATTGTTTTCATCAGAAAGTAACTCGGTATATGACAATAATACCCCTAATGCCATAGGTGCAAATTCAAAACCAGAAACGAGATCACGAACCGGCTCATTTGAACCTTTGATCAACCTACCGAGATCTTGCATTAAATCCCGTCCTTTAAACTCGGCTTTCTTTCTTTCAGTTACCATCACACCACATTTTGACATTACATCATACAAGGGTTTACACTCACTTAATTTCATTATTTCAGTAGGTAAAACGCATTCTTTACAACCTAAAGAAACCAAAGCCGATTCCACGTTCGTAAAACGGATATCATCAAGAAACTCGGTAATTCCAAGAACCCGTTTAGCAAGATCAACATAAGCTAATCCAACGGTGCACCCACTTTCACGAAAATTCGGAAATATGGCTATGATTACGGGTGAATCTTGCATGTCATTTTTTGAAAATAAGATGTCTTCGAAGCTGTTGAGATTACCGGGGGTTCCTCTTTTCACTAATCTCCAGTTTGACCCGCTGCCCTCGTATAACTCGAGACTATGATCGGTTCTTTCTAGTAAAAGATCGCGAACGATAGTTTCAAACATGTTTTTGCTTACACTCACACTAGATAACGCATCGAGCCCGTTACCGATCTGTTTCAAGACTGTTGTGGT
This sequence comes from Bidens hawaiensis, assembly GCF_021521415.1. NCBI lineage: Eukaryota > Viridiplantae > Streptophyta > Magnoliopsida > Asterales > Asteraceae > Bidens > Bidens hawaiensis. The sequence goes on from NW_027491052.1 coordinate 3,878,473, forward strand.
GTGATAATATGTGTTTGCAATGAATGAAGCATTCTCACCATGAGCTGTGAAATAGTCCTGTTAAGATTCATATGAAAGTATAAGATTTAATGATGTGTTGTATATCAGTGAAAAGATTGTAAAAACAAAGGATATAAGTCTAACATAGTAATAAAGAATAGAAGTTAAAGATAAAACATTTAAAAAAAAGTATACTTGAGACCTTGCTTGGCAACATTTTTGTTTTCTACTTTTGCATTTACATCAACTAACACCATATATCAGACGTTTGTTAAGCGTTTATGTTTCCAGGAAACTAAATTCTGTTAACAAATTTGGTGAAAATCACTTAACAAATGTAAACCTTGACTTTAAACACATCACAGTTTACAAAAAAATAAATATAATTTGCAATTAAAAATGAAAAAATTGACTATTTTAATGATGAAGTTAAGCTTACAAACTGGCATAACATAATTTCTATCTTAGTTTTAAATCTTCAATTTATGTTTAAAACTAGACAAATATGTGCAAAAAACAAGTCTATTTAAAGAGAAAGGGTAGTGTAGACCAATGCAAATTCATAGGCAGGTTCTAAAACATTCATACTAATAAACACTACTTGCTGAAAATTCATATTATAGAACCTCAACTCAAAAACAAGAAACATGTAACTAAACACGCGACAAACGAACGACAATATTCTAACTTTTTAATCATTTAACCATAAAAGTAACAATAGTATGCAATGATTATCCTCCTATAATACACAAGTGTTGTTTAGCTAAACATCTCATAAATGCACGTTCATAATATGTGTGTGGTGTGGGGACTTACCCGTCGATCGAAAAACCGAACCGCCATGGCGTCCTGCACAGAAAAAACCGGTTTTATCGACTTACATTAACAATACTAATTAATATACTAGGAGTATGAAAATGAAACCTTTACATTAGGTAATTTCTTGAAGAAGGTGAGAAACCCCTGAGCTTGTTTAGCATCTACAATACAAACATTAGGAAATGATATAAAATACTGAATCAGATGTTGAGATAATTAAATTAACCACTGAAGAGAAAAAGTGTTAACCTAATTTGAGCTCGGGCAGCTTGTTGTAAATCTCCATCCATGTTCGATTCTTGGTGAATAAACCACAAATTGACAAGTCAATTAGGGGTTTTGGACTCTAAATATGGTAGGGTTTCGAGACATTGAGCGGGAAAGAGAAGTGGGCAGTGGTGTGGTTATAGGAAAAAGGCGCGTTTTTGCTAGGTTCTTGGTGGGAGGGGAAGGGGTGCAAACGAGCTGAGCTGGCGAGCTTGGTTCTCGTTTAATTTATACGGAGTTCGAGCATAAGCTCAGCTAATTTCAAGCTTGATGGTTTATTATTTATTAATTAATAATTAATTTTATATGTTTTTTATTATTATAATTTTTATATAAAATAATATATATTATTTAGTTAATTTTAAATAACATTATATATATTAATTAATAATTATATATAAAATTGATTTCTTTTGAGAACCACTTTAAGTTTTAAGAACTCGAAAGAACTCAACGTAACAATTTTTTTTTTGAATTTTTTTTACATATGTATTATATGTAGGTTACATGTACGTAGAAAAATTACATAATTTTTTACGCACCGAGTCGGCTTTTTACATAAGTGTAACGGCCGTTTAAATTTGTGTAATCACTGTACATCTTTATTCTCTCTCCTACTTAATTTTTTAATTACATTTAATCTCAACCACATAATCTAATCTATTTAGTTAAATGTGTGGTTAAAAATGAAGTTTTTAAGTTCTTAAAACTCAACAAGGTTATCAAATTATCCCTCCCCATTATATATATATATATAAAGGAGATTTCAAATGAGAACCACTTTGAGTTTTAAGAACTCGAAAGAACTTAATGTAAAATTTTTTTTTGAATTTTTTTTACACATGCGTAATATATGTAGGTTACATATACGTAAAAAAACTACATAATTTTTTACGCACTAAGTCGACTTTTTACACATGTGTAACGGACGTAAAAGTTATTGTAATCACTTACATTTTTATTCTCTCTGCTACTTTGACTTTTTAGTCAGATTTAATCTCAACCACATATTCCAATCAATTTAATTAAATGTGTGGCCAATAATTGAGTTCTTAAGTTCTTAAAACTCAACATGGTTCTCAAAATATCCCTCCCCTATATTAATATATATATATATATATATATATTAAAAAATTATATAAATAACAAGTAGAGGAAAATAATCTTTGTATCGATCACATTAGCACAAACAACATGTTTTCGGATCCGATGACTAAAGGTCTACCACCCAAAACTTTCCAAGAACTAGTAACATGAATGGGTTTTAGTAAAGATCTTTAGTAATAGCATATCAAGTGTGCATTATTTGCTAATATAATTTCCTCGAATCTTTTTTTTGTCTATAATAAAGTATGTGCGTACTTAATGATCTAACAATATTGTACAAATTAAAATATTGTACAATAAGGGTTTATTTTAGTCATTTGGGGTCTTACGATTAACTATCTTACTTTGAGACTTTAGTATGACTGTTGGGTTTGCCAGGAGTGGTCTGATGGATGCAACTACATAAGATGAAAAGAATAGGGCTGTAAACGAACCGAACGAACCCGAACCTTGTTCATGTTCATTTGTTAAGAAAATAATGTGTTCACGAACACTTACCGAACGAGGTTTTATATTCGTGTTCGCTCATTAAAAAAAATTAATGTGTTCACGAACGGCTCACGAACACAAATAAAATTGGCAGAGCCTAGAGATTGATACCAATGTGTTCATCAATGTGAATAACGAAAGCTTGTAAATGAATCGAATGAACACGAACAAGGACATGTCTGTGTTCTTTCATTTAACTTTAAAAGAACACGAACACTTAATCGAACAAATATTTATGTTCATGTTCGTTTATTTAAAATGCGCATTTTTGTTCATTTGTTTAAAATCTATAGATACATAACTGAACAAAGATAAACGAACATGTATGAACAAATGTAAATGAACACAAATATATATAAACGAACTTAAATGAAAACACTTAAATGAACACAAATTAACAAATATAAAACCTTTAAACATATGACCTGTCTAGATAATATTTAATTATTTTCTATTAATACATAAACAAACATAAACAAAAATACACGAATGTTCATGAACATAAATGAACGAATAGAACATGTGTTCATGTTCGTTCGTTTAATTAAACGAACACAAATTTTTTGTTCATGTTCGTTCGCTTATTAAATAAACGAACATAAACGAACTTCCTGTCGAACGGTTCATGAATAGTTCGCCGAACGTTCAGTTCATTTACGGGCCTAGAAAAGACCCTTGCTCTTTGATGCCTTCCTTGCATATAAATAGAGAAACAATCAAACACTATGATAATCTCATGTGCACACCATCTCCATCAAAACTAAGGCATCTAAAAGGAAAAAGGAAGGATTAGTATAATGGCTTCATTATCATAAAAAATAACCATCCCTACAAGTAAGTAAGGTTAATAACTTATCTATATAATGTTCATGATTGAGTTTACATACTAGTGGTTCTTAATATTAGTCCATGTTCTAACGATATAATCAACATCCGATAGTTCTTGAATTCTGATGGGCAGAGACTCCGGCCCGTAACTCCGTCTCAATAAAACTCCGGCCGATGACAAGGAGAGGAAGCGCAAAACATCCGATAGTTCTTGAATTCTGATGGGTGAGACTCCGGAGGTTTTGGACTTGACGGCGAGACTCCGACGATTCTGGAACTTGGACTGCGATGGGTAGAAACTCCAGCCGAAATTTTTAAGTTTTCTTTGTTATTTCAAGTGCAATCTGGTTCATATGTGTAATTTTTAATTTTTCACCGCGACTTTTTTTGTTCGTTGATTCAAGACAAATCCGTGTCACTTCGTTACCACAACGTGCATATATTTTTGATTTTCACCTCAGTCTTTTAAATACGTTAATTTGTTGTATTATGAGTGTGGAGAAATTAACTTATCGCTTTATTTTCGGTGTCGTAAGCGGATACCGAGCGAACTCGTGTGGTTCGCCACCACAACACATGGTTTTTTTTTGTATGATTTAAGTTTGCCTTAGTTCGCAAGCGCAACATGTGAGCTATTTATTATGTTTTTTTTGTTCGATGAAATCAGAATCAGCGAATTCGTATCAGTTCGCAACCGCAACGTGTGTGTTTTTTTTTGTTCGTTGGATTTTTTTTATATTTTAAATATGTTAAAATGTTGTATTTAGGTGTGAAATAATTTATGTTTTGCCTTACTTTCGGTCCCATAACCAGATACTAACCAAACTTTTGTAGGTTCGCAAGCGCAAGCGCAAGCGCATTTTTATTATGCTAATTTGCTTGAAGATTTGCGGGTATCGGAAGTTTAGTCATCTGTGAATACTTAAACTACGAATACTTGAGGATTTGCGGGTATCGGAAGTTTACATTGAGGAACTTCAGTATGCATACTCCTATCTTCGGGAACTTCACATGTGCATGAACTTCTTATTCACGAGTACTCATGTGTGAGTACTATGTTTTCACTATAAATAACTTCTTCGTTGTTCATTTGTAATGCGTGTATGTAGTGAGATCACCATCCTTAGGGAGCTCATTTTGGGTTGGCAAAGGGTTAACAGTATGATGTAAAACTATCATAATGTGATCATTCGGTTGCGAATATGCATCTTACAATTTATATCTGTTCGTGTTTGTTTAAGTTTGATACGTTCTCACACACATCCGTCTCTATTGTTTTATGATTCAAGAGCGAGTACATGAAGGTGTTCGGGACTTACACATCTAGTAAAGTACTTACTTCGAGTGTTTTCTCCAACACCTCTTTTGCTTGGTACACCATGAAATACATTCAAGCACTATCGTGCTACCCAAATTTCATTAAGTTGTTAAAGCTCATCGTTGTATTATTACGACGAGAATAACGTTCGTACAATTTTAACTTAACATAAGATGAGTATATTTGACCCTTGGATAACATTTTCAATGTAAAATGTTTAGCCTTTGCCTTATAAATGTACTATTGGTAGTATGTTGCTACAAGATTAAAATGGTTGAACTTGAGGTATAAGTCATGTATAATAACTATGTTGGTTTGTGATAGCAATATGAGTTTATGCAATACTTGATCGCTCTTGACAACCACGAGGACCATCATCGCCTGACAACATGCAGAGTCAACACATATAATAATCCTTAGTTGACATCATCATCATTTTATTGTTGCTGGTGAGATACAAAACTAAAATAGTAATCCGTGATTGACATTATTCTTTATTTAATTCTAGTTGCAAACATTAAGGCACATGACTATTTTACGTGTAAATTATTTGACTTTTGTTTGTTGTAAAGTTTATGTGCTTGCAATTCAAACAAACAATTTCACATCGAGAACAATACGTAAAACAAACGAAAATTTATCCTAGCATACACGACGTACATACGTGAGTTGTGGCCGACATTGTAAATAAATTGTCATAAAAGAGACTTTTAAAAAAACGGCGATACGTATACAAGTTTGTGATCACATAACGTGTTTAAGAGGGTATTTATGGAAAAAAATACAATGATTCACAAGCAAAAGTCAGCGACGAGCAAAGCTTCGCGCATTTGATCACCACTGTAGACGTGAAATTGCTATATCGTGACTTGAATATTTGGGAAAATGCTACTTATTGGTCCTCTCTCTCTCTCTATATATATATATATTTATTTATTTATTTTTATGTAAATATATCAGTTAAAATTTAAATTAAATATAGAAAACATTGCTCAAATATTATAAATATATAAAAATGTTAAAACGGAAGAAGTTTATATATTTTAGATGACAAAAATATAAAACCTTATTAAATATTTTAGGGCTGAGTTATTATATAAAAACCAACAAAAATGAAAAGTATTCAAATGAGGACCAAAGAAAAAAGGCAAATTGGAAATAAATAATCCTAACTTTTTTGTATTGGCCTATAATAATCCAAACTTTAAAAATCAATACAAGCGGTCCAAAATTTCAACTACTTTTGTCTCAATGGATCTCCGTTAAAAAACACTTAACGTCGTTATGTTTTTTCCCGAGTTTTAAATCGATGTTTTAGGGCTTTTGATCGGAAGAACGATACGATTTGACTGATGTAAAACTTATCTCGAAACGGTGATTCAAATGACTTGATTTTTGTTAGTTGGAAATTCAAACACCCGAATTGAAACATTGTTTCGTCGCTTGGATAACTGTTTCGAGACAAGTTTTACATTAGTCAACTCGTATCGTTCTTTCGATCAAAAGCCCTAAAACACATCGGTTTGAAACTTGGGAAAAAACTTAACGGCGTTAAGTGTTTTTTAACAGAGGTCCATTGAGCAAACATAGTTGAAAGTTGGGACCGCCAGTAGTGATTTTTAAAAGTAATAGCACACATTTTTTCTCTCAACATGCAAACCACATGTTAATTCCCTTATAATTTTTAAATCTTTATAATTTTTTTCATATGATATTTAAAAAAATTCACTATAATAACAAACGTTTTTTATCTTTAATATGATTGTGATTCTGTTATATAAAATTTAAAACGAAAATTATATCATTGTGTCTTTTTGCTTACCATTGTGTTTTTTTTTCGTTATTGGTCTTTCTGTTTGTCATTGTGTTTTTTTTTGTAAAATACTAATAATAATGTTATGAAATTATAATATGTAAATATAATGATAAATACCAACAAATTATCTAATACATAAAACACAATGATAAATACAAATTACACAATGACCTAAAACGTAAAACATAATGATGAATACACATAACACAATGACTTGAAACGTAAGACACCGATGAATACATATAACACAATGAGTGGAAACGGAAAACAAAATGGAAACTGCTATTACACAATGACATGAATGCAATACACAATGAACATAATATTATTTCTCTCAAATTAAGTGAATGCCAGATGCTAATTCCAAAAAAAAAAATAAAAAATGAAAGTATTACATAATGACTAAAATACAATAATAAGTAGAAAGACAAATGTTGGACACAAAGACACAATGACGAATAAAAAGATACAATGACGTAATCTTTATTTTAATTTTTATCTTTAATATACGTACCAACTGAAAAACACAATGACTAAAATGTATAACATAGTGCATAGAAAAACCCAATTAAAAAACACAATAAACAACCAAATAACACAATACAAAAGAACCCGCAATTTTTTGTATTTTTATATAACAACTAGTTTTAGAGCCCGTGTCACACACAAGATATTCAAATTATAAAATTATAAGTAAAACAAATAATTACATAGCGTATATGAAAAAAAAATGTATTACATCTATACTTGTATCTATACAGTGTGTACATAAATTGTTTTTTTTATATCACAAAATTATTTTTTTAAATGAACTTAATAAAAAAATGCTCGTGCAAAATCGTACCCGAGAATATTTCTTTCTATTGAAAAATTCATTCTCGGTGCCATATATGTATAATTGAAAGACTTTTGGTTATGAACAAATTTCGAAAATAAAACTTCTCATACGATAGTAGTTCTAACCATTCAGTCTAAATACAAAAAGAGCATTACCTTTATTGATATATTTATCAACTTACCACTAATTAAAGGAAAGTAGAACATTAAATTACATTAAATTGTAACAATGGATGTTCTTCAAGAGCTATGTTTTTCTGAGCTACACCATTAAAAAGATTTTGATAAGTTTCAGAGGGCTTCTCGACTTTGTCATAATGACAATATAAAAAATAACATGTTAACCATCCAATTTTGTGAATATTTTGTTTCATTTGAGCATAGTTTTCAATGACATGCTTTCCATACAACATTCTGATCACCATTAAAGGAAAAATTAATGTTAACATAAATATTTCAAAATTGATAAAAGTTAGAAGCATTAATAGGCATGGGGATGGTATGTCGAAAGTGTTCACAGTATTTTCTTACATTTTAATAGTTGAGGGAAAAATAGTCAGTTTGCCAAATCCCGAACCTTTTGATTATTTTAAAAAATGCCCTTAAAAATAAATTTTAAACCCGAATCATGTTTAAAATTTTAACTTTCATACTTTTGGCATTTCAAAGTCAACACTTTGAACCCATAACAAATTTGACGATAAATCTATTTTGTATTCTCAAACTTTTAAAAATACTCAAAATTTTCATTTTTGACCCGTAACAAATTTTGACCTAAATGTAGTTAATTTGTATTAAATAGTCTATTTACCAACTTTTGACCCATAATATCAAATTTAAGTTCCATAAAAAAACCCGAAACAATTTTCATTTCAGAAAAAACATGATTTGTTGTTGATTTTTGAAATTCACCTAAGTATTTTGAAAAATATAGTAAAATAATATGTTAATATTTATATTTATAAAAATATATAGATATTATATAAATATAGTGTAAAAGGAAAGTGAATAATTATTGATTTATTACATATATTAGGGTAAATTAGTTTTGGAGGGAAAAAATTGTGAGAATTAACCAAAACATGACAAGTGTCCACATTTATTTTACTTTATTAGAATAGGTAGATATGATATTCAAATCAAAGATAAAAAAACGTTTGTTATTATGGTGATTTTTTTTTTAAAAAATGTCGTATGAAATAGTTATGGACATTTTAAAATAATGAGGGAATTGATATATTGCTTGCATGTAAAGAGAGAAAGTCATCATAAATGGATTTATTCTTAAGTTAATCTCAATCTTTCAAAATTAAAATCAATGAATTACATTACTTCTCACCAATCTTATTTTTGTTAGTACTTTGTATTTTAACCTTATTCAATTATTCTAAATATAAAATATTATTATTAGTATTATAAGTCACAAAATAATTTTATACAGATATAGATTTTGTACGTATTTTTCTTATAGTTATATAAAAATTTGGTTGCGTGGAGCCACATTTTTCCACTTAGCGAGAAGCTCCAATTTTCTCCTTTCTTGTCATCATCACATGCTCTCTAATCACGCTTCTCACTGTATACCCATTTTCTATGTAACTGAAAGTAAATCTTTGTATCATAATTAAAATTGACCATTTTGGTGTTAATTAGAACCTGAATTAAACGTTCAAGAAAACAAGCTTATGGGCCTAGACTACCTACCAAAGGGAGTACTTTAACAGCTCCAAAACTTGGCAGGCTATTCGCCCTTCTCCACTTACAACACTTTAACTTGTTTTTTCACTTCTGAAACATAATATACATCTCACACACACTTACAGTCAAAGTATGTTATATATATCAGTGACGGATTTAGAATTTTTTTTTATCTGGTTCGCTATTTTAAGATGCTCTAAATATATAAGAACGCGTATAAAAAAATTGGGTCGGGTTGACAATTCGGATTGGTTTAACGGTTCGGGTCAAGTAAATGCTCCACTACGGTTCGAAAAACACCTGGTTCGCTAAAAAAGTCGCTATTAAATGCTCCACTACGGTTCGAAAAACACCTGGTTCGCTTGACCCGGTACTCAATTAAATAAATCCGTCCCTGATATATATAACTCTTTTATGTATAGATCTGCATATAAAATAACATTACAGTTCATTAAATGATTGGACTGTTTTGGTTTGATATGACTATGAAACTTCTGTCGCTACCTTATTTGAGACAGACTTTTGAAACTACCAATACACTAAGAGAAACAAGGAATTGAGAGAAATACACGAAACCATTTTTAGCAAGCAGGACATATATACTCATTAATGGTGAATGTCATGCTCTAGGAGTACATTTATTCTTAAAGGAGATTTGAAATTTGTTTTATGGAAACTATGTCTGCCACACGACCCTCAACAACTCTAACTTAGAACCTCTTCTTACGTATTCTATTTTATTTCAGTTGTAATCGTAGTGTATTTGTTTAATGAATGAAAGAAATATGATGCTACAATGTAACAATGGGTGGTACAAACAAAAGGTGACATGTTGTTTCATAAAGCAACCCTAACCTACAGCCCACAAAGATAAACACACAACACATGCTGCTATCAGTCACATGAAGATGTGCCTTCATCCTATCCACTCATCAGTCATCATAGAATAATAACCTTCAATTCGTCAAACTATTCCTTCTTCCTTCTCATTTCCACATTCATGGCCTGCAATCTTTCACCGTACCATACAAACAAAACCTTAACTCACTTCCCATAACTCATCTCACCATATTCACACAACAAACACAACATAGATGCATATAGTTTCATATATATATGTACCCATTTTTTCTGTCTTGAGCAAGTTTTAACAGATGTATCCCTCTTTCACTAGTACTTCTTTGTATAATTCCACATTTCAACTTCCTTCCCCTAATTACATTTCCTTAGATGATGGTATTATCTTCAATGAACTTTTGCAACAAGAGCAACTCTTTTCTGTTGACCATACCAATCACAATGCCAATAATATTTCAGTTCATCAACAGTTGGCTAGTCCTGACATTAGGGCTAGTTTGCAATCTGCAATGGGAAAAGGAAGCAACAACAATGGCGATGATGGCTTCAATAAGCCAAAAACTAGCAGTAAAAGGAGGAGAGCTTCAAAGAAGGACCTAAACAACAAGATTGACACCGCTCAAGGACCGAGGGATCGAAGAATGCGATTGTCCATTGAAGTTAGTAAGAAGTTCTTTAAGTTGCAAGACATGCTTGGGTTTGATAAGGCGAGCAAGACGGTTGAGTGGTTACTTATGAAAGCAAAATCAAACATTCAAGAACTCATCCCTCTTGGAAAATCCAGCATTTTAGGTGCTTCCATAAGTGAATTGTTGTCTGAATATATAGATGGAGATCAAAACGCAAAGTCTTCGTCTAGTAGCAACCGAAAGGGGAAGAAAAAGACTAGTAGAGTTAGAAAAAGTTCTTATCTTCTTCGCCCTTTCGCTAAAGAAACAAGAGAAATGGCAAGAAAAAGGGCAAGAGAGAGGACATTGGAAAAAAGCAGTAAACTTGCTTGTGTAAGTGGTGATGACGATCAATTTTTAAAGTTTAAACCATGTTTGGATCTAACAATGGATCAAGGCGCGAACTCTTTCGGGTCTTGGTTCATAAGCCAACCCGAACAGCCGCTACAAAACAAAGGAGTATCACCAACGATAGGCATAAGCGATTGGAACCCGTCTTTCTTGTTAAATTATCAGCATTCCAGAGTACATCCTCAAGAGGTAATAATGTATCTTTAACCCATCCAAGTATACTGATACCCCTATCTAACTATCTGAAAATTTGTATTAACTTCAGATGCATCAGTTCAGTAACTTTCAGATACATGGAAATTTATGGCAATTCAACAATTAGGTCAGCACTTTGTTCATATTAATATTACTCATTTTCTTTAATGGGTGCCAGTTACATCATAATATCATTATGGACTGCTCTCTTTTTGATATTTTGTAATGTAAGACAGTTCTGGATCTTAATGCATGTATGTCTAATAATATGTTTTTATGCTCCCTTTGATGCTAGTTTTCTAGTGATTCTATCTCTATTTTCGAATCTAGCTTTCATGTCCTTCAATACGTCTAATCTGAAATTTGGATGATGAAGAAGATGTAACAATCCATGACCACCCAAAATGAGATGCACTACTTGTACTAGCTAGATTTATTGTTGGTACGCACGGCGTCGTTTATTTTGGCATCTCGATTCATATCCTTTAATTTAGCGTCGCTAGCGTCTACATGACGACATATAACTCCATATATTCTCCAAACCGTCATTAACGTCGCTAGTTCATTAAGAGCTCAAAGTGTACATAACTTGTTTGTAATAATTCTCATTGTATCTGTACAGTTGACGAATAATACATAAGGTATTTTGAGGATCTCATTTTCCTATATGCCTCATATATTTTCCCCTTGTTTAATTAGCTCTTTATGTCGATTTTTTTTCGTATGTTTGAAACTCTACGAGGCCTGATACCCAACCAGGTTAACTATATCAATTAAATTTGAGTGCAAACCAAGTTATTTCAATAAGTTAAACTTTCTTCTGTTCAGTAGTAGAAAAAAGAAGTATTATCCAACTTAAAAAGACTGATAATTAAGCTGTTGCATTTTGCCATCAGCTAGAAAACTATTAACAACTAGAAATATTTTCTTGCGATTAATATACATAAACTTTAATTTCGGAGAATCCAGAGTTCAGTTATTGGATGGATAGGAGGGATACATGTGTGTAGATCTTACATGGGTAATTAGTCCTGTGGGTTTTGGGAGTAGTGTTTTCACATTAAGGTCATGCTGCGTTAGCTAGCGCTTAATGAAAAGTGATCAAATATGAGAAAGTGTGTCTTGACAACTAATACGTGTTTATACCATTTGCATTTGACACTTTTGGCTTCCTAGTACCTGATACCGTGGAGCTACTTAGTTCTGTCTAACGCGAGTCATTAATGGCAATGTGTTATGATCCCACAATCTATGAATGTTATTTCTAATTAATGACTTGGTTTTTGCTATTCGAAAAGGCTAACGGCGCAACTTGTTGACTTTGATTTCGATGCAAACACTACTCTTTAATGAAAAAAATGTTCTTTGTTTCTGACGTACAGGTCAATTGGATCTATAAACCTGTATACAAATACTCAACAGTCATCTTCCTCCAGTGTTTCAAGCCTCCTAAATATGTTGCTCGATCAAAGTTAATTACATTTTCTAATAGATGCTTGCTTCGGTTTTTAGTGATATATGTTGTCCCAATTTGATTGGTTTAGACCTTGGTCAGCAGTCTGGGAATGGTCACACGTTTTGGAAAATATCATGAACTATTAATGTACTTCTATGATAATTGCTAGTGCAGGTACGTACACCTGAAAAAAGATGTTTGTACATGATGTCCTGGTTCCTGCTGTGGATAATAATTTGTTAAAGAAAGTGGAAATAACCTGGAATTTGATCGAATGCAAAGAGACCAAAAATATTTAGCTGTGTTGAAGTATGTCTTTCTTGAATAACTATCAAATTTTATCTATCTATGTATACGCTCCCCTAAATTATCATTTTTGGGACTTGATCTTTGATGATACTTGTATAAGTCGAAAATAGGTAAACTAATGTATTATTAGGTTTATCATTATGTATGTTATGGTGTCACAACGTTAAACGGGGCACTTGCTAATAAACATTTAGTCTCTAGGAAGTTATTAAGAGTGTTTAATTAGTCAGTTTGGTAGTTATCAGTATGGTTATGGCACAACTGCGTAGCTAACCTCTAACATTTTTTTAACAGTATTTGAAACTATCCAAATACCCAACTTAGCCTTCAGGATATCAACCGTCTATACTGATTTTGACGTTCCAGGTATGACTCTCATAGGAACACCATCAAGAAAGAGACACACCACTGTGGAAAAATCCTTTTTGAGTCAGGTTGCAAACCTGTAACCTTAAGATCCTAAACTCTAACAATCACCCTCATACCATTGGACCAGAAGGCCAATTGCAACCTCCGTTAAATATGAAGATCATACATAGTGTGCACGTGTTAAAAACATAATCATCCACGATCTATTTAATGTTATCAAACCCTTATTTGAATAGATGTGTTAATCCTTGTATTGAATTGCTTCCACTTACAACAATACAAGCTCCATCAAACTATAAGAGCAGCTCTAACGTTCTCGTCCGTTGAATGTCCACCCAAGCCGGATGAAGACGTGGCAAAAGAGCCATGATGTGGGTAAAGTCAAGATTTCACAGGTTCGCAAATCCAAACCTTGCTCGACGAATGTGGGCCTCAAACAAAAATAAAATCTTTTTAATAAAAAAAAAGTTGTATTTTTAAATTTTTAGTGCTTAATGGCTAGATTAAAAAAAAAATAACTCAAAAATTAAAATCTAAAAATTGTCATCCACATACTTTCAGACTTGACACTAACCATGCATGCCATATTTTTCTTAACATACCATGCTAACATAATCCTCCACAAAATGTAAGGTAGCACCCATATTTCATCCATGGTTAAACGATGCCACAACTCAAACCCGAATCAAATCCTTTCGACTCCAAACCTGAGGCAATTTTAGAATCCAAGCATGGGTTTCAGACAATTCCAATAACCCGGTTGTAAATTTCTGTTTAATTTTAAAATTATATTCTACTATTTAAATATAAACAAAATATAAAAAATTAATATATTATAAAATTATTTAATTTATACAAATTAACTGTAAAGTAGGTGATAATGTGACGGTTTGTGAATTTTTGGTGTTGTAAAAAAATTGTGTGCTTTTTTTGGAATTCGATATGGCAATTGAGTGGTGGTTTGTAGACATCTTGCTTGATGGATGCTCTAAGGTTACTTTATCACAAATACAAAAGGTTAGGACTGGAAATATATATGTAAAACACAAGTGAGGAATGTTATAATCATATATGAAAATTGTTTTTATAAGATATATACAGACCTCTATAAAATAGGTTATTTTTGTATATGAAATATTAAGTTCGTTCAAAGTAACCGACATATCAACTAGATGTTAGTAATCTTGTATGAAAAGAAACAAGAAACAAATATACAAGAAAAGATAACCGTGAACCGAGCTTGTATTTGACACAATTCTCTTAAATAGATTCGTGGTCTATTCCCAAGGTACACCAGTTCGAAGCAGCAGCAGTGTACTGCCGGACTTGATCACTTGCCTGAAAACGAAAACTGAACAATGTTGCAACAGAGAGTTAGAGAGAGATGTGGTATTTGGTGTGTCTTGAACTGATGCATTGGTTCTGGTTCTATAGCCATAAAGCCATAATAGAAACCATTATTGAATAATGCCCATTAATGTGTAATAAAACTGAAAAATGGCCATTAATGTAGCAGTTTAAACTAAAATAATAATCATTGCTAATCAGTTATGAGTTGCATTCGTGTCCGCGGAAAATTCTAGTCTAGAAACCCAATTTTGCACCCCCCTTGCGTGCGGGTAGGACTTGTGGTAAAACACATTATAAAGCTTTAATGGAGTAGTAAAGGCTTCACCTTATAAACAACTCCACATTTTGTTCCCACACCAATGTGGGACAAGTATTTACCACTTTCACATTTAAGACTTTCTTTCACACTTATACCCAAAACTTCCAACAATCCCCCACATGAATGGAGGTCGAAACAACATTATTCCGATTAGATTTCAGCAGTTGAGTTTTGCATACAATAGGTAGGTGTTACCCTTTGAACCTTTGCTTATGAAGCACACTTAGCTCACTGGCACAGAGTAGACGGTGATGTCTTTGAACTCGTCTGCCGTTTATGTAGGCGACAATACACTTCACACAAGACTCTCTCTGACAAAGTTAAGTCCTCATAGTTATGATCGTTATGGTCATGAACATGAGCCTGGTTCTGCGAGAGCCATTAAGTATTGTGCCCCAACAATACCCTTCGAAGCGACCCCGCTTCTCTCTCACATAGGTGATTCACCATGTATGGCTACCTTAGGCGAATCATCAAAAGCCATAGGCTTAGCCTCATACTTGTCACTTTTAGGAATGTAGTAGGAAGTTTTACCAAGTCATGTAGTAAACTTCCTTTTAAATGCATAGGTTATCCCCCCCACTCCTAGTGACCCACTATTCATACAATTAGGTTTTCCTATTGAACTCAATTCTTGGGATCTCCAGTTTGTCGAGTTAGGTTTCCTTCATATGAACTTTAATTTTTCAAGGGCTTCGGTCCCATTCCCATGGATGAATTCTGAACTAACTCTCTAATTAGGCCTTTTGTTAGCGAATCCGTGATATTATCCATTGACTTCATGTAGTCAACAATGATATTTCCTATAGAGATTAGTTGTCGTACCGTATTATGTCTATGTTTGATATGTCTGTTCTTACCATTATACATTGTGCTATGAGTTCTGCCAATTGCCGATTGGCTATCGCAAATGTATACAAATGGCCGATGCCGGATTAGGTTATCTTGGTAGATCCTCAACAAATTGAAGTAGCCATTTTGCCTCTTCACCCGCTTAATTTAAGGAGATGAACTCTGATTCCGTCGTCGATCTAGCTATAACCGTTTGCTTAGAATATTTCCATGATATGGCTGCACCTCCAAGTGTGAATACATACCCATTTGTTGCTCTGGAATCATTCGTGTCAGATATCCAATTTGCATCAGTGTCCTTCGATAACTGTTGGAAATCTGTTACAATGCAACCCGTATTCCTGAGTGTATCGTAAGTACTGAAGCAACCGAATCACATAGTTCCAATGAATTGAACTTGGGTTGCTCGTGTATCTACTTAGCTTACTCATAGCATATGCTAAGTCTAGTCTAGTGCAACTCATAAGATACATCAAGCTGCCGATAGTTCTTTAGTATTCCAATTGGTTAACCGGATCACCTCTACTCTTAGCTAGATGTTGACTTGTGTTAATGGAAGTTCTAGCTACATTAGGGTCGTTTGCATTAAATTTCTCAAGAATTTTGTTCATGTAGTGGGATTGACTTAAAACAAGTCCACTTTTAGGTTCGTGTGATTTTAACTCCCAGAATCACATCCGCAAAACCCATGTCTTTGATGTCAAATCTTGCTTTTAGCATGTTATTTGTGGACGTTATGATTTTGTCATCACTTCCAGCAATGAGCATATCATCTACATGTAGACACATAATGATATATCCATCTGATGTGTCCTTCACATATGCACATTTGTCACATTCATTGATTTTGAACCCAGTATCAAGTATGAAATGATCAAACTTTTGGTGTCATTGTTTTAATCCATACAAGGATTTTAAAAGTTTACAAACTTTCTTTTCTTGCCCAATGGCTATGAAGCCTTCAGGTTGTCCATGTAAATCTTTTCCTCCAGATTTTTATTCAAGAAAGCTGTTTTCACATCCATTTGGTGAACTTCCAAATTTCTAATGGCGGCAATGGCAAGCACCAACCTGATGGTGGCTATTCACGTAACTGTCGAATATTTATCAAAGTAATCTAAACCTTCTCGCTGTTTATATCATTTGATCACCAACCTTGCCTTGTACTTATCAATGGAGCTATCTGGTTTCATCTTCTTCTTGAAGATCCATCGATATCCTAGAGGTTTACATCCTTGAGGAAGATCCACTAATTCTCAAGTATGATTTTATAAGATAGAATCTATCTCTCCTTTGATGGCCTCCCTCCACTGAGGTCCTTCTGATAAATTCACCGCTTTTTGGTACGTTTGAGGTTCCTCTTCTACCATGTAGGTAAGAAAGTAAGCGCTGAAGGATTTTTCAGTCTTTTGCCGTTTACTCTTTCTAATTTCAACTTCCTTTGACTCAGATTGTTCTCGAGGTTCATCTCTTGCACCCTCGTTCTCTGGAACAATTTCTTTAAGCAGTTTAAAACAACTCAGTTTTTTTTACCCAAGCATGGGTACACATGTTTAAACCATGACGCATCCTTTGATTCTATTATGGTGCCGTTGTTTATTACAGGTTCTTAGAATTATGCACAAGAAAACGAAATGCACCATCAGGATGGGTGTATCCTATAAATACACAATCCACTGTTTTGGGTCCTATTAGTAGGCGTTTCGGCGGTATCACCACTATCTTGGCTAGGCACCCCTACACTCGCAAGTATTTATATGATGATTTATTTCCCGTCCATAATTCGTATGGCATTACATCTTTCTTCTTATTAGGTAAGTTCAAGACATAATTTGCCAATAAGATTGCTTCCCCCCCATGTCTTGGCTTATCCCAGAACTTATAATCATGACATTCATCATTTCTTTCAAAGTGCGGTTTTTATGTTCTGTTATGCCATTTGATTAAGGGGAGTAAGGAGGCATGAGTTCATGCAAGATTCCATCTTTTGAACATAAATCAACAAAAGGTGAACCATAGTCACCTCCTCTGCCACTCCTTGCCTTTTTGATTTTCTGTTTTAGTTGATTCTCAACTTCAGCTTTAAACAATATAAACTTATCAATACCCTCATCCTCATTCTTAAGTAAGTACACACTGCAATACCTTGTACTATCATCAATAAACGTGATGAAGTAGTTGTTCCCCTCACGAGTAGGAATTGCTTTTTAGATTACACACATCAGTGTGGATCATCTCGAGGGGTTCGGTGATTTATTCAATATTTTTGAATGACGATCTCACTTGTTTTGCTTCGACACAAGTTTCACATTTATTATTTGAGTCAATATCGAATGTTGGTATACAATTAAATTTAATCAAACATTTAATGGAATTAAAATTAACATGACCTAGTCTATCATGCCAAACATTAGAAGACTCAAGTAAGCAGAACTAGTAGCGTTTTATTCATTCCATTGACAACAATTACATTCAACTTGAACATACCATTGAGGGCATAGCCCTTATCAACATACAAACCATTTTTGGTTAACACGACCTTATCCGACTCAATAACTATTTCGAAACCAAACTTGTTCAATTGCCATCTCGACACAAGGTTCTTATGAATTTCTGGAACTTACAACACATTTGACAAAGTGAGTTCGATCGTTTCCAGAATTCATCTTCAACACTACATTCCCCTTGCCTTTGACTTCGATCGTGGTGAAGTTTCCCATAAAAGCTTTTTCTCTATCAGTCACCTCCTTGAAAGTGCTAAAGAGACTTTTGTCAAAGCACACATGACGGGTAGCCCCCGTATCAACACACCAATCCTTGTTATTTTACCCAACCAAGTTAACTTCAATTACCAAAACTGAGAGTTCTGTGACCAAGCAACAAGGTTATCAACATCACGAACCATGCTCACTTGTCGAGCATTTTCTTTCTTCGAAAGCTTGCACTCGTGGGCCTATGGCCTTACTTTCCTCAATTGTAACAAGTTCCTTGGAACTTTTTTTCCCAACTCCCCCCTTAGGACCAAGGTTGGAGCCTTTTCCATGATTTTTCTTTTCACCCTTTCCACTGTTATTATTTCCCTTTGAAGATTGGCCATGTTCAAGAACATTGTCCTTTGTTGTTCCAAGTCCATCAATCCTTTTTAGTGCAATTTTGTATCTTATTCAATACGAAGATGAACAACAAGACCTTCAATGGTCATTTCCTTTCGTTTATGCTTGAGATAGTTCTTGAAATCAACCCAACTTGGTGGTAGCTTTTCAATCATAGCAGCAACTTAGAATGTCTCGCTTAGCTTTATTCCTCCGGCGTGAATATCACGAAGAATAACTTCCAACTCTTGGACTTGGCTCATGACAGTTTTTTAGTTTATCATTTTAAAGTCCAAGAACTTAGACACCATGAACTTCTTAGTACCGCATTTTCAGTTTTGTATTTGCGGTCCAAAGACTCCCATAATGTTTTGGCAGTCTTGGCTTTGCAATACATATTGTATAGTGCATCCGCCATGCCATTCAAAACATAATTCAGGCACAAGAAATCCGAATGATTCCAAGCATGAACCGCGCTCACTTATTAAGCATTCATTTCCGTTTCATCAAGTTGGGGAGCGGTTTCAGTCAAGAACCTTGCTAGGTTCAACGTGGCCAGATAAAAGAAACATCTTTTGCTGCCACTGTTTGAAATTCATACCGGTGAATTTCTCTTGTTTCTTAGCATGAAATGTAACTGCAATAGGCAGTGGTGTAACCAAACTCATAAGTCATGATCGAAGAAACGGTAGTGTCCATGGGCTGGGCTTTGATTCTGAAAATGAAAACACAGGAATAATTAATCTGTTTAAGTTTGGGTTGTGTTAGTCTGAAGAAAACCAGTGTAAAAACTACCTCACGCGGGCCCGGTTTTTCAAAGATGCATTCGTGTTTGTGGGGCGGACATATACGTGTTCGAAGAAATTCTAGTCCAGAAACCCAATTTTGCACCCCTTTGCGCGCAGGTAGGACTTGTGATAAAATACATCATAAAGCTTCAATGGAGCAGTAAAGGCTTCACCTTATAAAAAAACTCCACATTTTGTTCCCACACCGATGTGGGACAAGTATTTACCACTTTCACATTTAAGACTTTCATTCAGACGTATACTCAAAACTTCTAATACTAGATAACTAAATGAAATAAAAAGCGTATTTGAGACATTAGTTTCGGTCTGTACATCCAAAATACCAATGAACTATATATATATTTTTGGGAATAAAGAGCTTTTATTAACTATTTTTCTTTCACATTCTCAATTATCCATATATTATATGCAAACTGCTTGAGCGGCGAGTCCGTCGTCATGCTAGCTCAATTGAAAAGAACAAATCCTTGAGTTCTTGGAGAGTATAGAGTTTCAATTGATGTTTTGTTTAGTTTCTCCACTTTCATCAATCTCTCAATATCCCCCCCCCTCTAGTGAGAACACTCTTGATGCCATGTACTTTTATGTCATTGACACTCGACTCACAATTGCACCTTCAACATTATGGATAAGAGTTTTTTAAGCCTATTTTTCAACCTTTATATCATCATCGATGTAGTGAAACATATCATTTTCAAACATTGGAGTTATCATCAAAATGAATAGATTTCTCATCATGTAAGTTGACAATATGTTGATTGTTGGATTAGTCCTACCGATGTGAGATGCTAAAAAACATAGTAATCTCCCTTGTGATTTTTATGGATTTTAGCCACATACGATCATGACACAGTTCTTCAAAGAGTGTGTTGGTTCTATCAATTATTGTGTTGAGTTTTTCGTCCCTAGTAGAGAGACCCTGACACCCATAACGCATGAACCCCCACAACATCCATCATATAAACGATGAGGTAAACCTGTTCTAAAATTGCGTGTCATTAGGATACTATATCATGAGCTATTGGCCATGTGGCAGAGCTGAAGAACTAAAATGTCTGGACAAGTTATTGCAAACATTTATAGAAAAGAAAGTTTATAATCATGTGTCAGAGTTGTTATAAGTATTACAAATGATTCTTTATTTATATGTGTATAACAACTAAAAACAATTATATTTGAATAAAGTAACCAGCATATTACCTAACAGTGTAATAAAATAGAGATAAAACTGAAATATGAATAACATAACAAATGATTTAATGGAATAGTTAATGACTATTATTTGTAGAGCTCACTTCAATGTTATAAGTCTTTTGTATTTGTTAGTTAATTGACGGTTTTATTTTGTGCTCTCGTTTATCTTGTTATGTATGTTTGGGCCTTAAGCCATTGTAAACAAAAGCCCATTGGGATATATGTAATAGAAAGAATGCATGACATACTCACCTGTAAAAGGTAAAGCATGCTCATGCGTAACATTGCTTTTGGAAACCATCTTTGTCTGTCTCTCTCTCTACCTTATCAATTCACCAACTCTCCATGCTTAACATTTTTTGTAAATAATCAAAACTACAAGATCCGAGATCTTGGTCAGTTGTTGGTGATTTCCACTAACCAACATCCGAAATTGATTCAAGAAATTTTGTTAGATCCGGTCAGGGATCTACAATTGGTATTAGAGCTTTCGGCTCTACTAGTTGAGGTTCTTGGGTCACAACCTTGGATTTTGGTCTTTTTTTCGTGTATGACAAGTGTGTTTAAGTGCACTGAGGGTTATTCGGACTGTTGACAGCTTCAAAATTGGAAAAAAGTATGTTTGGTTGAAGGTCTATATTAAACATCGTCTCGTGCGATTCTATTCTTTAGATATAAATCGCATTGAGAATTGAATCGCAATCGCATTTGAAACATAAATCGAAATCACATTTGTGTGACAATCGCAATCGCATTTGGTATCCCAATCGCATTTGCATCTTAGATCTCAATTGCATTGCATCGTATCTGAGAAACCAATCACATCGCATTACTGTTCACCGAGCGATCGGGATTCCCTGTACTAAGAATTTTGCAGAGATTTATATTGTTTTCAATATTGTTTTGACTTGGTATTTACTGATCAGTTTACTAAGATGTCTTACGATCCAAAATTGTTGAAGAGCTTTACTAAGATGTCTTACAATCCACCTAGACTCCTGAACTTTGAAAGCAACTTTGAGCACTTTAAATGGAGGTTCAAGAACTTAATAAGAGCAAACGACTTTGCAATGATAAGATTGATTGAAAATGGACCTCATAGACCCGCAATGATGACTCCTGTTGGTCCAGTTGATGTTCCTCCTGAAAGTTTCACTGATGTTGACAAACAACTAATGCTTATAGATGAAAAGGCATAAGGCTATCTCAGCATGTGCCTCTCCACTAAAATAACTGAAAGCATATTAGAATGTGTTACTGCAAAGGCTCTTTGGGATGCCATAGTGGAGAAGTTTAAAGGAAACCTGGACATGAGGGAAAACAGAAAAGAATGTTGAAGGGTGAATTCATTATGTTGAATCATGTTCAAGGAGAAACAGTTTCTTCACTCCTTAACAAATTTGAAGCCCTGGACGCTAGAATGAGAATCGCTGGTATTCTATGAGAAGTGTCTGAAATCAATAAGAAGTTGTTGAAATCATTACCATACACATGGAACAGTATTGTAAGTACTATTAAAAGAACCACAAATCTGAACACAACAACTCTTATGCAGTTAAATTCCACCATCAGATCATTGGAGATGGATGACAAGCTCCGAATGAATAACCATGTCAGTTCTCTTAATCATGCAGGTGTTTCTACAGGGTCGGGAGTTGGATCAGCTTTTCTGAGTCAATTGCATCCTACAGTTCATGCAGTTGATGGGGTTAAGGGGGTTCAATCTACAATTCAACCTGATCAAAACAATGCTTTCATTTCATCCACGAGTGCATCAGGATCGTCTACATAAAACACTGTTCAGGAATTGTTGAACCATGCTGTTAATGAAGCTCTAAAGGCTCATGGCATCAACTGGTCCTCAAGCAGCAATTCAGGCAGGTAAAGTCACTCAACCAAGCATGTTGATGATTCTCACATTTCACTATTCCATTCCTTTATGGCCAGTCACGAAGAATTATTAAATGGAAGCTACTTCCTCCATCCTTCAATCAAGGGGATCGTCCAAAGATCAATGAACAAGACCTTGAGAAAATGGACATCAAGTATCAAATGGCCATGACAGTTCACAGGGCCACTAACTTCATGAAAAAAAAATGAAAATAACAGCTTCAAGGATGCAGATAGCAAGAACATTGGGTTTGACAAAGAAAAGCTTTGTTGTTACAACTGTAATGAAATGGGGCTCTTTGCAAGAAAATTCACAAATCCAAGAAAACCTGTCGGAGAAGTGATTATTGTGGATGGGTCTGATGGGGGGAAGGGGAAATGGTTCTGGAACCAAGGGAAAAGGGATTGGGCAGAGCAGCTCATCGAGTCGGGGTGTTCCAAGAATGGACCTAGAAACACAAAAGCAGATGGTAAGGCCATGCTTGCTTAATCCGAGGAATCATCTGATCCCGACTGGATAAATCAAATGGGTGAGCTAATGGTGCTGATGAACTTTGTTGGGATAACGTTTGTGAACGGGAATGAAGCTTCAATAAGTGCTGGAAGTGGAGGCAGTCAAGCAAGTCCTGTCATTCCCGAGGTAAACATATATTTTTGCTCTAAACTGTGCATAGAAAAGGTTAAAAACTATAGAACTCATATTGCTAGCTTGATATGAGAAAGCATTGGCATTAAGTACCCAAATGATGAGTATAAGAAAGATGAAAAGATATTTACCACTAGAAGTAAGACTCATCATGATGACATGGCAAACTTACATTGAAAGTTAATTGAAACAAACTTACAGGTTGATTCTCATAAAAAACGAATGACTATTTTAAATGTTAAATTTGAAGAACTTGCATTAGATCTTGCTCAGAGAGAAGTAACTGTAGAGAAGTTTGAAATAGTCTCTGATAAGTTGAATGGTATTATTGTTTCACGGATGGGGGTGTAATAAAAGACGGGCATTGGATATGATTTCACCGCTGTACCACCACCGTTTAATGATAACTATTCATCCCGCCCCACTTTAGTTTCAACACTCCTCTTTATGAAGAAATGGTCTATGGAATTGGTTATGTATTAAAGCCTAAGATATTTATCCCTGAAGTTTCTAAGACTGCTGATCCAATTATTGAACCAATTAGTTCTAATGGTGGTTCATCTTATTCAGTAGGCGGTTTAGCGGATAAGGAATCATTGGAGAAGGACATGAGTTATGATAAAAATAAAGTTATAAATTCACTTTTTGAGTGTGATGTGAATTCAAAATCAAATGTTAACTCTGTCTATAATGATAATAGTTCTGTTTCCATGCAAAGTATATTAAACTTATCTTCGAATAATAATGTAAATTGTGACAATGTTGATGTTGGCATTGGACATATTATTTTGGATAAAAATATTGAAGTTATTTTAGATATTGATTGTGAAACTGTGTATGATGAGTCTTTTGCTGAAAACCGTGAAAAGGTGAAGAAGCCTGTTTTCGTGAACGTACCAAGCTGTTCATTATCAAGCTATAAGCATGAGGATAATCATCTAAAATAAAAAAATTTGAAAATGAGAATCAAACTAGTACCTTTAGTAAATATATTTCTCCAAGTAAAAATTCATTTTATCAAATAATGGATATTTTGAGAAACCCTCAGTCATACAACTTTACCGATGACACTTACTATGGTCATAGAACAAAAGCTAATGTTGAGTCTTAATACACACACGGTTTTGATGATCGTGGTCAGAAATTTGATAGAACACACAATAATGATTCATTATTCCAAGGATCACCTACTCCACATAGTCATAAATCTTATAGTTCTGATGAGTATTATGGGGTTTATAATAGAAAATGTTGTTATGTGTTTGGAAAACCATCTTACCTTTCAAGACATTGCAAGAACTGTCATAGACAACAAAGAGATATGCAAAAGCAGTTTAATCAGTTTCGATTTACAGCTGCTTGCAGTTCGGGTCAAGGACTGATCAAACTGTAAGTGAAGCCAGTGGAATGAACGTGAGACCCAAAATTGATAAAACCAAGAAAAAGAAAAATCCTGTTTGGATGACCAAGAAGGAGGGAGCAAAAAGGGATTCAAAGACTGCAGAGTTTAAGAATCCGTAAAAAACAGTTCCAGAAGGAAATAAAAGAAATCCAAAGATTGAAAGATATGAGGATTTCATTTTGAAAACAAAGAAAACAAGGTCCAAATTGGTAAAAACAAGGAACATGCTTGGGTTCCTAAGGACTATTCCTCATCTGATGATTCAACTAGGATCAAAACCTTTTCAGGAAATAAAATAAAAATTTGGAGACTTTTTGGTTAACATGTTAAAGCACTTTCTACTATTGAAAAATGTGAGGGGTTTGCCTATTAAAACACTTTCTACTATTGAAAAACGTATTTCTTGTTCTAAATATAAATAGCACAAACTCCCTCACATTCCCAAAATTGTTAATTCTATAGATTCCATTCTTCAGTTGCTGCACATGGACTTATTTGGGCCCATTCATCCTTTGGCCATAGGCCGAAAAGCATATTGTCTTGTTATTAGTGATGACTTTTCTCGTTTCAGTTGGACCTTTCTTCCAGGTTCTAAGGATGATACAAGTCAGTTCTTTATCCGATTCATGACACTGGTTGAGAACTAGACTGACAAGAAAATCAAGTGTATTTGAAGAGATTATGGAATGGAATTTTGCAACCGAATGGGTTAATGATTTCTGTCACTCCAAATGGATATACCGTCAGTTCAGTGCCCCATACACTCCACAACAAAATGGGGTCGCTGAAAGACGCAACCGAACACTGATTGAAGCTGCAGGTACAATGCTAGCAGACTCAAAGCTACCTCTCTTTTTCTGGGGTGAAGCAATGAATACGACATGCTTTATCCAGAGTCATATGATGCTCAACAAGTGTCTGAAGAAAACTTCGTATGAAGTTTTCTACAAAACCAAGCCTCAAGTCAATTACTTTAATACTTTTGGATGTCCATGCACTCTGCTCCATATTGATGCCAATTCAAGTCCCAAGTTTTCCAAAAAATCGGATGAGTGTTATTTTGTTGGATACTTTCTAACAAGACCACTTATCGAGTTTAGAACACAAAATCAGGAGTGATTGTGGAATCTTTCAATGTTGACTGGCAAGAGCTACATCAGACAGACGATCGCACAGGTCCAAAATGGATGTTTGATTACGACTATTTTCTCAACCAGTTTCGTGTTATGTCTACCCCTTCAGTTGCAGTTGCTCCAGTCTCAACTACAATACCTCAGTCTGCTTTAATTCAAGCCATCATAGACAGTTTGGATAATGCTAATGTATTTGGTGGTCAGCAAGTCAGAAATGTATTGCATGCAGCTCCTCAACCGACCGTGGTCAATACAGACCCTTAATCCGCAGATACAACCAATGTAGTCATAGATGAAGAATATTCTGACTCGAATTCCTCTTACATATTTGCTGAAAACATCGAAAACAATATTGATCTAACACTAGCTAAGCCTGTAGTTAAGCCTCAGTTAGAGCCAAGTGTGGTGGAATCTATTGCCATACTTTCTCCTGCTGAAATCAAGCAATTGCATTTGCTGGAGAAGCTGTTGCAAATGAAATTCCTATCGGTGCTTCAGACACTACTGATTCTACACATGTTCCAGCAATTGTCATTCCTTTCATGGAAAATATTTAGGATGGCCCCATTGCTTCAAACATGTGGTTGATCAACCCGAATTATTCAACTAGCCACTGATACTCCACTCAACGCTCCCGGGGTATTTCATCCCGTTGATAAACTAACTATTGAGCTGCAAGTTGATCCTATCCCCAGATGTCCATTCACAAGACACACCTAACTGAGAACATCACTGTTTCTCCATGTGCCAACATCCAGACACGGAGCAAGTATGAAACTATTAACAAATGTTTTTTTGCTTGTTTTATTTCTCAAGTTAAACCTAAAGATTATCGTGTTGTTCTCAAGGAGAACTCCTTGGTTAAAGCTATGCAAGAAGAGTTACTACAATTCAGGAAGCTCAATGTGTGCAAGCTGGTAGAGAAGCCAGAAAACAAGAGAATGATTGGTACCAAGTGGGTGTTTCGAAACAAGAAAGATGATAAAAGGGTGATTATAAGAAATAAAGCAAGGTTGGTTGTACAAGGTTTCTCTCAGCGTGAAGGTCTTGATTATGATGAAGTCTATGCCCCGGTTGCTAGGCTTGAGGCTATTCGTAGCTTCTTAGCCTATGCATCATACATGAACTTCAAAGTTTATAAAATGGATGTGAAGACTACATGGAACAGTAAAAGAGGAGATTTATGTTAAGCAACCACCAGGTTTTGAGGATCCTGATCATCCAAACCATGTTTACCATTTTGACAAAGCTCTCTATGGTCTCCATCAAGCACCTCATGTTTGGTATGCTACTTTAGCAGAACATCTATTTGAGAATTGCTATAAAAGAGATGTTATTGATTAAACACTCTTTGTTAAGAAAGTTGACAATGATCTGGTCATGGTTCAAGTGTATGTTGATGATATTATTTTCGAGTCAACGAATGATAATCTGTGTAGAGAGTTTTTAGAGGTAATGCAGAGTTCGTTTGAAATGAGTTCCTAGGGGGAAATCACTTTCTTCTTGGGCCTACAAGTTGAATAGAAGACGAATGGGATTTTGATTCATCAAGAGAAATACGTCCATGAAATTGTTCAAAAGTTTGGGTTCAAGGATGCTACTCCTTACGCCACTCTGATTTCTACAAGACCAGTGTTAGCTCCAGATCCATTGGAAATGTTAATCGATCAACACCTTTGCAGGTCCTTGATTGGCTCCTTCATGTATCTCACTACAAGCAGGCCGGGCATCATGTTCCTTGTTTGTCAGTGTCCCAGATATCAGTCTGATTTAAGATTCTCACTTAACCGTTGTCAAACTTATCTTCCGGTATCTCAAGGGAAAGCCTCGTTTGGGTCTTTGGTATTCAACAAATTCTCCTTTGGTGCTGCATTCCTACACCGACAGTGACTATGTAGGATGCAACTTAGACAGAAGGTCAACTACAGAATGATGCTAATTCTTGGGTGATCGCTTAATCTTCTGGCAATGCAAGAAGCAGGTCATAGTATCCACCTCCACTGCTGAAGCAGAATACATTTCCACCCACAACTGTTGTTCACAAGTGATATGGATCAAGCATTAGCTGCTGGATTACGATGCATCAGGCTGCATTGTTAAAAAGCCAGTCCAGCACCCAAAGACAAAACATATTAACATCCGAATGCACCATTCGTGATTGTTATGATGGTAAACTTGTCAACATTGAGCAGGTACACATAGATTACAACTTTGTAGTCCTTTTCACTAAAGCCTTTGATTGTGCGCGATTTCTATATCTTGTAGAATCTTTTGGCATGATTTGTTTTGATTAAACTTTTCTATCCATCTTTTTGTATGTAAATTTTTAAATATTTTTCAAATATGTTACAAATTTAGAGGGAGAAAATGAGTTACTTTAACTCACTTACCAAAAATATTTTATATTTAATTTTGAGAAAAACAAAAATGAGTTCCTTTTAACTCACCCAAAAGTTTTTTTCTTTCATTTAAGAAATTCAGAAAATGTCTTAAAAAGAAAGTTCTCTCGTTTAAAGGGAGCTCTCGTAAAGAGGGAGTCGGATATTTTAAAATTTTAAGAAATTGATCCAACCTTTAGAAAATAATAAAAATTGCCTCTAATGTTTCTAGCACATGAAAATAGTAAATCAAAAGCCAATAAGATCATTGTTTGATGTGTAGATGACAAATGAGTAAGTGTCAATGTGATATAAACTAAATTATTCACCTGTACTAGTGGTTATACATTCATGAAGCGGTTGCATGTCTCTACTTAAAGTCATATCAATGAAGGTAGAAATGTATTCAGTAATGCACGAGCCCGTCAGTGATTGGTCAT
Source organism: Bidens hawaiensis (assembly GCF_021521415.1). Lineage (NCBI taxonomy): Eukaryota > Viridiplantae > Streptophyta > Magnoliopsida > Asterales > Asteraceae > Bidens > Bidens hawaiensis. The sequence continues at coordinate 3,907,363 of NW_027491052.1, forward strand.
CATAAAAATGGTTACCACTTTATTCTAAAATATTGAAAATCCAAAAAGAAAAGACAGAAAACTGCAAAAGTGCTTAAATGTTTAAAGTCAGCAAAAATGTTGATAATTAGCAAACATAAGAGGATAAATTAGAACCAGTTAAGGTGGGGTAGTAAATCTAACAACAGTAAGTCTAAAACACCCTAAATGAAGGCATGTAAGTCCGAACTGCAAGGCATATAAGTCCATGGTTCAACCTTTAAATGTTTGTAAAAGATTGCAAAGTATATCAAAAGGGTTATACCATGTTAAAAAATTTTTGACCAACCATTAGAGGGTCAGAGTCACTTTGGGATGATATGGAGAAAGCAAATTAAGCTTGAGATATGATAGAGTCTACAGTTTGTTGGATTGAATGGGACCACATAAGTGTTGTGCTTATTCCATACATTAATATATCACTATGACACCAAAATACTTGTTAAGTATAAAATGGACCAAATATATCTACAATTGACTTTGAGTTGTTGGCATAATAATATTAAAATAAAAGTGTGATCTAGGACCTTAACGGTCAATGTGATTCCATGTTGTGATTTTTCTCAGAAACCTATAAGTGTTTATCATATATTTTATACATTTTCTAAGCTTTTGTTTAAAAATTTCAAAATTATTTTATTTTATTTGTTTTGTTTTTTTAAGTTATTTTCTTTTAATTTTATCTTTATTTCATTTTATTTTACTTTATTTTTTATTTTATTCTAAATTTTAATTTAACTTTAAGTGTTTTGTTGCTTTACGTTAACGTCCTTCATGCGAACGTTGTTTGGGTCCGGTGTATAAATATTTTGAGTGTTCGGGTCCGGTGTATAAATATTTTTCGGGTGTAAATTGGTAATATTTCAAAGTTTAAGGGTTAGAGTGTAAAATATTATAAAATTCGAGCGAGATAGGCTGAACTTATATAAAGGGTCAATCCATTTTCTCTATCATTGTAATTCACTTTCAAAATCCATACACTCTCAATACTCTCTCTTTCACTAAACTGAATTCAAACCAAAACACCAAATCTGCTTGATTTTTCATTGATTATTACATTTGATTAATCCATTATATCATCAATATGGATCCCTCACCCAAGGTATAGCATTAATTGATGATTGATTCGATCTTATTCTTGCTTGTCGGTTCAAAACTGAACGTTTATGTGATCAAAGGATCTTATTATGTTGTTATTTGATATAATCTACCATGGATCTTTGTTATCGACATCATAACGGACTTGTGTGCTTATTTAATTGAAGTTTTGTACAAGTTTGTTAGTATTTTAGGATTTTAGGGCATTTTGGACCCAATTATCTTCTGATTAAAATTCTTAGTGTTCATGATCGTTAATTTGACATGTACAGAAGTGTGATTCGGACATAGGCGATCTTAGATTTACAAGGAATCAGTTTTTAGAAAAACCAAAGTTTTGTGAATCGCATCACATGAGTTCACGAATCGCATCGAATGAACTCATGAATCGCATCGCATCTCATTGTCTATGCGAATGCGATTCCTATTTACATGCGATAGCGATTGAGATATGCATGCAAATGCAATTCACTGACTTTGAAGTTTTTCAAGATGTTCTTCAAATCGCATACAGTCCAGATCGCATTCTCATATAGATTTGAATCGCAATCGCATATCCTCATTCGAATGCGATTACATTTATTTGCGATTGCGATTGCGATTGGTAATGGCATGCGATTGCGATTCCAACACTTAGAAAATTTTCAGAAATTTTAAAATTTTCATTTTTGCTTTATGTTTGATTTTCAATTCTGTTTTTCAGTTATATCCAGTACTGATGCTCCTTTGGATCTTCTCACAGACAAGAAGCACAAAGTCTTTATTTCAATGATCAAGGGACCGACGGAGTCTCCTCTTGCTGATGCCATCACTGTTGACCCCGGGATACTTACATGCTGGATTGAGGAATATTGGAAAAATTCAAAGGGAGTCAAAGAAAAGAAAAAAAATCTGGTTATCACAAGTGAGGTGGCAGGGAAGAAGTTGGTGATTAATGAAATTGATGTTAGGAGGGTACTAAACATAAAAGATGCACCTGATCACTTTTACAAGAAATTCAAGAAGGAAAAGTTGATGGATACTGTTAAGAATATGGGATACGATACAAAGCGGAAGACTTTTAACAAGAAACATCTTCCACCATACTAGAAGTACCTCTTTCACATAGTTGTCCACTGCCTATCAGATATGAGAGGAGGTTTTTATAGTTTAAGAAATGATTGGGTTGGAGTAATGGTACGTCTGATCAAAAAGTGCAGTTCAATTACTCAAGATTCGTCAATCTGTGTATGCACTCTAATGCTGGTATGGATAGTCCATGGATGATCTATCCAACGATTATGTAGTTATTGTTAGATGACAAAATGCCTGAAGTTCCTAGGCCAGCATATGAGGTGGAGTATGATGAGAACGGAGTTGAGTTGCCACCATCAGAGCCTCACCAAGCTGGAATGTTGAAACAAACTTTCTTTGGCTCTATGTTGCTGAAAGGTTCAAAAAGGGGCTATCAATACAAAGGAAGAGTTCCAGGTGAAAAGTTTGGGTTGCTTGAGTCTGTCAATGAGGACGAAAATGATGAGGAGCAAAGTGTGGACGAGTTGGATGACGAGGAAACTGAAATTGAGGTTGAAGTGAGAAAGCCGGTGACAAGGGCTGTAAAAAGAATAGAAGAAGAAGAGGAAGACTACTAGCAAACCTCTTGTTGGTAAGTCTTCCCAACAAGAGGAAGAGATGGAAGAGTCGCCAGAGCTACCGTTGAAGAGGTTGAAGAAGGTTGGGGACTCCAAGAAGGCCCCTTCCTTGGTAATAAGGCTTTCTAAAGTCCCGGTGACAGAGACGACCACACCACCACCCACTACTACCCAAAAGGACCCATACGTTGCCTCTCCCACTGCCCTTAAGCGAGAATTAGCCAAACTAAAGGGAAAACAAGTTCATGTTCCTCTGACCAAGACCCATATCCAAACCTTCCAAGTTTAAACTACATGACTCTCCAACACCTAGCCCACCAAGTTCCCCATAACGCCAATCTTCACCCATAAACCTACCATTCTCTCCCGACCAACCCACTACCCTACTACACATATCCCTAGCTCATCCCCACTTAGGTCACCTTCCCTTTTCACCCCACCACTCAAATTCACCACATTCTCGACCCCCACATTCACCTCCTCACCCATTTTTTACCACTTATCATTCCCATACCTACCACTACCCAACCTGAAACCCAAACCACAACCAAAACCCAAACCTTGCCATTAACCCAACTGACCTACCAAACCCAAACAATCACCATGACTATTCAATCAGCCACTCAAACTACCCCATCCTACAGTTCTCCCTTAACCACTCAACCAAATATTCTAACCCCAACCCCTCTGTCCAGTGGAAGCATAGAATGCGTCTAGTGTTAACTGACTCTATCCTTGAGAGGATCGTGGCGTTGGAAGAATCTAACAAGAAGATGGCAGAGCGGAAAAAGGTGGTGATGGACTTTAATAGAAAACAAAAGGAGAAGATGGAGGAAACTGAGAAAGAAAGAGCGTTGGATAGGGAAATAATAGAAAGGTTGGAGAAAGAGAAGGCTGCTGGGCAGGAGGTACAAATAGCAACTCTCCAGTCATGGGTGAATAGTCAATAGATATTGTTTAATGACAAATCACCGTCCCTCACTGAATGATATGCTAAATTTGAAAGACTGAAGTCAAGAGTTGCATTATTAGAAAATGATCTGCGATCCTCAACCAACGTTGAAGCAAATCTGAGGACTGAGATCGTCCATCTGAAGTCTAAGATTGAGTCAAGATCAATGAAGACTTGGTGGGCAAGTACGATGAGGATCAAGCCAAGATCAATGAAGACTTGGTGGGCAAGTACGATGCTGCTTCTAAGCTTATTTCCATGTCAGATCAAGAGATTGCCGATCTAAAGAGGCGAGTCAAGAAGGTATTTGGTAGCTGGGAGGATTCTAAAAATGAGGATGAGCGTAAGAAGAAGAAAGAAGGACAGTCTGTTGTGGCTGGTCCTATAGCTGGGTGGTGGTGAAGGTGGTGCTAGTGGTGTTAGTGTTGTTGGAGGAGACGATGTTGTTGTTGGTAGTGAAGAACTGTTGGAGATGATGAAGATGACAGTGATGATGATGATGTAGAAGAGAGAGAAGAAAGTGAGATTGGAGATGATGAAGACGAGTCCGATGACGATGAAGACCTCTGTGATGAGAATGATGATGGTGATGGAGGTGATGGTATTGGTGACGGTGGAGCAGAAGATCAGTCTAATCCACATGATGACGCAGTACATGATGATCATTCTCTCGGTAATGCAACTAGGGAAATAAGGGGCCGAGATGCTCAGCTAGATGATGAGTTTGCATCTACTTTTGGTACAAATGTTTTTGCAGGTAAGGAAACAAAGCTTGATTCTGACTATGAGGATGATTACCTCAATTATTCACCGAACCTGGATACACCAGAACCGAAAGTCAGAGATCCTACTCCAGATGCTAATGACGATCAAGTCTTATCTACTGTTTTTGCAAATCCTTCTGCTGATGATGCTCAAGTGCCAAAGCCAAAAAAGAAAAAGTGGCACTGTGTTAGCAGACGTGCCAGGGTTAGATGCATGAATTATCCTTATCATGACGACTCTCTCATTCTATACTGCAAATGGCATGCTGATAGCAAGTCTTGGGTCATCAGGCGTGCAAATGGAGACCTCACCTACGTGTATTACCTGTCTCATCTTGTATGAACTTCTTTAGAAGAGTAGCTGGTGATGGTGTTGGTGAGAAAGGATTGGAAGGTTGGTTCAAACGGCATTTGCACAGACATTCAAATGATGACTATCCCGACTTCAAGCTCAATATGGGGAGGACTTATAATCATTCGGCAGAGATTAATCCTGTCACTGGGAAGAGAAGAAAGGCTTTGAGGTACAAGATGCCTAAAACAGGCACAAAATCTATTATGGAGAACCATTTTCACCTGACACACTTCATGACTTCATCTCATGGGAATTTGATAATCAGGCAGGTGAAGTAGTAATACATTGCAAGACTATGCATCATCTTCGTGTGTTTGATGAACATAAGTTGATGGTTTTCGGAGAAGCGGACTTGATGAAGTTGTACAAGTCTCCCCTACATATACTTGAAGATTCGGGAAAAGCAAACACTGATCGGATAGTTGAGAAGTTCAACAACTTTGTTCGCTACGTTGTAGAGAATCAACTAATCGATTATGACCCCGCTTTTGAGTACGAGACTGATTAGAGACCAAAGCTGCTACAAATACTAAAGACTAGAGGGAGATTGAAGAGCCCACTTTGATGTTAAGTCTTTTGTATTTGTTAGTTAACTGTCGGTTGTATTTGTACTTTCGTTTATCTTGTTATGCATGTTTGGGCCTTAAGCCATTGCAAACAAAAGCCCATAGGGTCATATATAATAGAAAGAATGCATGACATGCTCATTTATAAAAGGTAAAGCATGTTCATGCATAACATAACTTTCGGAAAAATCTTCTCTCTCTACCTTATCACTTCACCAACTCTCCATACTTACCATTTTTGGTAAATAATAAAACACTACAAGATCCGAGATCTTGGTTAGTTGTTAGTGATTTCTACTAACCAACAACCGAGATTGATTTAAAAACTTGTTGTTAGATCCGGATTAAGGACCTACATTATTATTATTATTATTATTATTATTATTATTATTATTATTAATGGTTTAATAACATAGTTCATGATTATTATTATTATTATTATTTCTTTTTTTTTGCTAGGATTTCTTCACTATTTTTCTTACTGTACCCTCTGGAATTACTAATATATATAATTATGAACTTTAGTGCCGCAAGTGTCTTATTGGGCCACTTGACGGCACCATATTGGTCCGTAATTTTGTTTTTTGCTTTTGTTTTTTTTAAGTTCGATTACTATAACGAATGTGAAGGAAACTGACTAAACATCATTTTTTTGTTTTAGTTTCGGTAGCATAACAAAAACTCGTGGAAACTGTCAAATTCACGCAGACTTTCCGTCTCAATGCCCGTGATCGATAAAGCTTGGGTGTTACCAAAGCGCAAGTTTTCCGACTGACCCTCCCCCCCCACCCCCCAAATTGGCCATTGGTCCACCCTAATGTTTATATATATTTTTAGCTCCGGTACCGTAACACACGTAATCAAAACCGACCAAATTTGTTTCGAGTTATTGCCTCAATGCCCGGGACCGACAACACTTGGGAACCGTCGGGATTTGCCAACCAAATAAACATCGTTTCAAATATTTTGTTTTTTTATATTAATTTGACGAATTATTTTTTTTGGGTTTTAACGATCAAATTTTACCAATGATGTGTATACTGTAACGAACGTATCCGATACCAACCAAATTCGTGTCGACCCACAGTAGTGACGCTCGGGTTAGATCGACGCCCGGATTTTAACGCTAGTGTTTTGCCAGCTGCCCCGGCACGTTGCGCCGGGTAAAAAAACTAGTTAAATATATTAAGCAAACTCTTTGAGCTATGTGGTCGTGTTTAGTTTTAATCAGCCTTTCAAGTTTACACTCCAAAAAAGTATAATTTCCTAAAAATTCAAGATGTTGAGCCACCCATAGGGACACTCGATTCAAGTCAAACTCGTGGACACTGCATTTTTATTGATTATTTTGGATCATATTAATTATTTTAGTAGGAGGATATGATAGATGTGGGGTTACGCGAGTTGAAGACAAACAAGTAGCTATAATTTACGAGTCAAATAATTAAGTAGGACTATTTTCTCTGAATTTTATACATAACTATTTTTTTTATTTTCAATTTGAATCGACATTGTCACAAATTTACCCGATCATCTCCATTCCATTTTAAGATGAAACCCACCAATAGGTGAGTCGTGAGAAAACCCACTAACCTAACTTGAACCCTTATTTTTTTGGTTTAAAATGAAACTTGAACTCAAAACGTCTCCTCATTAAATTGAATTTGAAAGTCTCACCCAAACCACTAGAACAAGAGATTATTGGCAATTTTATAAATAGCTTACAAAATATATTTGCATGCATATTAGTCATTTTCACTACAAGAAATCCTAGCTTTAGCGGTGACGCCTTTAGCAACGACAAAAGGCTTTAGCGGCGACATGGTCGGGCGTCACCGGCTAATGGCTCCTGTCGCCGCTAAATCCCTTGATCTGTGTCAAATCTTTAACATCGATCAACTCCTAGCCCTTCATGATCTAACGGTTCAAAATTGTTGTATCCCACCATTTAAAACCTACTCATCTTCTCACCTTTATCCATCCTCCATCTTCACACTTCATCTTCGTAACTTTATCCATCCTTCATCTTCACTCGATCATCATCGGACCTCCACTGCATCTTCAAATCCGGACACCACAGTCAACCTCCGCTGCAACTTCTATCACCCGTCGCCACCTGCAACTTCAGCCACCCACCACCCCCGCCTGCAAACAACCACCATAGTGGCACCACCTTTAACTACCACTGTCAAGATCGTATCCCGCCACCGTTCAGATCAAGCTTCGTCAAGATTCAAGCTTCTAAGAACAAACTCCACCTGCTTCAAATATTATGTAAAACTTTTATATAAAAATTATGTAACAATCATGTAATTAACCGATTTTAATGAGAAGTTTTGTGTGCTTGTTTGAATTCCTAGGTCATTTGATGAATTATTATGCGTTGTTGCTTTAAAAATGTGGAAATTTTTCTCGAGCAATTTTCCGGGAAAGTCTCTGGCAATGCTTTAGCGGTGACAAGATGAGCATCAACGGCGAGGAACTAGGGGCGACAGGTTGCCGCTAATACATTTAGCAGCGACAGATTTGCGGCGACATTTTTTGCCACTAAAAACTCCTTTTTCTTGTAGTGATTATTTGAATCAACCAATCACCTTTTTTTCTTAATAAATATTTTGGTTAACTACCGTCCTTCATACTGTATAAAAAATAAATAAACCTTAACGTCCTACTTAACACTTGTTTTTTTGGATTGGTTTGTTAATTATGTCTCACTGTCTACGTGGCAGTGACGTAACATTACTTTTTGATTAACTAACCTCTACAGAACATTTAAAACATTCATAGTTCGTTCCACATAAATATGTGAGTGAATTTTGTAAATTATACGGTATGGTCATATATGAGTGGTTGTGAGTAGAGGAGAAAAAAAATATTATATTGGGAATGTTAAATTTGGGTTTCTACTTACACCGTATAACTTTTTAATATTTTTTAAAAAGTGGTTTTGAGTACGAATAGAGAAAAGATAACAATAAAAATATAAAAAATATATTATTTAATTAAAAAAAAGAAGATACAATAATTTATAATATAATTGTATAGATATTGTAGGGAATAGCGTTATTTTGACGTTATTTTACTAATCTCGTGAAAATAACGTTAAAAAAGTGGCGGAAGGTTAATCAGGCATCATGTGGTGGCGTTGATAGCCGAAAGACAAGGGCACATGCACCAATCAGCCGGTGTCCCTGATGATTGAGTGCTATGTGCCTTATGTCCAAGGCTTGATGCAAAAATACTATCGAGCCGGGGGTCTCACCGGAAGCAGCCTCTCTATCCCTATGGGATAGAGGTAAGGCTGTCTACATCTTACCCTCCTCAGACCCTACCATAGCATTGCTATTGGTGGGATATACTGAGTACGATGATGATGATGATGATGATATTGTAGGGAATAGGTCGGAAATTCTTTCTAAAGCCACTCATGTACTTTAACCTTTTTGTTTTGTTTTTTCAATTAAGATATATGTAGCAAAGCTATATGGATAAGTACCCTCACTTATGGATCGATCTAGCTAGTTTTGGCTATAATAAGTAACAAAAACATGCTAATGAAATGCTATTAAATGTTGAAAACAGAAGAATATCACTATACATAGCTAGAATAAGTGACAAATCTATCAAGAGGAAACTATTTATATTTTTGTGTAGGGCCAATATTATATATTGTTTTTAGGATTGTATATGTTGTTTTAGTTTGCTTTTAGTCGGTGTAGTACATACTCGGTACAATTATTTTGTAGTTTATTATGTAAATTTGGAGAAATGAAGACCATATAAAAGGGTCCATTTCTCCATAACTCCAAACCTAACTCTTTCACAACAACACAAGATAACTTTGGGAAATAAAAGCAAGTTCTCTCCACTTCTCTTTTTTCTCTCTTTTTACATAAACAAAACTAAGATCCGAGATTCAAGTGTCGTTGGTGATTTTCGCTAACCAACAACACGGATTGATCCGAGTCAGGTTGTGAGATCTATCTAGAGGACCTACAAGTGGTATCAGAGCTTTCGGCTCGACTTTTTGTGGTTTTCGGGTCAAACTTTTCGGGTTTCGATCTTAGTTTTTTTTTTTGGATTTGAGGTTGATTTCGTGTTACTCACCTCTTTTGGAGTACCTTACACCATAGAAACATACGAGAATCACCAAATCTAAGTTTTTAGTGTTTAGGTTTTTATGTCTAAGCTCAGATTCGGTTTAAAACTCAGATCTAGGCCGATTTATTGATTTTTAGACTAAAGTCTTTTTGACTCTTTGGAAGTTTAGGTGCTATATTCTCAAAAAAAAAAAAAAAAAAAAAAAAATTCGTATCGGGTATTGTAGCAGTTGCTTCCGGGTACTGCAGCAGTCGCAACGCCGAGGTACTGTAGCAATCGCGGGTACTGTAGCAGTCGCATCGCCGAGGTACTATAGCAATCTGCATCGGGTACTGTAGCACTTCGCATAGGTACTGTAGCAACTCGGAACTGTAGCGACTCAGCACTGTAACAACTCATGCGAAAAAAGGAATTCGCATGCACTGTAGCGACTCGGCACTGTAGCAACTCGGTACTGTAGCAAAAAAAACAATTAAAAAAAAATGTCTTACGATCCTAAGCTTGGAGGAAATCTGGATATGGGAGAAAGCCGAAAGACAATGTTAAAAGGAGAATACGATATGTTTACACATATTAAAAGAGAATCGGTTGCCTTTCTCATCAACAGATTTGGGTCACTCGTCATCAAAATGAAAATTGCCGGTATCATTAATGGTTTGTTTGAGATCAACATGAAGCTGTTGAATTCACTGCCTTATACATGGAACATCAATGTGGTTACCATCAAGAGAACCACAAATCTGAATATCATAACACTCTCAAAGTTGACTTCTACTATCAAGTCTTTTGAAATAATGGAAGATAAGCTCCCAATGAACAATCATTCCAAAGAAAATAATTGAGTCAAGTAATAAGTGCTGTAGGTGAAAGCAGTCATGCATGTCCTATCCTTCCCGAGGTACACACAAATCTGTGCACACAAGCTTGCATTCATAAAGTTGAGTTCTATAGACATAACTATGATGTTGTTTTAAAAGAGAACTCACAGCTAAAGAGTCTGAACATCGAATATGTTAAAGCTGACAAGATTTATACCGAAAAGATCAAAACTCACCATGATAATGTTGCAAATCTCAAACTGAAAATTTTTCAAACACAACAGGAAGTTATATACTACAAAGACATAGTTTCAAAACTAAAAGATGAAACTGAAAATTTAAAAAATGAGATTTCTGTAAATAAATCAAATGTTGAGAAACATGAAAAGGCAGTCGAGAGATTTGAAATAGCATCCGGTCAGTTAGATGAGATTCTTGGAGCACAGAGGAGTGTTAAACTAAAGTTGGGTCTAGGCTATGATTATTCAGCTGTGCCTCCACCGTTGAATGATAACTACACTAGCCTACCTCACTTTAGTTATAACACTCCTCCAGAGGAAGAGATGGTATATGGAATTGGTCATGTACCAAAACCAGTAACATTTGTTCCTCCAACTTCTGAAGTAGCTGCTCCAATACCTGTGACTGTTGTTTCTAGTGGTGATTTATCATGTTCAGTTGGTTGTGTTGAAGAAAGTGGGTCAGTGGAAACGGACACGAGTTGTGATTATGAAACCGTTTGTGATGAAACGTTTGTTGAAAAATGTGTCAATGAAAGTAGGCCTGTTGAGGTGAATATGTCAAGTTGGTCATCATCAAGTTGTGAGACTGAGGATAATTCAAGTAAAAGCAAATTTTTTGAAAGTGAAAAGATAAGTACTTCGTGTAAATATATTCCACCAAATAAACGATCATTTTCTCAAACAACCAATCAACCAAGAAATCCTCAGCCATACAACTTCTATGATAACAACTACTATGGTCATTATCAACAAAATTTTGTTGATCCATATTATACAAATGCATTTTATAATCATGCTCCTTTCCAAGGATCACTTTTCCCACCACACCAACCACATTATAGTTCTGATGAGTTCTATGGCACTCCTAGGAGAAAGTGCTGTTTTGTGTTTGGTCACTCTTCTCACCTTACAAGACATTGCAAGCATTGGTTCAAGCAACAAATTGATATTCAAAGGCGGCTTAGTCAGTCCCCAAAAGGAGCTTTCAGTTCCCCTGATTCAAGGACTGATCAAGCTGATAATGAACCTAGTGAAATGGATGTGAGATCCAAAGTTAATAAAGTGAAACACAAAAAGAAACCTTTTTGGAAAACCAAGAAGGATAAAATCAAAAAAGATCCTAAGACTGTAAAGTCTGAGGATTCACCAAAAACAGTTTCAAAATCAAGAAAAGAAAAGTCCAAAATAGCCAAAACCAATGAACAAGTTTTTGCCTGGATTCCTAAGGACTGCTCTTCATCAAGCGAGACTGCACCAAGAAATAAATGGTTTTCAAGAAATAAAATCAAGTTTGATCGATTTACGGTTGACCTTCCTAGGACAAACGTGTGCCGGGAGCCCATGTCTATTTAAACGCTTAGTGCATGCAGGGTCAATCAAGGAGGTCTATCAATAGTATTAGGTACTTAAATAGTGATTGCACCCGACATATGATGGGAGACGAACCCTTGCTGTTTGATGCTAAACCATTCGATGGCGGATTCGAGTCTTTCATAAGAGACATGGGAGGACAAACTTCAAAGAAGGGAAGCCTTGTTTAAATGGTTCAACAAAAACTTATTGAGCGTTTCTCAAACTAACCTCATCCAACTGCTTCTCTCAAGTGATGGATCCAGCATCAGCTGTTGGTTCTCGGTTTGAATCTCTTCAGCTTTGTTATACAATGTGATGATGCATGCTTAAGATAGTCCATCTGACAACAACTTTGCTGACCTTTTCACTAAAACCATCGATCATGACTTATTTGAATCTCTAATCGAATCGCTCGGCATGATCAATTTTGATTAAAACAACCCATCTATCTTTTTGTTTTAAAATTGTAAATATTTTTCAAATATGTCACAATTTTAGAGGGAGAAAATGGTTTAATTTTAACTCACGAAAAAGATTTTATATTACTTTTAAGAAAATCTAAAGGGAATTGTCCCGTTTAGAAGGAGCTCCTGCTTAGAGGAAGTCGGATAATTAAAATTTTCAAATTTTGATAAATTGATCCGACCATTGGAAAATGATAAGAAATTATCTCTAACGTTTCTAGCACATGAAAAGAGTAGATCAAAAGCCAACAAGATCATTGCTTAATGTGTAGATAGGCTTGACAAATGAGTAAGTGTCATAGTGATATAAACTTAAATATCTGCCTATGTTAGTGGTTACACGTTATGAAGCAGTTGCCGACTCCAACTAAAGTCATATCAATGAAGGCAGAAACGTAAATAACATGTCATACCCAAGCCTCCATTTACCTGATCATAGTTGTCTTATATTGTCGTGTGTCAATTTTACTTTATTGTGTAAAGAAAAGAGTCAGAAAAGAAAAGAAAAGAAAATTGTCAGAAAAGAATCAGAAAAGAAAAAGAAAAATAAAAAGATGTTTGTCTTAGGATTTTAACTTCTGCTTTATTTCTTCATTTATTTTGATTCAAGCATTGGACTTTCTACGTTTGTAGTCATACAAGATTTGATTGTTAAGGCCTTGAATCTTCTGCTTTGTTTTGCTTTCTTTCTTTTTGTTCAAGCCTTGGACTTTCTCTGCGCGATAATATGGTATTATACGACCTAATTGTTAAGGCCTTGAACTTCTGTTTATTTTAATCTTTCTAGATCGAGTCAGGTGTACAAAAATAAAGTGTCAAGTGTCTTAATAAGCAAACTATGATCAGATAAGAAAGGTTTAAGTCAAGCTGAGGTGACATGTGAAAGCATACTAGGCCCGAGGTATGATGGAGTCTGTAATTTGTCAGATTAAACGGGGACCACATAAATATTGTGCTTAATCTATACCTTAACATATCACCTTGACATCCAAATACTTGTTAAGTTTAAAGTGGACAAATTATATCTACAATTGACTTTGGATTATTGGCATAATAATATCCAAATAGAAGTGTGATCTAGAACGTTAACAGATAATGTAATTCCATGTTGTGATCTTTCTCACAAAAATAGTTTAGTAAACTTTTAAGTAATTATTATTAATATATAATATTAATTTCATCTTTACTCTTATCTTTTTTTTGTTAAATTTTATGTTTCAGCTTCAAAATATTATGTATATATTTTCGTAATTTTAAAAATATATGAAAATGCCAAAAAATTTTAAGTTTTTGTTATGTTCGTACATATTTTATTAAACCTTGTTTTATTCAAAATCATGTGTTTTGTTGTTATGGTCGTTCATGCAAAGTTTGTTGGAAACCTATGACTTAAACAAATCACTTACAAGTTGAGGGATTGAGATTGGGAGGGCATGTGAACGAATTCTTCTTTGACCCTCGAGAGGGTCTATGAATGAATCTTATTTGTTCTAAGTTTTGTGCAGGTGTACATGGACAGGTAGATCAAGATCAAGTCTGCTTGGAGTTGCAGGTGCTGAAGCACTTAAATTAAAATGAGTGTACATGGACAGGTAGATCAAGATCAAGTCCACTTGGAGTTGCAGGTGCTGAAGCGCTTAAAAGAAAACGAGAACGTGAAAGTTGGTGATTGAACCTAAAGATGAACTGATCGTGTTTGAAGACCAGGAAAGAAACCAATCAGCTCAAGAAAGTCAACAAAAGAAAATTAGATGTCGACCCTTCCGCATCTGATGTTTCTAAAATTTGTTGTTGCTGATCCTTTCCAGAAAATAGAAGTTCAAGTCTACAAGACTGGAAAATAAAGAAATGTTCAAGATCCAATATGGTTCAAGATCCTGGATTAAGAAAAGTACTAAGTTTCAAGAAATAAAGACGAAGCAAAGAATTTGACGAAGGTTCCTCGACATACTCAATCCTAGAGGGAGATTGTAGGGCCAATATTATATATTGTTTTTAGGATTGTATATGTCGTTTTAGTTTGCTTTTAGTTGGTGTAGTACGTACTCGGTACGTTTATTTTGTAAGTTTATTATGTAAATTTGGAGAAATGGGGACCATATTAAAGGACCACTTACCCATTTCTCCACAACTCCAAACCTAACTCTTTCAGAACAACACAAGATAACTTTGGGAAATAAAAGTTTCTCTCTCCAACCTCTCCATTTTTTCTCTTTTACATAAACAAAACTAAGATCCGAGATCCGAGTGTCGTTGGTGATTTTCGCTAACCAAAAACACGGATTGATCCGAGTCAAGTTGTGAGATCCATCTAGAAGACTTACATTTTGTTATTTTTAGAATTTCATGGCAGTTTCTGTTCAAATTCGATATATGCAAAACTGGATGTACACACTTTGTTGCTCGATCATAAAATAGTTTTAATATAAGGATGATCTTAATAGAAAAATATAAATGCGACATGACATTTGCTATCCTAATGATAACGTAGTTGGACCCTTTTAGGGTTTTTACAAGAACACAACAAAAGGATAGGTTATCTAAGGTACACACCCATTATCACATGCTGTCTTGTGAATGGTATACAAAATGGCAATTACTTATTTCTCATAGGTTCTTAGCCCCATATACCTTTTCTTGAATCTTGCTTTTTAGCATTTCGCATGTGGTTTGCCCATGTTTTGATTTTGATTTTGCGAGACCTTTATATATATATATATATATATATGGGATTGTTCAGTGGAGAAATGATATTAGTACGAGAAATGCGAGAAATATATCTGAACCATTGATTATATGTAATTAATGATGTAAAATAATAATGAAAATCTTGTAATTTTTATAGCATAATTTGCATGGTTTGAAAGTAAAAAGGGTAGTTTAGTATTTTGTGTGCTATACCATTAAACTCATTACCATTTTTTACTCCTAATTTTCCTCCCGAACCATTAGTTGTATTAATTGTCTTAGATAACATATATAATAATAAATCATTGCCATTTAATTATCGTCATCGTCCAAAAAAATAAAAACAATTGTTATCATCCATATCCCCTTCAAGATTTTGTCGAGGTTTGTGGGTTTTTTTATGAAGAGGTGAGTAAATATATTTTTTTAATTTTTAATCTGGTTAGAAATTAGTAATAGAGAAATAAATTCAAAACTATCAAGGGCTTTGTGTCACACCCCAACCTAAGGCGGAAATATCGGGGCGTGATCCGATTGCTCACAGCTCGAATATACTATCATAATATAAAAGTGAAAATATCAAATTAATTATTTTAGGACAAGATTACACACAATATTAAAAAATAACGAACAATTTAAATACATGATTATAAACATGATTTAACGATCGTCTTCATTATAATCTATGGTCTTGACAAAATATCCATACTTCAATTTAAGCAACCTGCATATATATATAAATAGATAATTGATAAATGATAAGTGATAAATGCGCAAACCAACCATGTGATAGTAATCAATCAAATCATAACAAAACATGTATATAACCAAATCGTAACCAAATCGTGCTAGTGTGCCAATGAATCGTTGCCAAACGAATCGGGCATTGATTACAATGACTAAAATTGACGGTTTACCTTCACCAAGCGAATCGGGCTCCGATTACTAAGACATTCGTATGATCATACTAATGAGAATCCAAGAGTTGATAGATACAAACACACTTAAACAATAAAAATTAACAAATAGCATTTAATTGATACAACACACAATGATCATGTTTGCGATTGTTTGAGATATATATATGATAAAAAATATGAATAAGTACGCATATGTCCCCAAAACGTTTGAAAACAGTATATAAAAAGGGGAATGATCAAACTCATCTGATCGAATAAGCCAAACAGAAATGAATATGTCAAGAAAGTGGAAATCACACTCTTCGAGAATTATCGACAAGAATCCTAATTAAATAATATAATATTATGAACGAATTATAAATGATGTAATACGTATAATGAATTTAGGAGTTCGATGCGGATTGAGTTACAATTATTATCGGTACGTTATGGATTGAACGATTGATCCTACGAATTATTATTATTGCAAAAACAATACTATTAGTGTAAGACCCCAAATCCCGAGAATCCTACAGTTGGTAATCATACTCAAAATTTCTCAAAAATTTAAAGTCAAACAATTTCACCTTATTAAAATCGTTTCAGAGTAATAAACAACAGAAAATCACAAGTACTAAAACCAAGTTCCCAAAACCATAATTTAAATGTTTAAAGTAATAATGAAAAGAAAACAGTTTGCGTATTAATCTCCGACTAGTATGCCTTCAACCGTCCAAGTAGTCTCGAGCACGTCCAAGCGGTAAGCATCATCCTCTAAACCTGGAACTCACACTAACATACACACAAAGTCAGCTTGAGCTGAGTGAGTTCAAGTTTTAATAATAGACATTTAAATAAATCATTCCAAGGGTATAAATATAAAAACGGGATTATAAAACATTCCAAGAGTTTAAATATAAAAACGGGATTATAAAACATTCCAAGAGTTTAAAATGTAATACGGGATACGAACAGTTAGCCCATCATCAACACTAAGTATTCATACTTAGACATCTATGTACATCCATATATTTATAACAAAAGTCTTAATAATCATTCCAACGGTTTTAAAACTGAAAACATAAATACATCAGTTAGGTCATCACGTTGAATAAATAAGCATCCTTACGTATGAACATCTCTATACGTGCATTTCTATATATATAAATATATATATATATATATATAACATTTAATAATAACATTCAGGGCCGAACACACGTACAACCCAAACACGTAACATTCCGATGATGATCATGCCACACGAGCCTCCCCCCTCACGGGCTTTTTAGGGCCCGCAACAGGATTTAAGAACCTGAGTCGTATAATTTGGCCCGGCCAAGATCACCATTCAATAATAACATTCAGGGCCGAGAAAACGTACAACCCAAACACGTAACATTCTGATGATGATCATGCCACACGAGCCTCCCCCCTCACGGGCTTTTCAGGGCCCGCCACAGGATTTAAGAACCTGAGTCGTATAGTTTGGCCCGGCCAAGATCACCATCCATCCGTATGCAAACACGAGGTAGGCATACGTAACATTCCGTAGTCGATAACGACAACAACATTTGCCAAATATAGGCCAAACAATAATTTACACACACACACACACACACACATACTATAACATTCCAAGGCCAACTATATACTAGCACGCCTATATAAAATAGTTTAAACGTTTCATCAAGAAAAATCGTTTAACACTAGGAATTAATACTAGGCCTAATAGCAACCTCGACCCTAGACCATAAATAATATGTATAACCTTAAGGAATATAATACCATAAACGAGTCTACAATATCCTAAGGCATAAAATATAGTTCACAAATAGTTTCATAAATGCACAAATATGAATAAGGCTATGTAATACCATCCAAATGGTTGTAACGAGTAAAATCGTGTAAAATTGTATTACGGTGTGCATGCTAGCCCAAAACTTGAAAAGAGTAAAAAGGGGCATCATGAACTCACCTGAAACGAGCCACACAAACACCCAAGAGTTTGAGAACTTCAAAGCCAATCCACAGTTAACAAGCCTGTCGGATTGCACACAAAGATTACTAAATAAACGTACCGAATCGTTTATCCTACGAGACGTTCTAACATGATTTGATTGACCTAAAGCCTTGACATTACCATATTCAATTACATCAGCCCCCGAGACCATGTATTTACCAAAACCACCCTTAGTTAATCCCGGGGACAAAGGGTTCCCAATTTACCCCCGAAAGTTGGTGACTTTATCGAATACGCGCGTTAACTGGTTGTTTATGCTCTTAGATACCGACTCAGCCCCGTGTGGACCAAATTTAGTAAAATCACAGCCAACAAGTCCACACGACGCTACATGAGTTGGATGGGTCGGTAATTCGCAAGCACGATGCACAAACTACCAATAAACGCGAATTTGCGCCGTACCGACCCGCTTGAATAACCGACAACCAATTCAGCCCCAATAACATAAAAATATAGTTTTTCACAGCCAACAAATCATACCGAGGCTACAACATCCGAATTGGTTGTTAATTCCCTCAAACAACGCGCTAGACGCAACAATTGACAAACTAGACAACCGAAACCTAGTTTTCACTTCATCAACAGTTGACCAATCTAACGAATGCCAAAACTCATGATACTAAAGTATATTACACTAGACATACCTAAGAAGAGGACGGAGCACGAACTTCAATTATAACAGCCCCGAAAGATGCGAGAAAGGGCAGCCACCGGTTAAGCCCTAAACCGAAAGAATTGATCAATGTCGAGAATAAGGAGCAGATTTTAGCATGCAAAAGTGTATTTTCTTACATAGGAAAATCATAGGAATAAATTATGAAATTTTTACGAGAGTTGTATAAATGTCTTGGGTATCTCTAAAAATATTTTTATTATCTTTTTCCAATACACACAAAAATCATAAAAATTCCTCCAACACAGAAAGGTATGTGCAGCTATTTCAGTGCGCAACAAAATGGTTTTATTTTTATAAAAATCATTACCCAGCCAAATTAAACGATTCCAATTGGGTTTGATTCCTAACTCAAAATATTAACTTTCAGAAGTGGAACCAACCAATTTGGACCTGTCGAAAAAGAGTTATGATGTCGGGAAGAATCCGTCATCCCGTATCAGCTTTGACACTCGATCTTATAAAATTATAAAAAGTATTCAAATCTTGTCCAAAAATTATGTACTATACCTTTCTGGAAACTAGACTCAAAGTAGAACATCATGGAAAGGAGAATCGATCAAAAACAATGGATTATCATCAAGTTACAGGACCTACAATAAACGAGTACGAATCTATCAGAAATTGTTATAATCGAAACTCAACCCTAACGACCAATAAGCGCGTTAATATGATCGATTAAGGTGAAAAAGAGGTGTAGACACTTATTACCTACCTAGAATTGAAGTTTGATGGCCGGAAACGAGCAGGTCTTGCACGAAAATCGAGAAGGGGGAGGGGATAGGGGCGCCGATCGGAAATTGGGGTTAGGGTTAGGGTTAAATTTTTTTTTATGATATAACAACAATAATACACTCTAGCCCCTCCACTTTACTAATGGTTGGATTTGTAAGAAAAGTTATGTGAGAAACGTTTACGAGGGTTGCAAGGAGCTCCCGAGAGAATGTCTGGTCAAGCCTGAAAGGTGTACATAACACTACAAGATTAAACCTTTTGTCGGAAATTAACTGGCGTGATAATTAGTTACCATTATAATAATCATCGTTTGTCATAAAATCGGATTTACAAATAATCAACTTAAATAAATATGAGTTAAGATATTTTATAATGATAAACGCTTAATTATATAATTATTATAAAATTTATATTTTGGAAATCTTAACTAAATTTGATGGTAAAAATATAGTTAACACTTTTAATACGTTTATTATAGTTTATGATAATTGATTATAGGCGACCAGAATGCATGTTTTAATTATTGTAATTGATGACGAAATCAAGGAGAACCACCAATCTATCACGTCGGCTAGAACAAGATCTGAAGAGAGAATTACGGCCAAAACAAATGTAATTAAGTTTAGGGTTTTTGGCCGTCGGGTTATATAGGAGGTGCAGAGAAGAGTAATTGAATTATTATACATCTTAGTATATAAAAATGATTTTAGGTTAAGTCGGTTTATACAATGATGTCAGTTAGGCCGATTATGGCAAAAGAAATAAAAAATATGATTCAATTCCAAGTTTACGACGACAATTGTGGTTCAAGTAAGCTAAACGGGTCACGGATTTGTGTATACGGGTCGTGGGTTAGGGGTCATGGGTGCTGGGTTATAAAAGTAATATACAAAAATTGCAATTTAATCCTTATAAATTGAAGATGGAAACATTGGAGGATTAAAGTTTAGTTTTGGGTGAAAGATGTATATTTTCAAAGTTAAATATATATTAATTAAATATAATAAACTAATATAAATTGTAAAATAATTTCTCGATATACGCGATTATTTTTCAGTGATGAAATTTCCCGAACATAAAACGAGTCGGGTAAAGGTATAAATTCGTTAATGGAAAACCCGAGTTGTTACACTTTGTGTGGTATATATACTACTTATGTAGGTGTTAGCTAATATTATATACGTGAGTCCTTGTTTGTTGTGTAGGTTGTCTACCGAAACTAAGTATAAATTGTTTTATTTGGTTATGTTTTCTAATGCAGGTTGTATACTACGTGTGTAGTTTTTATTGTTAGGTCCCGTTTTGTTTATGATAAGCCTTTTGTATTAGATATTTTGTATTAGGCTTTTGATGTTTTGTTTGTCTATGTTTGGGCCCAAGGCCATGTAAAGAAGCCCATTGGGCATGTTATGTTATGAAACAACTTTTCATGCATGCTTCCTATAAATAGGGAAGCATGTCATGAGAACATAAGTCTTTTTTTTTGCCAAAATCTTATCTTCCTACTCTCTCTCTCATTTCTCTCACTAAAACCGAAAATAAACTTCAAGATCCAAGACCAAAGGTTGCTTGGTGTGATATTCCGCTAGCACCGGGTTTGGTTGATCCAAGAATAGTTGTTAGATCCACCCCGTTGGGACCTACAATTGGTATTAGAGCTTCGGCTCACTAGTTGAGGTTTTTGGATCATAACCGTGGGTTTTGATCTTGAGAAAGAACATAAGAAAGTGTTGTTGCAAAGTTGTGTACTCACGGGTTATTGTTAAGAAAATCTACAAAAATACAAAAACATTCGGCTTTCAAGTTCTTCAAAATGACTTGAGAAGTGTTCTTGATAGAAATCACAAGTATAAAAGTGTTAGATCTAAAAGAATCGGATTTGAAAATTGCTCAAAAATGAAGTGGTTAAGAATTTCTCATTCGCCTGTCCTTGAAAAGTTGGTGTACTAACCTTTGACTAAACTGACAAGTTAGGTGAATAGATCCCTAGAAAGATTGCTTCTAGTAGACTGAAATTTCGCTTCGCTTGACAATTTCGCTTCGTACCATTTTTCGCTTCGCAAAGATTCTTCGCTTCTTATCAAATCTTAGCTTCGCTTGATAATTCGCATCGCCTGGGATTTTGTTTCGCTTCGCTTCACTTTTCGCTTCGCATCACTGTTTCGCTTCGCTTCATTTTTTGCATCGCACAAGACTTCGCATCGCATAATAATTCGCTTTGCATCAAAACTTCGCTTCGCATCCCATGTGAATTTTTAGTTCTGTTTGGTGAAAAACTCATCAATTGAAGAACTGTTGGTGTTTGTAACTTGTTTAAATGATGACTACAGCCGATTCTGAGTTGTTGAAGAGCTATATGCTGCTTGAGAATCAAGCAGGAACCACCACAAAACCTCCCAAGTTCATGACTTTAGAAGATAATTTTGTTGATTTCAAGTGGAGGTTTATGAACTTCATTGCTTTGACTGACTCTAACTTGCTGAGATGTTATGAAGAGGGACCTCATGCTCCTATGGTAACCACTCCAAATGGGCAACAACCTAAGCCCATTGAAAGTTATGATCAAAATGATAGGACCTTGGTGGAACAAGACAAGAAAGCATATCTTACTTTGACTCTGTCTCTTAAATGAAATCACTGAAACTCTTCGTGAACATACCACTGCCAAGGGATTATGGGATGGCTTAGTTGAGAAAATTGAAGGAAATGCTGAGATAAGGGAAAACAAGAAAGCACTGTTTAAGGAAGCGTTCAATATGTTTAACTATCATCAATGAGAAAGTGTGGGGGACTTAATAAAAAGATTTGAGAAGTTATTGGTAAGAATCAAAGCTGTTGATGTGAACATTTTGAATTCAGAAGCCAACCATAAACTGATGAACTCTTTGCCTTACACCTGGAGCACCAATACAGTAACCATCAAGAGAACAACCTGAATGCCATCTCAAACACAGATTTGATATCCACTATCAAGTTATTTGAGTTGGATGAGCAAATGAGAATTAACAATCATCTGAGTTCTCTTAATCAAGCAGGAATGAATCCAAGCTCAGCAATGCTTATTGCATTCATCAGCAAGTCTCAGCAGAACATGTATCCGGTGACAACACCAAAGTACTCCTCATCTTCAGTACCTCATCAGAAAACAGCCTTTATTTCCATTGGAAATCAGTCAATGTCTACAAGTCCCAGCTCTTTCCAAAAGGCAGTTGACAATGATATAGAACAAGCCTTAAAAGCTCATGGAATCAATTCATCTTCTAAGAAAATGCCAAGTCAAAGTTCAAGCTACTGTGAAGCACTTCCAATGCTAATTGACTCAAATGTAGCACTGGTTCAGGCATTCTTGTCAAGCCATGAAGAATAACTGCAAGGAAATCTTTTGCCACCACAATTTAAAGAAGGAGAACCAAACGACATCAACAATTGGGATCTCGAGAAGATGGACATCAAATATCAAATGGCAATGGCAGTATGCAGAGCTACAAACTTCATGAAAACGTACGGAAAAGACAGTTTTAAGGACTCTGATAGGAAAAGAATTGGTTTTGATAAAGAGAAACTTCGGTGTTATAACTGGGTGAGATGGGTCACTTTTCAAGAGAATGCACCAATCCTCCCAAACTAGCAAATGACATTCTTGTGACAGAAGTGATTGATGAAGAAAATAGCAAGTCAGCTAGTAAGAAGTATGTGGTGCAAAAGCCAAGCAGTTCAGTTCCAAGAATTGGAAGTCATCCACACAAGGGCAACTCAAGGTCAAACTCTAGAGCCCTGTCTCTCAATCAGAGGTGCAAACAGCTGTGGATTGGGATGATCAATTTCAGGAGCTAAAGAATCCTTTGAACATGGCAGGCATAGCTTTCTCTTCCAACAATGAAGCATCTTCATCTTCAATGACAGTTTCTGATGCATCACCCGGTGATGAGGTAAATCACAAACTTTGCTCTCCAGCATGCATCAACATGGTTGCGTTTTAAAGATACAATAATGATGAAGTTTTGAAGGAAGTTTCAAAAGTCAGGGAGTTAAATATTGAGTATGTAAAAGCTGATAAGATTTACATTGAGAAGATTGAGTCTCATCGTGATGATGTGGCAAATCTCAGACTAAAAATTTTTCAGACTGAACAAGAAGTAATATACTATAAAAACATAGTTTCTAAATTAAAAGATGAAATTGAAAATTTGAAACTTGATGCTTCTGATAAACGAAAGCAAGAAAAGATAGTCTAGAGATTTGAAACATCATCAGGGAAGTTAGATGATATTATTGGAGCCCAGAGAAGTACTAAGCTGAAGGCTAGGCTGGGGTACGACTTCACTGCTGTACCTCCACCCTTGAATGATAAGTATACCAGTTTGCCCCCACTTCAGCTATAATACTTCTCCCGAGGAAGAAATGCCATACGGGGTTGGTAGAATACCAAAACCAGTGACATTTGTTCCTGCGGTGTCACAAACTGTTGCTCCAGTCCTACCACCAGATAAATCTAACATCAATGTGTCTTGTGAAGCAGGTGATGTAAACAAAAGTGGATGTGGGAAAGTTAACTTGGGTTGTAAGCAGAATGAAGAGTTAGAACCACGTTTTGAATCTTGTGTGGAACTAAACAAATCCATTAACAATCCAGTCTGTAATAAAATTTGTGAATCAATGTTAGGAAGTTTGGAGTCTGTATCAAACTATGTATTTTGTGAAACTATGACTAGTGAAACTTGTGGAAATGATTCAAATGAAAAGGAATGTTTTTCTTCTGAGTCTGATGTGAAACAGTTTATGATGAAACAATTGAAGACAAGGTTGATGGTCAGAATAGTACCAGCTGCTCATCAACTGGTCATCATGTTGAGGAGTTAAGAAATCAGAAATCAAATTTTGAAAAAGAAAAACCAAGCTCCTCTAATACGTGCCACCCAAGAAAACTTTGTTTTCTCAAAATATAAATTGCAACAAAAATCCTCAACATTATAACCTGTTTGATAGTGACTATTACTACTCACGCCAGAAACCTAGGCATTCAAGTTACGTTCATGCACGGTTCTCAGATTATCATGAGCTTAGGTCAGACAGAAATTACAGACAAGGTAACTCACCCACATCAGCTTACAAGTCAAATCACACATACTTTAGTGAACAAGAGGTTCATACAAATAGCCAAAGAAAATGTTGTTTCGTTTGTGGAAATCCTTCTCATCTTGCGAGACATTGCAAGAACTGGCACATACAACAGAGAGACTTAAACAGTAGGTTTGGTTAGACATTTTCTAAGGATGCTACTAATACTAAGAAAATGCCTAACCAAACTCACTCCACCGCCAGTGAGACGGATTTCAAACCTAAAAGAGGTGAGAAAACAAAGAAACCTTTTTGGCTAACCCAAAGATTGGCAAAGGGTTCTGAAGCTGAAAAGCCTAAGAATCTGACAAAAGTTTTCACAAAAGCAAATCCAGAAGATTTTGTGGTTAAAACCAAACGAAAAAGAAGCCAATCCAGAAAACCTTTACAAAACCGAGGAAATTACAACTCATGTTCCTCGAGGGATTGCTCTTCAGATTCTGATTCACGAAAAGATTACATTTTCAAGAATTATAAAATTAAACTTGGTGATTTTCTGTTTAATCTTCCCGAGACAACTAAGTCTCGGGACCCCTCTACTAATTAGCTGTTCATGTGTGTAGGGTCAGCCAGGAAGGCCTGTCAACAGTATATGGTACTTGGACAGTGGCTGCACCCGACACATGACTGGAGATGAGTCCCTGCTGTTTGATGTGAAACCATTCGATGGCGGACATGTCTCCTTTGTTGGTGATGTAGGTGGAGAAATAACGAAACAAGGAAAGGTCTCAAATGGAATCTTGACCTTCGAGGATGTTAACCTTGTGGAACAGCTCAACACAATCTGCTCAGTGTTTCCCAAATCTGTGATAAGCATTTCTCAACTCTCTTTACAGAAAATGAGTGTCTAATTCTCAAACCAGGTTTTAAAATCCCAGATGAGTGGGTTTTGATGCGTACTCTGAGGCACAATGATGCTTACATTCTAGACATGAGAAGTAATTATTCAATGCGTACTGCTTCTTGTTTACTGTCCAAGACCTCGGAGAACGACTCATCCTTATGGCATCGACGATTGGGTCATGTTAACTTTAAGAACTTGAATAAGTTAGTTAAATGTGACCATGTGAGAGGCTTGCCTGTAAAATCTTTTCATTGTGCTGAAAAATGTTTATCTTGCTCTAAATGCAAACAACACGAACTTCCTCACAGACCCAAGATTGTCAATTCCATAAACTCCACTCTCCAACTGTTACACATGGATCTTTTCAGTCCATTCCAACCTTTGGCAATAGGTCGAAAAGCCTATTGTCTGGTTATTACTGACGATTATTCGCGTTTCAGTTAGACTTTTCTTCAGGACACAAGGATGAGACAGCTCGGTTTCTGCTTAGGTTCATTGTCTTGGTGGAGAATCAAACGGATAAAAGAGTCAAGTGTATTAGAAGTGACAATGGAACATAATTCTGCAACAAGGTTGTAAATGAGTTTTGTCACAACAAAGGGATCCTTCGTCAGTTCATTGCACCTTACACTCCTGAACAAAATGGGGTGGCTGAAAGATGAAACCGTACATTGGTTGAAGCTGCAAGAACAATGTTGTCATATTCAAAACTTCCTTTGTTTTTCTGGGGTGAAGCCATCAATGTTGCCTGCTTTACCCAGAACCGTGTGTTGCTGAATAAGAGATTAAACAAGACTCCTTATGAAGTCTTCTATGGAACAAAGCCAAGGGTCAATTTCTTTAGAACGTTTGGATGTCCCTGCACCGTGCTCCAAACAAATGCCGTATCAACTTCCAAGTTTGCAGAAAAGTCTGATGAGTGCTAATTTATAGGCTATGCTGCTGACAAAAGTGCTTATCGGGTCTACAACAAGAAAACCAGAGTGATCTTGGAATCGTCCAACATTGATTGGCAAGAATTGAATCCTACTGATGCACACACTGGTCCAAATTGGATGTTTGATTATGAAGGACTGTTCAAGAAATTTTGGGGAATGTATGTGACACCAGCTGTTTCACCTGTTTCCCATGTTGTGTCTGCACCAGTTCAAGCTGAAGGTGATTAGTCAATCTTAATGCATGCTGTGTTGAGAGGTCTGGAAGATGTTCATGTAGGTGCACCTGCACCTGTACTGAATGTACCTACCGTGGTTAATCAACAAGCCACGGTCAATGAAGTGCAGCCTTCTGCAGATACTACTGAGATGCCCACAGTCAAAGACATCTCTGATTCAGATACCGATTCGTATGTGTCAGCTGACAACATGGAAAATGACCAGACTGATCAAGCAGTGAATCCTCAAACAGAACCAAGTGTAGTTGAGTCTGTTCCTACACCTCCCTTTGAAGAAGAAAATCAAGGTCCTGCTGAGGAGACAGATGCAGCAAATGTGCAGAATGAACCAACTCAGAATGAAGCTTCTAGAAACACCGAATCAACTTCAGTTCCAGCTATCGTGGTGCCATTTTATGAGAACCTATGGGAGGGTCCCATTACTCAAGAACATCGGGTTGATCAACAAGAAGATGTCAGTGATCCTCAACCAAATGCTTCTGTCAATGTGTCTACCTTTTTCGTCCCATAGAGAGCTTATCCATTGAGATTGAAGCAACACCAGTCGAGCATATCGAGCAAATTCCTCAATTACCGATCCACCGAAAACATCCGACTGAGAATATCATTGGAAATCCATCAGCTGGCATTCAAACACACAACACTTCTGGTAACCTTAACAGATGTCTTTTTGCTTGTTTTATTTCACAGGTTGAACCCAAAGACTACCGAGTCGCATTGAAATAAAATTCTTGGGTTGAATCCATTTAAGAGGAATTGTTACAGTTCAAGAAGCTGAATGTTTGGAGGCTGGTTAAGAAACCGGAAAATAAGAGACTGATTGGAACGAAGTGGGTGTTCCGAAATAAAAAGGACGACTAGGGGGTTATCATCAGAAACAAAGCCCGGCTTGTTGTACAAGGCTTTTGGCAACGTGAGGGACTTGATTATGATGAAGTTTCTGCACCTGTGGCCAGATTAAAGGCAATTCGTATCTTTTTGGCCTATGCCTAGTACATGAACTTCAAAGTATATCAAATGGACGTGAAGATCGCTTTCTTGTACGGAAAGGTGAAAGACTAAATCTACGTCAGCCAACCTCCAGGTTTTGAGGATCCAGATCATCCTGACCATGTTTATCTTCTTGACAAAGCACTTATGGTCTTCACCAAGCACCCTGTGCATGGTATGCCACTCTGGCTGATCATTTGGTGAAGAATGGGTACAAAAGAGGTATTGTTGATCAAACACTCTTTGTCAAGAAGGTTAAGGGTGATCTTATTCTAGTCCAAGTGTATGTTGATGACATTATTTTTGGGTCCAAGAATAAGATTCTGTGCAAGGAGTTTTCTGAGGTCATGCATGTAACGCCCGTTAATTCCGGTTTCAAGAATTAAAGCTTGTAGAGTATGTATAATGCTCAGGATTTATCCAACGTTTCTCGGAAGCCTTTACGTCATCCCGGTAAGTTAAAGAACCTAACTTTTCCTTCCATTTTGCCTTACACTTCAAATTGGAGGGACTTGGATGTAACTATTTTATTTATATCGTAAAACATTTAACCAAACCCTAACCCCCCTTGCAGCAGCGATCGGCCGAGAAAACCCCCCTCTTTGCTTCGACTTTTTGATCAATTCCAAGCTCCTAGAAGTAGTTCAAGGTATGTACTACAATTCCCAACACTCTTTTCGTTCACCCCTAATCGTTTTGATGCTCAATTTTGCCGATACTTTTTGTTGGACAGATTTCAGCCAAAGTGAAATTGACCCACTTCCCGTGGATAAAAATTAGATTTTCTTTTGTAGAAAGATTCCCAGGTATGGCATTTACATCATATTAAAATTTCGTGGCCATTGGAGGTGTTTAGGTCGGTCAATCGACTTTAGTTCGAAAACTAGGGTTTATCGGGTGTAGAATTGTCAATTGTTGAGTTTGATGCGTTAATCGATTGGATGACCAACCGAATCAGTTTGCACGGCCCTAGGGGAGTCTAAGGGCTGTGGGAAAATTATCTTTTTGATACTCGGGGCTGATTTGGTTGGTGATTGGTCAATCGGGTCGGCGGTGCGCGAATGTTCGTTTAAATGTTAAATTGAGAGTTGTAAAAATGAACCGTCAACCCTATCAACTCGGGTGACATAATTATGATGTATGAAAAGGTTAAGATGGAAATTTTGTCCATTTGGGGCTGATTTGTTTGACAATTGGTTTTAAGATTTATTACGCGCGCATTCGACTCGATTTGATTATCGACGGGTGAGTTGTGCATCATGGTTAGCCCCGACAATGATCGTAGGGTGGATTTGGTTAATTGAAAGGTTTTAGGGGCTGAGGTAAAGTAATTGGGTATGGGTTGGGCCTCGGGTCAAGTTTTTGGGCCTTGGGCCAAAGTGTTGGGCTTAAACGGCCCGTTAGGCTAGTATGTTCTTACGGTCTAGTTTAGTGACGCGTTGCGTGCAATTTACAGGCCCTTGCTTGCTTGTGAGTGCTTAGGGAGTCCTTAGCTCATTTCCGGTGTTTGGTTGATCTCAGGTGAGTTCTTGATGCCCCGTTTAACTCTTTTTTTGTTTTGGGCTAGCATGCACACCTAAGCGATTTTGCTTGATGAAATGTTTTAAACGATTTAACATAGGCTTGCTAGTATTGGTAGGCCTTGGAATGTTAAAGAATGTGTGTATTTATATATATATATATATATATATATATATATATATATATATATATATATATATATATATTATAGAATGGCCAATATTTGGCGAATGTTGTAGTCGTCTCGACTACTGAATGTTGCGTATGCCTACTTTGTGTTTGCATGCGCTGAATGTTACGTGTTTGGGTTGTACGTTTGATCGACCCTGAATGTTATTATCGAATGTTATATATATATATATATATTTATATATAGAAATGTACGTATAGATATGTTTATGCGTAAGGATGATTATTTATTAAATGTGATGACCTAACTGATGTATTTCCGTTTACAGTTTTAAACCGTTGGAATGATTATTAAGACTTTTGTTACTTATTTAAAACTTGAACTCACTCAGCTTAAGCTGACTTTGTGTGCATGTTAGTGTGAGTTTCAGGTTAGGAAGAGGATGCCTTATCGCTTGGACATGCACGAAGCTACTTGGACGGTGAAGGGCATACGAGATTTGAAGATTTTATTATTAAACATTTATTTAAAAAAAAAATTATTCAAGATAATTATGTTGGTTTTGGGCAAAATTCCCAGGGTTTGGGAACTTATTTTGTTATTTACGTTTTCCGCCGAATTATACTCTGTGATGCTGATTTTAATGAAAAGAATTGTTTTTAAGTTTAATTATTTTTATGAGTGTTTTGAATGATTACCAACTGTGGGTTTCCCGGGGTTCGGGGCCTTACAAGTTGGTATCAGAGCCCTGGTTCGAGGGATCCGAGCATCCCCGAATGCTTGGACTCGAACTGTAAGAAAAGAGACCAGTATGCCCACCTCGAGTAGCTTCACGCCAAGAGGTAACTTTTAATTATTTAGTCATTCCTTTAAATTTAAAAGTTCCCGGTATGTGATTAACTGTTGAAGTGTTAGATAGAAGGCTAACGGGGTTAGGGGCAGGGGGTGGTTAGGAGGGCGGGTAAAGCAAACAATTAATTACACTTGATCAACGTCATTAGCAGTTTACCCTTACCTTACATGTTCTAATTACCACTTGTACTTGACCGTGTTAAAATTCTGTCATTGTAGGGATAAGTCATGGTTAATACTCGAGCTACTAAGAGAGGTGGTCCCAGTGTTCGCGGTTGTGGTCGTAAGCCACGTGCCGAAGCCAAGAGAGAGATTCCTACTCCCCAGCGAGAGGAGACCCCGATTCTTAAGGAGGGGGATAACCCCGCCTTAGATCCTGCTATGCGCGCGGCTATCGCCGATGAGGTTTACCAGGTGCTCCATAGCGCCATTCTCGAGATCGTTGCTGAGGCCGTTAAGGCCATGGAAGAGTCATTGGTTGGTAAAGGTTTGGATAAAGGGAAGAAGGGTAAGGAGACACTGGTCGAGGAAGAGGAAGAGGTGTATGTACCGAGTGGGGATGAGGACGAGGTTCGGACTATTAGTGTATCTACTCGGGGTTGTTCATATGGGGACTTCAAAAAGTGTGACCCTCCTTCTTTCGATGGTACTAAGGATGCTTTGGCAGCTCATCAGTGGGTGAGAGAGATGGATGCCGTTCTGAGGGTTATTAAGTCTAAGGGAGATGACATGGTCACATATGCTACCGCCTCGTTTCGTTCCGAGGCATTATGTTGGTGGGATAATCTGGTGCAGGCTATGGGTGATCGATCGATTAGGAGGATGGCATGGGATGGATTAAAGAAGTTGGTTCTTGATCAATTCTGTCCTCTGCACGAATTAGATAAAATTGAACAGGAATTCTTGACCTTGGAGGCGGGCAGTATGACACATCGGGAATACACCACAAAGTTTGACAAGATGGCTCGCTTATGCCCCGATCTGGTTACCCCTGAGGCAAAAAGGATTAAGAAGTATGTGAAGGGCCTTCCGGTGGATATTCGTAGGGGTGTGGTGACCACTGACATGAACTCCTTTCACTCGGTGGTTACCTTGGCAGGTACATTGTATGATCAGAGGGAGAAGTTACCGCCGACCGAGGCTAGGAAGACTTGGAACACTAATTCGTATGGTAAGCGGCCCGGGGGAAACAATTTTAGTTCGTTTGGGAAATGGGTGAAGACTGAGACTTCTGAGTTTAGGATGGATGCGGCATTCAGTAATTGCAAGAAGTGCGGCAAACTACACAAGGGGGAGTGTAAGAGTGGGTCTGGCACCTGTTTTCATTGCGATAAGGTTGGGCACCCCCATTTCGAATGTCTGACTCTGACTTGTTTTTGCTGTAGGGGTTCCGGTCACTTGTCATCAAACTGTCCTACCAGTAAGGTGGGGGGGGTCCGGTCAGGGGACTTCCTCAAGAGGGAAGATGGAAGAGAAGCCGAAGGCCAGGGCAAGGGCCTTCAACATCTCCAAGAAGGAAGCAAAAGAGGAAGCGGATGTCGTTTCAGGTACTTTTCCTTATTTAGCTTTCATTCTACCATTATAATTTCTTGTTCCTTTGAAATCGTATGTGATGACCGTGTAGCTAAGCAGTAGTATAATATCGTCCCATGTACTTTTCTACTTGATGAATTACAGGCGTCAGTTTTATTTGATTCGGGCGCCATTTGAAGTTTTGTGTCTATCGCTTTCTGTTCCTCATTGAATAAATCACCCGAGCGCGTAGTCGATGTGTTTGAGGTTGAGGTCGTCGTAGGAAGATCTGTGTCCGTGTCTAGGGCTATTCAGGATTGTTCCATCAAGTTGTCTGGGTATAGATTTCCGGTGCGATTGTATTTGATACCACTTGGTTATTTTGATGTGGTGCTCGGGATGGATTGGCTCGTGAATGTTTATGCTCAGATCATTTGTTGTCAGAAACTTGTTCGTCTAAGGGCCTCGGATGGGACTCAAATTATGGTCTTCGGTGATCGGAATGTTGCGACGCCACATATTATATCCATGCTTAGGGCGGGAAAGTTGATGTAGCGGGGGTGCGGGGCGTATCTGGCGTATACCATAAACGTAAATACTGAGGTGGCTACCGTCGGTGATGTTCCTATTGTTCGGGATTTCTCGGATGTATTTCCGGATGATTTGTCAAATGTGCCGCCGGATCGCGAGGTCGAGTTCCAGATAGACCTTGTACCGGGCGCCAAACCCGTTGCCCGAGCTCCTTACCGCTTAGCGCCGAATGAAATGTAGGAACTTACGGCTCAGTTGGAAGAATTGGTCGATAAGGGCTTCATTCGACCGAGCATCTCGCCTTTGGGTGCCCCGGTCTTGTTCGTTAAGGATCGACGATTTATGTGATCAGCTCCAAGGAGCTAGTTGGTTCTCAAAGATCGACCTTAGGTCCGGGTATCATCAGTTGAAGATCCGGGAGGAAGATATTCCTAAGAATGCCTTCCGCACTCGTTATGGGCATTATGAATTTCTTGTGATGTCTTTCGGTTTGACCAACGCACTGGCTGTGTTCATGGATCTTATGAACCGGGTGTGTAGACCGATGCTCGATCGTTCGGTTATTGTGTTCATCGATGACATTCTTGTGTACTCTAAAAGTGAATCCGATCACGCCGGCATCTCGTGGAAGTGTTGGAGGCTCTGCGGAAGAACAAACTGTATGCGAAATTTTCTAGGTGTTCCTTCTGGTTGCGTGAGGTTCAATTCTTGGGTCATGTTATTAACTCGAGTGGTATTCTGGTTGACCCTGCAAAGGTGGAAGCCGTGAATGAATGGGAGTCTCCTAAGTCTCCATCTGAAATTCGTAGCTTTCTAGGTTTGGCGGGGTATTACCGTCGCGTTATTCCTGATTTTTCAAAAATTTCTTTATCACTTACCAGGTTGACTAAGAAGAGTGTTAAGTTCGTTTGGGGTACTGAGCAGGAGGAGGCTTTTCTCGAGTTGAAGAACCGGTTGACGCATGTCCCGATTTTAGCTCTACCTGATGGCACAGACGATCTGGTGGTTTATTCTGATGCCTCTTACCAGGGGCTTGGGTGTGTTCTGATGCAGCAAGGTCGAGTCATCGCGTATGTCTCGCGGCAATTAAAGCCTCACGAGGCGAATTATCCTACTCACGATTTGGAGCATGCGGCCGTTGTGTTTGCGCTTAAGTTGTGGCGGCATTATTTGTACGGTGTACCCTGCGTTATCTATACCGATCATAAGAGTTTAAAGTATTTCTTCGAACAAAAGGAACTGAATATGCGCCAGCGTCGATGGTTGGAGTTGATTAAGGATTATGATTTGGAGATTTTGTACCACCCAGGTAAGGCTAACGTGTTGGCTGACGCGTTGAGCCGGAAGGAGAGACCGAAGCCGATTTGTGTAAAATCTTAACAGTATATCCTTAAACCCGATATTTTGAAGCAAATAGCCAGCGTTCAGAATGAGGCTTTCCAGGTGGAATGGATTATGTCAGAACGTGTTTGGGGTCACAAGTCGCGCTATTCTATTCACCCGGGCCCGACCAAGATGTACCAAGACTTGAAGAAAAATTATTGGTGGCCTGCGATGAAGTTTGAGGTGGCTCAGTATGTGAGTAAGTGTTTGACGTGTCTACAAGTTAAGGCCGAGCAACAGAAGCCGTTTGGGAAGTTTCAACCTTTAGAAATACCTGAGTGGAAGTGGGAGCATCTTACTATGGATTGTGTGACTAAATTACCTCGTACTCCTAAGGGTAGTTATGACACCATTTGGGTAATTGTTGATAGGTTGACAAAGAGCGCACATTTCTTGCCGATCCGAGAGACTTTTAATTCCGAGCAGTTGGCCGATGTGTTTATTCGTGATATCGTTTCTAGGCACGGGGTGCCGGTATCTGTCGTTTCGGATAAGGATACGCGTTTTACCTCCAGCTTTTGGAAAAATTTTCACGAGGAGATGGGTACCAAACTCTTTATCAGTACTGCCTATCACCCACAGAAGGATGGTCAATCCGAGAGGACCATTCAGATTCTTGAGGATATGTTGCGGGCCTGTGTAATCCATTTTGGTGGTAGTTGGGATCGTCACTTACCGTTGGTAGAGTTCTCGTATAACAATAGTTATCACGCCACTATTGGGATGCCACCGTTTGAGATGCTGTATAGTAGGAGGTGTAGGACTCCAGTTTGTTGGGGTTCCATTGGTCAGAAACAGTTGGGTAGTTTGGAGGTGGTTGAGGCTACGACCGAGAAACTGGATAAGATTAAGGCTTTTATGAAGGCCGCTCAGGATCGTCAAAAGTCTTAAGCGGATAAAAGGCGAAGGCCTATCGTGTTCGAGGTTGAGGATCGGGTTATGTTGAAGGTTTCTCCTTGGAAGGGCATTATTCGTTTTTGTAAGAGGGGGAAGCTTAGTCCGAGGTTCATTGGTCTGTTCCGTATATTGTCCCGTGTTGGTGAGGTAGCGTATAGGCTGGAATTGCCTGATGAGCTTGCGGGGATTCATCCTACATTCCATGTGTCCCACTTGAGGAAGTGTTTAGCGGATGAGGAGGCCCATGTGCCTCTTGATGATATTGAGCTCGACAGTAAGCTGAACTACGTTAAGCAACCGATTGCTATTCTTGACCGTCAGGAGAGGCGTATGAGGAATAAGGTGGTTAGGCAGGTGAAGGTGCAGTGGAGACACCGTAGGGGTTCCGAGGCCACTTGGGAGTCCGAAGACGAGATGATGAAGCACTATCCCCAGTTGTTCCTGTCGCATCGGGATTCGGGGACGAATCCCATTGTAAGGGGGGTGGACTTGTAACACCCGTTAATTCCGGTTTCAAGAATTAAAGCTTGTAGAGTATGTATAATTCTCGGGATTTATCCAACGTTTCTCGGAAGCCTTTACGTCATCCCGGTATGTTAAAGAACCTAACTTTTCCTTCCCTTTTGCCTTACACTTCAAATTGGAGGGACTTGGATGTAACTATTTTATTTATATCATAAAACATTTAACCTAACCCTAGCCCCCCTTGCAGCAACGATCGGCCGAGAAAACCCCCGTTCTTTGCTTCGACTTTTTGATCAATTCCAAGCTCCTAGAAGTAGTTCAAGGTATGTACTACAATCCCCAACACTCTTTGCTCAATTTTGCCGATACTTTTCGTTGGACAGATTTCGGCCAAAGTGCAATTGACCCACTTCCCGTGGATAAAAATTAGAGTTTCTGGTGTAGAAAGATTCCCAGGTATGGCATTTACATCATATTAAAATTTCGTGGCCATTGGAGGTGTTTTGGTTGGTCAATCGAATTTAGTTCGAAAACTAGGGTTTATCGGGTGTAGAATTGTCAATTGTTGAGTTTGATGTGTTAATCGAATGGATGTGTAAGTCCCGAATCTAGATCACTACAAATATGATATCAAAAATCTAGGTATTGGTGCAGAAATCCAACGCTAGATGATTCACGAACACTAACAAACACAAACACGTAAAACACACAAATGGCTTCAAAACACACGTTAATATTAACATCGGGTGCTTAAGCACTAACAGTACAATACTCGTCTATGATAACCCTTAGACGACCAAAATCACACGTGAATGAACAACCACAACCCTATACAATGCATTCTATATATAGGGTACCAGCATACTGGCCCAACAAAAGCCCAAAGCCCACTGAGAACCATAAAGTTCTCGGTTTACATAATATACCCTACCTAAGCCCAACCTACAAGCATAAACCACAAATATAGCCCAACATTCTCCCCCTTGGTTTATTGCTTGATCAAAACTGCTTTGGCGGTAGATAATCATCGTCCATCAATACTTTTATTTAGGCCATTCGGTGTATATACTGTGGCTTCGAAATAGACACTTGGAGGTTTAGTGTCATATTTAGCGCCTTAATTTAAAAACCTGGCTGGGAGTTCGGCACATGTCATGCTACTATCCATATGAAATAGATAAACATGATGTTCATCATCATGGATAGCAACGAATATTAAGATTTATTGACTCAGAAAAGTCAAGTACGATGTATCTTTGGTAGGACCAACGAATCCTCTGTCAAGGTTTGACCGAGAATGCTTTAACAACTCTTCAAAACGAAGATCTCTCCGATTGACCAGAAGAATCTGGTCAGTCCATGCCAAAACCTCAGAGCACTGTTCATCATCTTCAACATGCCACCAATCATCATTAATGACCAAACCTGTAACTACAATCAATGACTAAAACCAGCCATCAGTAACTTCAACATAGATCAAATAAACCGTTTGAATGATGAATCAAAATCAAATAATCTCTAACAATCTCTCAACCATAATAGAGTTCCTTACCTATTTAAAGAAATTTTTCTTGAGAATCTCAATGAGACAAGAAAAGAAGTAAGGCAGCGAGATAGGTGAAAGATTTGATGGTAAGAGTGAGAGAAGATTGTAGAAGATAAGAGAAATTGTATTTTTCAAGATTAATGAGTGCCTTTATAGAGTAGCTGGTCACATCAGACCAGACCGAAAACAATGATTTGCCGAAAACATGTGGCTGAGAACTGTTCACTGAAGGCAGAGAACTCTCAAATCTGGCCGAGAACAAGAAGCAGCCGGGAACATCATCATCACAAGCAACTAGGACCAAAAATGATAGAGCCGAGAACTCAGAAATCACGTTTAACCGAGAACTCTAACCGAGAACAGTTTCTCTTTAAAAATATCTCAGTGCACTTTGAAAAGTATCCCGACTTATGTGAAAAACAATCTCTTAAAAGCTTTGTTTAGACATGAGTAAACACGAGGCAAAAATAAAATAAATGAAAGTAGATGAGAATAGAAAAATAAAAATAAAATAAAACTAAAATAAAACAAAATTTTCCTATCCAGTCTTTAGAAAATCAAAGTATATTGGGATTAAATTTCAGCTATTTAAAAACCACCTTGAAAAGAGATCCGAACATGAGATCATATTGATTAAGGTACTTTCACAATGATTCATTTTCAGCATTGTTGTGACATAATGAAAAGGTTGATAGTAGGTAATTTTCATGAATTTCATTGCGATAGTGATATGATTAGATTCGATTAGGCATAAAACTTACATGGACATCACTTATGGACCTCTGATGCCCCTTATCTATTCTCAAGGCGTATTTGGCTTTCCCCAGATCACCCAAATTTGACTCCAACCCCTTAGTACTTGATCAAAGTATTTTTCTCTATACAAAATGATTTTAAGCTTTAAGGTTGAACGTTGGACTTACATGCCATCCGGACTTACAAGCCTTACATTTAGGGTGTTTAGGACTTATTTGAGTGCCCCACCCCTGTAGTTCCCTGAGACCCCTTTAAGCTTTTAGAAAACAATTTTAATGAATTTTTTTTAATATGAAATATAATCTTTTTGGTAATCAAGATACTAACGGGCTCGTGTATGACTGGGTAATTGCTTTTCTGCCTATCATTCGGAGAGGTGAATCTAGGAACATGCAAATATCTTCAAAATGACTCTCCACAATAAGTTTAGCAAATTTAGTTTATATCACTTCAAGCTTTTAATTATCATGAAAGATTTCCACACACATCAATAACTAATCAAAAGCCTTTTTAGCCTAATAACTTCAAACGTTAGGCACTCAAAATCAACTTATCTATCATTTCTCAAAGGTTGGATCAATTTTCATTTGAAAAACTTTAAGCAATCTGAAAAGCTTTTAGTTGACTAATAATATCACTTCCCAGATGATATTCCAAAGACGATTTAAATCCAATCACCCCAGCTGCCTTCAGTTTTCAGGTGAATAGCTATCCTATGTGTCTACAGGTAGACAATAGGACCAAACACATAATAAAATGTGTCCATCAAACTGTAAGTGGCCGACATGATTTTCAGTGAAAGAACTTAAACCGATAGTTAAACCAAATATTAATTTTTTATGTATGTTCAGTTGCCCCGATCACTTTCAGTCCTAAGGTTAATGGCTATCCCGTGATTCAAGAATTGATGACAGGACCAAACATATGAAAAATGTCCGTTGAACTTGAGTAACCGGCATGATTTTAAGCAAGAGAACAAAAATTTTTGAGTTTTTATTTTTTTTTATTATTATTTTTTAAATAAGCGCACAATAAGCGCACACACACACACACTCTTTTTGTATTTTTCTTTTTCTCCCCCTAAATTTTTACAGAAATTATGACACACAAAAAAAAAATTTATGTACACAATTTAAACCTAAAAAATACTCGGTCTTCAAAACGTAACATTTTAAGAAACCCTACAAGCACATTGAATCTGGCTGTTCCGACCGGTTTCGTAAAAATGTCCGCCACATTATTATCAGTGTGGACCTGTTCAAGATGGAATAGTTTCCGGTCATAACAGTCATGAATAAAATGAATTTTGATATCGATGTGCTTGGTTTTAGAATGCTGAACCGGTTTTTAACAATGACAATGGCAGCATCATTTTCACAGAAAATAGAAGTAAAGAAATTTCAAACCATTATCCAGCAATTGATGTTGCATCCAGATGACATGTGAACAGCAGGTAGAAGCAACATCATTTGCCCCGGCAGTCAAAGTGGACACCGTTTGTTGTTTCTTGCACTGCCATGAAATGAGTCGATCACCCAATCTAAGTACCCTTCTCTCCTCCCGCTAAGGAAACATACCCTCCATTAAAAATTTGAATGTCGTGTAGTTGAGAGATGTCTCCTGTCATGTGCCTGGAACAATCACTATCAACATACCATGGTCTGATGATATTCCTCCATAGCTGTTCCTACACGATGTGCGAGATTAGTTAGTCTTAGGTACCCAGTCCATAGTCGTTCTGGGTAAACCTGACTTATTCAAACGTGTCACGGGTTGCCATGACATGTCTTCCCGATTATCAAAAATCGAACAGGAAGACTTTGATGACTTGTTCACCAGAGATTTAGGCAACCATCTGTATTTGGGTTTTAAAACTTTATTTTTTGAAAAGACAATTGGCTTTGTCTCTAGTTTGCGGACGGAATGCACATTTGACTTTGACTTTCTAACCGATTTCGATTCTGAGGCCCACTTTGGTCTTAGAGCTGAAACAGAGTTCCCGTTCCGCTTTTGAACTGTAATAGGCTTGGTCTGATGGGAACTTGACCTATCAGCCTTGTTTCTCCTCCAATCACCGTTAGAGGGTCTTGCCTTATAATACCTCGTTTTATTTGAGTTAAAGTTCTTGTAGGTATTTTGAGGCATGGTCCTCTGATGGTGTCTATAATATGGAACATAAGGGAGACGAGAACAATTTCTAGCAATGTGACCGGGATGCCACAGTTGAAACAGGTTTGCCTTTTAACAAAAAAATCGTTGTGGCCGATTCCCGATCTTGCTCTGTTGTGTGAGCTTGTTTGTCTTCATTTGGATTCACAGTGGTGAGTACATGAACATCTTTCTTTAACAAAATTAGGTGAAAAAAGTTTATTTGAATTTTTAATTTCATCAAGTTTATTGCTCTTTGTAACGGAGCCCACACAGACATCTGCAGTAATAGAGTTCAAAACCGACAAATTTAAAGAAACATGAGAGTCAATGTCTTTGTTATTCAAAACAGATGAATCATCATCCTCATCAGTCTATTCCTCAATAATTACTTCATCTGCACATGAAGTAAACACATTAGAATCGTTCACCTAGATTGTTGATTCAGTTGTCGTGACTGAACCAACCTTACCCTTGTCGTTTGCAGTTGACTTACCATACTGCATGCACTTTTCTTTTTCTTCTTGTTCTTTGGTGACAGGAAGTTGAACATAGTTATCATTGTAAGGTGGGGGCACCTGATTATAACCTATACCCCTACCTTCTTTTTCCTTCCACCATAGCTGATTATCAATCATTGAACTAACTATTTTACTGGAACCCTCGAATTTTTTGAAATAAAGTTCAGCTCTTTCAAATTTAGCATTTAAATTCAAAATTTCTATTTTGGAGGCTACCAGTTTAGTGGTTAATTCAGCAATTTCTTGCTTGGCATCTAGGTGGTGACAACATTTTATCCTGAATTCAGACTTAAGCTTAGAAAAATCCTTTTTATTTGCTTTTATTTTATCTAAGAAGGCTTTTTCATTTTTCTTAAGTTTAAAATTTTCG